>NW_022881603.1:24777161-25081923 GCF_003369915.1 Drosophila miranda | reverse complement strand
TCTAGCCTTAATAGTCTCTGAGATTTGTGAATATCCCCAGATTTTCATCCTTTGCGGGGGCGGAAGGGGGTGTGGCGAAATTTTGAAACAAACTCGTCTCGGTCCGATATATTAGGAGTGTGGATACCAAATTTGGTTGCTCTAGCTTTTGTAGTCTCTGAGATCTAGGCGCTATTGTTTTACTCTAAGCAAAGCCGCCTATGCTACGTGTGTGTTAGAGAGAGACAGGGCGAGAAAAAATGAAATTGTTTTCTTGATGCTGGCTATAATAATAATACGATCCAATTCAGATTCCGCAGTCTTAAAGAGATGGTCATTCTCTACAATTCTACGTTTTTGGTTTTCTCATATCTTTAAAATTGTGGATGCCACAGATTTTCGTCCTTTGTGGGGCGGAAGTGGGCGGGGCGAAGTTTTGAAATATTTTTGGAGCAGTGACATATCACAGAAGTCTGGATCCAAAACATCGTTGCTCTAGCTCTTATAGTCTTTGAGCACTAGGCGCTGAAGGGGACGGACAGACGGACGGACGGACAGACGGACAGACAGACAGGGCTCAATCGACTCGGCTATTGATGCTGATCAAGAATATATATACTTTATGGGGTCGGAAACGATTCCTTCTGGACGTTACACACATCCACTTTTACCACAAATCTAATATACCCCAATACTCATTTTGAGTATCGGGTATAAAAAAAACGAGGGGGAACGTTGTGAGTTGCTGCGGACACCGCAACTCTACAGTTATACCCGATACTTAGTCAGTATGGCTCTCCTCCGGCAGACGCCGCTAATATTGAACGACACGACAAAGAGTGCGTGCGAGAGAGACAGAAAATCAGTCTGAGCGTGACGTCGGGCGCTGCGTAGCCACTGCAAATTGATTTGTTCCTATTGGCTATAAAAATGATCTGATCTGATCCAGATTCAGCAATCTGATAGATATGGTCATTATCTATGATTCTGCGTTTTTAGTTTTCTCGAATGCTGCAATATTGTGGATGCAACAGATTTTCGTTCTTTGTGGTGGCGGAAGGGGTGGGGCGAAATTTTGAGATATACGTTTTATAGTGAGATCTAACAGGAGTGCGGATACCAAATTTGGTTACTCTAGCCTTAATAGTCTCTGAGATTTTTGAATATCCCCAGATTTTCGTCCTTTGCGGGGGCGGAAGGGGGTGTGGCGAAATTTTGAAACAAACTCGTCTCGGTCCGATATATTAGGAGTGTGGATACCAAATTTGGTTGCTCTAGCTTTTGTAGTCTCTGAGATCTAGGCGCTATTGTTTTACTCTAAGCAAAGCCGCCTATGCTACGTGTGTGTTAGAGAGAGACAGGGCGAGAAAAAATGAAATTGTTTTCTTGATTCTGGCTATAATAATAATACGATCCAATTCAGATTCCGCAGTCTTAAAGAGATGGTCATTCTCTACAATTCTACGTTTTTGGTTTTTTCGTATCTTTAAAATTGTGGATGCCACAGATTTTCGTCCTTTGTGGGAGCGGAAGTGGGCGGGGCGAAGTTTTGAAATATTTTTGGAGCAGTGACATATCACAGAAGTCTGGATCCAAAACATCGTTGCTCTAGCTCTTATAGTCTTTGAGCACTAGGCGCTGAAGGGGACGGACAGACGGACGGACAGACGGACAGACGGACAGACAGACAGACAGGGCCCAATCGACTCGGCTATTGATGCTGATCAAGAATATATATACTTTATGGGGTCGGAAACGATTCCTTCTGGACGTTACACACATCCACTTTTACCACAAATCTAATATACCCCAATACTCATTTTGAGTATCGGGTATAAAAAACCAGGGGGAACGTTGTGAGTTGCTGCGGACACCGCATCTCTACAGTTATACCCGATCCTAAGTCAGTATGGCTCTCCTCCGGCAGACGCCGCTAATATTAAACGACACGACAAGGAGTGCGTGCGAGAGAGACAGAAAATCAGTCTGAGCGTGACGTCGGGCGCTGCGTAGCCACTGCAAATTGATTTGTTCCTATTGGCTATAAAATGATCTGATCTGATCCAGATTCAGCAATCTGATAGATATGTCATTATCTATGATTCTGCGTTTTTAGTTTTCTCGAATGTGCAATATTGTGGATGCAACAGATTTTCGTCTTTGTGGGGCGGAAGGGGTGGGGCGAAATTTTGAGATATACGTTTTATAGTGAGATCTAACGGAGTGCGGATACCAAATTTGGTTACTCTACCTTAATAGTCTCTGAGATTTTGAATATCCCAGATTTTCGTCCTTTGCGGGGCGGAAGGGGGTGTGGCGAAATTTTGAAACAAACTCGTCTCGGTCCGATATATTAGGAGTGTGGATACCAAATTTGGTTGCTCTAGCTTTTGTAGTCTCTGAGATCTAGGCGCTAATGTTTTACTCTAAGCAAAGCCGCCTATGCTACGTGTGTGTTAGAGAGAGACAGGGCGAGAAAAAATGAAATTGTTTTCTTGATGCTGGCTATAATAATAATACGATCCAATTCAGATTCCGCAGTCTTAAAGATATGGTCATTCTCTACAATTCTACGTTTTTGGTTTTCTCATATCTTTAAAATTGTGGATGCCACAGATTTTCGTCCTTTGTGGGCGGAAGTGGGCGGGGCGAAGTTCTGAAATATTTTTGGAGCAGTGACATATCACAGAAGTCTGGATCCAAAACATCGTTGCTCTAGCTCTTATAGTCTTTGAGCACTAGGAGCTGAAGGGGACGGACAGACGGACGGACGGACAGACGGACAGACAGACAGGGATCAATCGACTCGGCTATTGATGCTGATCAAGAATATATATACTTTATGGGGTCGGAAACGATTCCTTCTGGACGTTACACACATCCACTTTTACCACAAATCTAATATACCCCAATACTCATTTTGAGTATCGGGTATAAAAAAAACGAGGGGGAACGTTGTGAGTTGCTGCGGACACCGCAACTCTACAGTTATACCCGATACTTAGTCAGTATGGCTCTCCTCCGGCAGACGCCGCTAATATTGAACGACACGACAAAGCGTGCGTGCGAGAGAGACAGAAAATCAGTCTGAGCGTGACGTCGGGCGCTGCGTAGCCACTGCAAATTGATTTGTTCCTATTGGCTATAAAAATGATCTGATCTGATCCAGATTCAGCAATCTGATAGATATGGTCATTATCTATGATTCTGCGTTTTTAGTTTTCTCGAATGTGCAATATTGTGGATGCAACAGATTTTCGTCCTTTGTGGGGCGGAAGGGGTGGGGCGAAATTTTGAGATATACGTTTTATAGTGAGATCTAACAGGAGTGCGTATACCAAATTTGGTTACTCTAGCCTTAATAGTCTCTGAGATTTTTGAATATCCCCAGATTTTCGTCCTTTGCGGGGGCGGAAGGGGGTGTGGCGAAATTTTGACACGAAACGGTCAAGGTCCGATATCAAGGGTGTGGATACCAAATTTGGTTGCTCTGGCTCTTATAGGTTCTGAGATCCTTGAACTCATATTTTTCAATTGACAAAACCGACCATGAAACCTGTGTGTTAGAGAGAGACAGAGCGAGAAAAAATGAAATTGTTTTCTTGATTCTGGCTATAATAATAATACGATCTGGTTCAGACTTTGCACTCTAGAAGATATAGTCATCTTCTACGATTCTGCGTTTTTAGTTTTCTCGTATCGTCGAAATTGTGGATGCCACAGATTTTCGTCCTTTGTGGGGGCGGAAGTGGGCGGGGCGAAGTTTTGAAATATTTTTGTAGCAGTGACATATCACAGAAGTCTGGATCCAAAACATCGTTGCTCTAGCTCTTATAGTCTTTGAGCACTAGGCGCTGAAGGGACGGACAGACGGACGGACGGACAGACGGACAGACAGACAGACAGGGCTCAATCGACTCGGCTATTGATGCTGATCAAGAATATATATACTTTATGGGGTCGGAAACGATTCCTTCTGGACGTTACACACATCCACTTTTACCACAAATCTAATATACCCCAATACTCATTTTGAGTATCGGGTATAAAAAAAACGAGGGGGAACGTTGTGAGTTGCTGCGGACACCGCAACTCTACAGTTATACCCGATACTTAGTCAGTATGGCTCTCCTCCGGCAGACGCCGCTAATATTAAACGACACGACAAAGAGTGCGTGCGAGAGAGACAGAAAATCAGTCTGAGCGTGTCGTCGGGCGCTGCGTAGCCAGTGCAAATTGATTTGTTCCTATTGGCTATAAAAAGGATCTGATCTGATCCAGATTCAGCAATCTGATAGATATGGTCATTATCTATGATTCTGCGTTTTTAGTTTTCTCGAATGTGCAATATTGTGGATGCAACAGATTTTCGTTCTTTGTGGTGGCGGAAGGGGGTGGGGCGAAATTTTGAGATATACGTTTTATAGTGAGATCTAACGGAGTGCGGATACCAAATTTGGTTACTCTAGCCTTAATAGTCTCTGAGATTTTTGAATATCCCCAGATTTTCGTCCTTTGCGGGGGCGGAAGGGGGTGTGGCGAAATTTTGAAACAAACTCGTCTCGGTCCGATATATTAGGAGTGTGGATACCAAATTTGGTTGCTCTAGCTTTTGTAGTCTCTGAGATCTAGGCGCTAATGTTTTACTCTAAGCAAAGCCGCCTATGCTACGTGTGTGTTAGAGAGAGACAGGGCGAGAAAAAATGAAATTGTTTTCTTGATGCTGGCTATAATAATAATACGATCCAATTCAGATTCCGCAGTCTTAAAGATATGGTCATTCTCTACAATTCTACGTTTTTGGTTTTCTCATATCTTTAAAATTGTGGATGCCACAGATTTTCGTCCTTTGTGGGGCGGAAGTGGGCGGAGCGAAGTTTTGAAATATTTTTGTAGCAGTGACATATCACAGAAGTCTGGATCCAAAACAGCGTAGCTCTAGCTCTTATAGTCTTTGAGCACTAGGAGCTGAAGGGGACGGACAGACGGACGGACGGACAGACGGACAGACAGACAGGGCTCAATCGACTCGGCTATTGATGCTGATCAAGAATATATATACTTTATGGGGTCGGAAACGATTCCTTCTGGACGTTACACACATCCACTTTTACCACAAATCTAATATACCCCAATACTCATTTTGAGTATCGGGTATAAAAAAAACGAGGGGGAACGTTGTGAGTTGCTGCGGACACCGCAACTCTACAGTTATACCCGATACTTAGTCAGTATGGCTCTCCTCCGGCAGACGCCGCTAATATTAAACGACACGACAAGGAGTGCGTGCGAGAGAGACAGAAAATCAGTCTGAGCGTGACGTCGGGCGCTGCGTAGCCACTGCAAATTGATTTGTTCCTATTGGCTATAAAAATGATCTGATCTGATCCAGATTCAGCAATCTGATAGATATGGTCATTATCTATGATTCTGCGTTTTTAGTTTTCTCGAATGTGCAATATTGTGGATGCAACAGATTTTCGTTCTTTGCGGTGGCGGAAGGGGGGTGGGGCGAAATTTTGAGATATACGTTTTATAGTAGAGATCTAACAGGAGTGCGGATACCAAATTTGGTTACTCTAGCCTTAATAGTCTCTGAGATTTTTGAATATCCCCAGATTTTCGTCCTTTGCGGGGCGGAAGGGGTGTGGCGAAATTTTGAAACAAACTCGTCTCGGTCCGATATATTAGGAGTGTGGATACCAAATTTGGTTGCTCTAGCTTTTGTAGTCTCTGAGATCTAGGCGCTAATGTTTTACTCTAAGCAAAGCCGCCTATGCTACGTGTGTGTTAGAGAGAGACAGGGCGAGAAAAAATGAAATTGTTTTCTTGATGCTGGCTATAATAATAATACGATCCAATTCAGATTCCGCAGTCTTAAAGATATGGTCATTCTCTACAATTCTACGTTTTTGGTTTTCTCGTATCTTTAAAATTGTGGATGCCACAGATTTTCGTCCTTTGTGGGAGCGGAAGTGGGCGGGGCGAAGTTTTGAAATATTTTTGGAGCAGTGACATATCACAGAAGTCTGGATCCAAAACATCGTTGCTCTAGCTCTTATAGTCTTTGAGCACTAGGCGCTGAAGGGGACGGACAGACGGACGGACGGACAGACGGACAGACGGACAGACGGACAGACAGACAGACAGACAGGGCCCAATCGACTCGGCTATTGATGCTGATCAAGAATATATATACTTTATGGGGTCGGAAATCTGGACGTTACACACATCCACTTTTACCACAAATCTAATATACCCCAATACTCATTTTGAGTATCGGGTATAACGAGGGGGAACGTTGTGAGTTGCTGCGGAGACCGCATCTCTACAGTTATACCCGATACTAAGTCAGTATGGCTCTCCTCCGGCAGACGCCGCTAATATTAAACGACACGACAAGGAGTGCGTGCGAGAGAGACAGAAAATCAGTCTGAGCGTGACGTCGGGCGCTGCGTAGCCACTGCAAATTGATTTGTTCCTATTGGCTATAAAAAGGATCTGATCTGATCCAGATTCAGCAATCTGATAGATATGGTCATTATCTATGATTCTGCGTTTTTAGTTTTCTCGAATGTGCAATATTGTGGATGCAACAGATTTTCGTCCTTTGTGGGGGCGGAAAAAAGTGGGGCGAAATTCTGAGATAAACGTTTTATAGTGACATCTAACAGAAGTGCGGGTACCAAATTTGGTTACTCTAGCCTTAATAGTCTCTGAGATTTGTGGATGCCCCAGATTTTCGTCCTTTGCGGGGGCGGAAGGGGGTGTGGCGAAATTTGGACACGAAACGGTCAAGGTCCGATATCAAGGGGTGTGGATACCAAATTTGGTTGCTCTGGCTCTTATAGGTTCTGAGATCCTTGAACTCATATTTTTCAATTGACAAAACCGACCATGAAAGAAGAAAGAAAAAAAATGAAATTGTTTTCTTGATTCTGGCTATAATAATTATACGATCTGGTTCAGACTTTGCACTCTAGAAGATATAGTCATCTTCTACGATTCTGCGTTTTTAGTTTTCTCGTATCGTCGAAATTGTGGATGCCACAGATTTTCGTCCTTTGTGGGGGCGGAAGTGGGCGGGGCGAAGTTTTGAAATATTTTTGTAGCAGTGACATATCACAGAAGTCTGGATCCAAAACATCGTTGCTCTAGCTCTTATAGTCTTTGAGCACTAGGCGCTGAAGGGGACGGACAGACGGACGGACGGACAGACGGACAGACAGACAGGGCTCAATCGACTCGGCTATTGATGCTGATCAAGAATATATATACTTTATGGGGTCGGAAACGATTCCTTCTGGACGTTACACACATCCACTTTTACCACAAATCTAATATGCCCCAATACTCATTTTGAGTATCGGGTATAAAAAAAACGAGGGGGAACGTTGTGAGTTGCTGCGGACACCGCAACTCTACAGTTATACCCGATACTTAGTCAGTATGGCTCTCCTCCGGCAGACGCCGCTAATATTGAACGACACGACAAAGCGTGCGTGCGAGAGAGACAGAAAATCAGTCTGAGCGTGACGTCGGGCGCTGCGTAGCCACTGCAAATTGATTTGTTCCTATTGGCTATAAAAATGATCTGATCTGATCCAGATTCAGCAATCTAATAGATATGGTTATTATCTATGATTCTGCGTTTTTAGTTTTCTCGAATGTGCAATATTGTGGATGCAACAGATTTTCGTTCTTTGTGTGGCGGAAGGGGGTGGGGCGAAATTTTGAGATATACGTTTTATAGTGAGATCTAACGGGAGTGCGGATACCAAATTTGGTTACTCTAGCCTTAATTGTCTCTGAGATTTTTGAATATCCCTAGATTTTCGTCCTTTGCGGGGGCGGAAGGGGGTGTGGCGAAATTTTGAAACAAACTCGTCTCGGTCCGATATATTAGGAGGGTGGATACCAAATTTGGTTGCTCTAGCTTTTGTAGTCTCTGGGATCTAGGCGCTAATGTTTTACTCTAAGCAAAGCCGCCTATGCTACGTGTGTGTTAAAGAGAGACAGGGCGAGAAAAAATGAAATTGTTTTCTTGATGCTGGCTATAATAATAATACGATCCAATTCAGATTCCGCAGTCTTAAAGATATGGTCATTCTCTACAATTCTACGTTTTTGGTTTTCTCATATCTTTAAAATTGTGGATGCCACAGATTTTCGTCCTTTGTGGGGGCGGAAGTGGGCGGAGCGAAGTTTTGAAATATTTTTGTAGCAGTGACATATCACAGAAGTCTGGGTCCAAAACAGCGTAGCTCTAGCTCTTATGTCTTTGAGCACTAGGAGCTGAAGGGGACGGACAGACGGACGGACGGACAGACGGACAGACAGACAGGGCTCAATCGACTCGGCTATTGATGCTGATCAAGAATATATATACTTTATGGGGTCGGAAACGATTCCTTCTGGACGTTACACACATCCACTTTTACCACAAATCTAATATACCCCAATACTCATTTTGAGTATCGGGTATAAAAAAAACGAGGGGAAACGTTGTGAGTTGCTGCGGACACCGCAACTCTACAGTTATACCCGATACTTAGTCAGTATGGCTCTCCTCCGGCAGACGCCGCTAATATTAAACGACACGACAAGGAGTGCGTGCGAGAGAGACAGAAAATCAGTCTGAGCGTGAGGTCGGGCGCAGCGTAGCCACTGCAAATTGATTTGTTCCTATTGGCTATAAAAATAATCTGATCTGATCCAGATTCAGCAATCTGATAGATATGGTCATTATCTATGATTCTGCGTTTTTAGTTTTCTCGAATGTGCAATATTGTGGATGCAACAGATTTTCGTTCTTTGTGTGGGCGGAAGGGGGTGGGGCGAAATTTTGAGATATACGTTTTATAGTAAGATCTAACGGGAGTGCGGATACCAAATTTGGTTACTCTAGCCTTAATAGTCTCTGAGATTTTTGAATATCCCCATTTTTTCGTCCTTTGCGGGGGCGGAAGGGGGTGTGGCGAAATTTTGAAACAAACTCGTCTCGGTCCGATATATTAGGAGTGTGGATACCAAATTTGGTTGCTCTAGCTTTTGTAGTCTCTGAGATCTAGGCGCTATTGTTTTACTCTAAGCAAAGCCGCCTATGCTACGTGTGTGTTAGAGAGAGACAGGGCGAGAAAAAATGAAATTGTTTTATTGATTCTGGCTATAATAATAATACGAGCCAATTCAGATTCCGCAGTCTTAAAGAGATGGTCATTCTCTACAATTCTACGTTTTTGGTTTTTTCGTATCTTTAAAATTGTGGATGCCACAGATTTTCGTCCTTTGTGGGAGCGGAAGTGGGCGGGGCGAAGTTTTGATATATTTTTGGAGCAGTGACATCTCACAGACCTCTGGATCCAAAACATCGTTGCTCTAGCTCTTATAGTCTTTGAGCACTAGGCGCTGAAGGGACGGACAGACGGACGGACGGACAGACGGACAGACGGACAGACGGACAGACAGACAGACAGACAGGGCCCAATCGACCCGGCTATTGATGCTGATCAAGAATATATATTCTTTATGGGGTCGGAAACGATTCCTTCTGGACGTTACACACATCCACTTTTACCACAAATCTAATATACCCCAATACTTATTTTGAGTATCGGGTATAACGAGGGGGAACGTTGTGAGTTGCTGCGGAGACCGCATCTCTACAGTTATACCCGATACTAAGTCAGTATGGCTCTCCTCCGGCAGACGCCGCTAATATTAAACGACACGACAAGGAGTGCGTGCGAGAGAGACAGAAAATCAGTCTGAGCGTGACGTCGGGCGCTGCGTAGCCACTGCAAATTGATTTGTTCCTATTGGCTATAAAAATGATCTGATCTGATCCAGATTCAGCTATCTGATAGATATGATCATTATCTATGATTCTGCGTTTTTAGTTTTCTCGTGTCCTCAATATTGTGGATGCAACAGATTTTCGTCCTTTGTGGTGGCGGAAGGGGGTGGGGCGAAATTTTGAGATATACGTTTTATAGAGAGATCTAACAGGAGTGCGGATACCAAATTTGGTTACTCTACCCTTAATAGTCTCTGAGATTTGTGAATATCCCCAGATTTTCATCCTTTGCGAGGGCGGAAGGGGGTGTGGCGAAATTTTGAAACAAACTCGTCTCGGTCCGATATATTAGGAGTGTGGATACCAAATTTGGTTGCTCTAGCTTTTGTAGTCTCTGAGATCTAGGCGCTAATGTTTTACTCTAAGCAAAGCCGGCTATGCTACGTGTGTGTTAGAGAGAGACAGGGCGAGAAAAAATGAAATTGTTTTCTTGATTCTGGCTATAAAAGATATTCCATCTGGTTCAGATTTTGCAGTCTAAAAGATATGGTCATTCTCTACGATTCTGCGTTTTTGGTTTTCTCGTATCTTTAAAATTGTGGATGCCACAGATTTTCGTCCTTTGTGGGAGCGGAAGTGGGCGGGGCGAAGTTTTGAAATATTTTTGTAGCAGTGACATATCACAGAAGTCTGGATCCAAAACATCGTTGCTCTAGCAACATCGGACAGACAGAGAGACAGACAGGGCTCAATCGACTCGGCTATTGATGCTGATCAAGAATATATATACTTTATGGGGTCGGAAACGATTCCATCTGGACGTTACACACATCCACTTTTACCACAAATCTAATATACCCCAATACTCATTTTGAGTATCGGGTATAAAAAAAACGAGGGGGAACGTTGTGAGTTGCTGCGGACACCGCAACTCTACAGTTATACCCGATACTTAGTCAGTATGGCTCTCCTCCGGCAGACGCCGCTAATATTGAAAGACACGACAAAGAGGGCGTGCGAGAGAGACAGAAAATCAGTCTGAGCGTGACGTCGGGCGCTGCGTAGCCACTGCAAATTGATTTGTTCCTATTGGCTATAAAAATGATCTGATCTGATCCAGATTCAGCAATCTGATAGATATGGTCATTATCTATGATTCTGCGTTTTTAGTTTTCTCGAATCTGCAATATTGTGGATGCAACAGATTTTCGTCTTTTGTGGTGGCGGAAGGGGGTGGGGTGAAATTTTGAGATATACGTTTTATAGTGAGATCTAACAGGAGTGCGGATCTTAATAGTCTTAATAATAGTCTTAATAATCTTAATAGTCTCTGAGATTTGTGAATATCCCCAGATTTTCATCCTTTGCGGGGGCGGAAGGGGGTGTGGCGAAATTTTGAAACAAACTCGTCTCGGTCCGATATATTAGGAGTGTGGATCCACATTTTTAAAGATACGATAAAACAAAAAACGCAGAGTCGTAGAGGATAACTATATGTTCTAGAGTGTAAAATCTCAACCAGATTATTATAGCCGGAATCAAGAAAACAATTTCATTCTTTCTCGCTCTGTCTCTCTCTAACACACAGGTTTCATGGTCGGTTTTGCCAATTGCTAAATATGAGTTCAAGGATCTCAGAACCTATAAGAGCCAGAGCAACCAAATTTGGTATCCACACTCCTGTGATATCGGACCTTGACCGTTTCGTGTCCAAATTTCGCCACACCCCCTTCCGCCCACGCAAAGGACGAAAATCTGGGGCATCCACACATCTCAGAGACTATTAAGGCTAGAGTAACCAAATTTGGTATCTGCACTTCTGTTAAACCGTATATCTCAGAATTTCGCCCCACCCCCTTCCGCGCCCACAAAAGACGAAAATCTGTTGCATCCACAATATTGCAGATTCGAGAAAACTAAAAACGCAGAATCATAGATAATGACCATGTCTATCAGATTGCTGAATCTGGATCAGATCGGATCATTTTTATACCCAAAAGAAACAAATCAATTTGCACTGGCTACGCAGCGCCCGACGTCACGCTCAGACTGATTTTCTGTCTCTCTCGCACGCACTCTTTGTCGTGTCGTTCAATATTAGCGGCGTCTGCCGGAGGAGAGCCATACTGTCTAAGTATCGGGTATAACTGTAGAGTTGCGGTGTCCGCAGCAACTCACAACGTTCCCCCTCGTTATTACAATTTTTGTGTCCCCAGGCTCTTGGTCCCGACTCTGGCTGTGCCTCTGCCTCCGACTGTGGCTCTCCTGTTGCAGTTGTTGTAATGGAGTCATTATAAAATATTGCGTCCCATGCACGCACCAGATCCCAGCCACAGTCCCAGTCCCAGGCTCTGACTCTGGCTGAGATTGAGCTTCGCTGCAGCTCGCTTGGCATTGGCCATAAATTCTCATTCGCCCGCTTCGATTTCGTGCCCGTTTCCCAAACGCAGCTCAACCTGTCACGACAGCTGCGCCGTCTAATCTAATCCATTGACTTTTTTTCTCTTTTTACGAATATATGTACGTATGGCGGTTTTTTTTATTTGCTTGTGGTTGCTGTGGCTGCCCCTTAACTCCTTTTGGACCGGCATTATGGATGCAGGCAACTCATTAAACTGACGCTGGGCAGGCCATAAATCTGCCCACCCGTCCATATCCACATATCCACATCCACAACCAAGTCCAATTGCCGTTGCCCCGTGACTGATCGCAGTAGCTGACACAGGCATCGCCATCGCCACCGTCGATCTCTTGGAGCTTTATGGCTCCACTTGACTGCAACTGACACACACTTTGTTTAGCTGTCGCCCAGGCGGTCTCGAGGCCTCAGCCGCAGCCGCAGCCCCAACCCCAGTACCAGCCCCAGTTGCAGCTCTGTCCCAGTCCCCAAACATGATCTGGCATTTCAATTGGGATGCTGAGGCCACTCCCAAGGGCTTAATTTGGCCTGAGTAGAGCGACATGCGCCCAATTTTAATCAGCCACGCCTAGTGCATTATATTGATTAATGATTGCGACCAAGAGATTTGGATTTGTCTTTGGTTAAACTCAAGGATAAACTGCGTGGAAGTTGGGGGAAAGAAAAAGTGGGCATGAAATAAGGGGACCTTTAAGGTAAAGAGTGGAACTATCTATTCCAATTACTAGCTAAAAGAGGAGTTAACACTTCCTGAAGAGTTGATCCCACACCTTTTAAGGTTGATATAAGAATTGTATTTGAGTGGGAGAAATCTTTCAGCACGACCGCTCTCGCATAAATTAAGTGTATTTCTTTCAGCAGTTCCATGTCCCCTTCTCTCACTATTTCAATTATCGAACTATTTATTTACTTAATCTTTTGCAGTGTTTCCCCCCAAGCCCCCCATTTTTGGGGTGTATCTGTGCGTATACGTAATATAGATTAAACATTTAATCTGCAACCATAGGATGGCTTTTCAGTCTGGTTAAGCGATATCTGCCTGCTCCGTCTGCTCCATAGATCAAAGTCAATCTTCTGCCTTGTTGCCTGGCTGTTGGCGATCAGTAAAACACTCACGTAGCTCATGAGCATCTTTTTGCAGATCAGCAGGAGTGCGAGAAGAAGCTGGAGGTGGAGCAGCGAGCAGGCAGCAGACAACAGTAGCTGGTTTGCCAGCCTATGGGCGGTACTTAAACGCACTCACTCATTCACACAGAGACACATCAGGCAGACAGATATAGCTATAGATATACGAATATAGTATACATATAAAAAAGAGTGCACTTTTTGCGCGTTTCAAAAATTGTTATTGCACATTTAAAGGCGTCATTATTAGCGCTACATGGAGGCACTAACAATTGTCCATGCATTTGAAATGCTGAGCCGGAGTCCGAGTCCAGGCACTAATTGGACCCGGCCGGAGCTGTGGGGAATAGAGGGGGAACAGAGGACTGGGTGGAGAGGACAGGCTGATCTCGCATAGCAATTGCATTTCTTTCAAGAGTGCTTTTTCCTTTTTGTAGTGCGAGTATTACCATTTTGGTTGCTCTTTGGGTTATCACATAAATTGTGCGCACAAATCTTGATCTGCAAATCATTTTCGACAACTTTACGGACCTGTCGGAGCCCGTGGCCTGTGTAGGGAATAGGGTGGGGTAGGGGGATCTGGACTCGAAGCCGGACAAAGTCTATATGCATATGTATGATCGTAACTTGGGTCCGCTATCTGTCGCTGAGATCTCGATCAGAGTGCGCATGCAACGATCCTCGATCTCTTGCAATAGAATTTTCTGTTTATTTATCGTGCAGTTCTGTTTTTTTTCTTCTTTTTTGGTTACCATTTCCTGTGGCACTCTTTAAGTACTCGTACTACTGCAACAAAAAGAGGCCAAAGCTGGGAATAGCCAACCAACTAAGCTGACATTTAATTTAAGTGCCAAACACTAGAGAGAACAACAACTGTCTTCGGCTAATGAAATTTATGCATTTATGCGGAGATGGGAATGAGAATGGAAATCGGAATGGAGAGTGCTCATCTGCAGGCAAGCGAACAGAACGAAAATCGAACGATGATCCATGTTAATGTCCATCACATGTGCCAAGGTTAAAGCAGCTGTCAATGCGATTGTTGGACATGTCCATGTTGCAATTTGAAATTAGCCGCACTTGCAACGGATATGGCTTTAGCACTGGAGGAGGAGGATGAGAATCAGAATCGGAATCAGAATCAGAATGAAATGGATGATGGTCTTTGAGCTAAAGGATGCCCTGCAAGTGTCCCGATTGCGCGTTTCCCGTGAGAAATTTCAATTATTTTAATTAGGCGACGACGGTGTATACGCGTCTGCGTCTGCGCAGAGTCTGACTCTAAGCCATCGACATCGATGTCGACGTCGGCGTAGATGTCGCATTGGTCGTCCCCGTCTCTTTGTCCGCTGCACGCAACGCTCAGTCGCTGTCGCTGCCGCTGTCCCTGCCTCTGCCGCTGCCACGGAGCTGCTGGAATTCCAGTTGATAGCACAGGCAGAAACAGAGACAGAGACGGAGAGAGATAGAGAAAGAGAGAGCAACGCAGTTGCAAGAACAGGATTCTGTACTCCTCTCGATGGTCGCTGCTCGCGGTCGCCTAATGACATGTTTTGGATAATGATGACGGGGCAGGAGACTACGAGTAGATAGGGGCCTGGAGAAGGGGGCTGCCCGGAGTGGTCTGGTCTCGCCGAGTGGCGATAAAAAGCTGGAACTTAATTTAAATTGATGACACTGCCTCTCGTCGCCGGCCGTTTGGAAAATTGCCAACAAGCGGCGAACGTTTGCCGAGCAAATCAATCTGCATGCCAGCCGTCGCAGATGGATCATGGGGTATGGGGGATATGTTACGATTGCAGACCACCCGGCGGTCGAGGACTCCGACTCCAACTCCAACTCTGATACCAAGTTGGACACTTAATTGGCCGCAGCGGTGTCAATTGCAGCGCCATCACAATGAAACACCAATTCCTGGACCGCCCCCGGGGGAGCCATGGTAATGTGACTTGCTGCTGGCCACCGCCACCACTGATCGGCTCGGCGGAGAGTGTCGCCCGCTGTGCCAGGGAATGCCAATTTCAGCAATTAACAATGGCCATAAAAATTGCTCCACGCAGGTGAGCCATGCGGATGCGAGAGGCATATACACAGAGTGCACTGAGGGATTAGAGAAGATGGAAGAAGAAGAAGAAGAATAAGAGGAAGTGGAGGAAGCGGAGGTGGAGACGGAGACGGAAACGATATGAATCGCGGGCAGTAACCTGTTAACAAAGCCAAAGGCCGCGCTCGAACATTAATCAGCAGATCAGATCGCATGCGAAACGTTACGTAGAGACAAGACAGGAGTCAAAATTATGCTCCATAAAGAATTGCCCTTTGCCTGTAGTATGTTGTATGCCAAATAAGCATATGCTCACCGTATTGTAGTGTATACAATATGTCAAGTGGTCATATGCCCAAAGTTAATGTAGAGTATCACGCTCATAAACATAAAGACACTTTGTCGCAATGTTTACGTAACATAGCCACACTCAAGAGCCGTAATACGATCAGTCCCTTATATGTGGACTGGCCTGCAGCGTGAGAGCTGCAGTGTCGGCAATATATTCCAAGTGGCCAAATGAGCATTCCAATGTATATGCATTCTGCATATACATTCTTACAAACATAAATATACACATACATATGGCATGCTACATGATCCCGTTCTGCCGCTGCCCTTAGCGACAGAACTCAACCAAGAACATTATGTACTTTAGGCTAAATAAGTTTATGAAGAATAAATTGAATTCATTCCGAATACAACCCGAAGAAAGAACAGAAGTGTTTTCGCTGTTTCTATTCGATTACGATTCCATTTCTACATGGCGACCGTGACAGGACCCTTTGTGAAAAATAAATTAGTGAAAAAATTATAAATACGCAACCGGAAGGAGCACACGCCAATAACCATTCTTTAACTACAATGGAACAATTAACCAATGGACAATTAAAATTAAAAGTGAATTAAAAGTGCGACAAAAGAAAACGGAACAATATAAAGACCTCAAAAGGCACCGACAACGCTACAAAGAGCGTGTGTCACTAGAAGCACCTGTGTGATGACCAGCACCGGCACCGCCTGAGCTCATAGGCCTAAAAGAAGAAAATAAACTACAAACATAACATACTTACAAATATATAACTTGACCTGTGCGATGACCGGCACCGGCACCGCCTGAGCCCATAGGCCCATGGAAAAGGAACCAATGAAAAATGCTGTTCCTATTGAACAAAGGGACGCACCGACGCTGAAAGAGGCGCTTGAGGTGTGTCCAGCTGATGGACCACGCCCACTCACAATAGCTGAGTACAGGGCTCGCCAGCAAAAGAAGCTGAAACCCAAAACCCAACGAGGAGGAGAAGTAAGGAAACTTCTAACCCAAAAACATTTAGAAGAGGACATCCTGAAGTCGTTAACTGAAGAAGAGGACCGACAACGCTGCATAGAGCGTATTGCAAATATAAAGGCAACACTTCGCCAAAGAGCGAAGAAACGCAAAGGGGCCGCAGAAATGCGCAAGCCTTAACTTGCCTTAATATAAGTCCTACCACAAAGCAAGCTGATGCATGAAAATGCAGCTTGCGAAATACTAATTCTGTTAGGCTTTAACTAACAAACGTGCTGTTAGCATTTTTAAAAAAAAAAACGAGGGGGAACGTTGTGAGTTGCTGCGGACACCGCAACTCTAAAGTTATACCCGATACTAAGTCAGTATGGCTCTCCTCCGGCAGACGCAGCTAATATTAAACGACACGACAAAGAGTGCGTGCGAGAGAGACAGAAAATCAGTCTAGCGTGACGTCGGGCGCAGCGAAGCCAGTGCAAATTGATTTGTTCCTTTTGGCTATAAAAATGATCTGATCTGATCCAGATTCAGCAATCTGATAGATATGGTCATTATCTATGATTCTGCGTTTTTAGTTTTCTCGAATGTGCAATATTGTGGATGCAACAGATTTTCGTCCTTTGTGTGGGCGGAAGGGGGTGGGGCGAAATTTTGGGATACACGTTTTATAGTAAGATCTAACAGGAGTGCGGATACCAAATTTGGTTACTCTAGCCTTTATAGTCTCTGAGATTTTTGAATATCCCCAGATTTTCGTCCTTTTCGGGGCGGAAGGGGGTGTGGCGAAATTTTGAAACAAACTCGTCTCGGTCCGATATATTAGGAGTGTGGATACCAAATTTGGTTGCTCTAGCTTTTGTAGTCTCTGAGATCTAGGCGCTAATGTTTTACTCTAAGCAAAGCCGCCTATGCTACGTGTGTGTTAGAGAGAGACAGGGCGAGAAAAAATGAAATTGTTTTCTTGATGCTGGCTATAATAATAATACGATCCAATTCAAATTCTGCAGTCTAAAAGATATGGTCATTCTCTACAATTCTACGTTTTTAATTTTCTCATATCTTTAAAATTGTGGATGCCACAGATTTTCGTCCTTTGTGGGGGCGGAAGTGGGCGGGGCGAAGTTTTGAAATATTTTTGTAGCAGTGACATATCACAGAAGTCTGGGTCCAAAACATCGTTGCTCTAGCTCTTATAGTCTTTGAGCACTAGGCGCTGAAGGGGACGGACAGACGGACGGACGGACAGACGGACAGACAGACATGGCTCCATCGACTCGGCTATTGATGCTGATCAAGAATATATATACTTTATGGGGTCGGAAACGATTCCTTCTGGACGTTACACACATCCACTTTTACCACAAATCTAATATACCCCAATACTCATTTTGAGTATCGGGTATAAAAAAAACGAGGGGAACGTTGTGAGTTGCTGCGGACACCGCAACTCTACGGTTATACCCGATACTAAGTCAGTATGGCTCTCCTCCGGCAGACGCCGCTAATATTAAAAGACACGACAAAGAGTGCGTGCGAGAGAGACAGAAAATCAGTCTGAGCGTGACGTCGGGTGCTGCGTAGCCAGTGCAAATTGATTTGTTCCTTTTGGCTATAAAAATGATCTGATCTGATCCAGATTCAGCAATCTGATAGATATGGTCATTATCTATGATTCGTTTTTAGTTTTCTCGAATGTGCAATATTGTGGATGCAACAGATTTTCGTCCTTTGTGTGGGCGGAAAGGGGTGGGGCTAAATTTTGAGATACACGTTTTATAGTAAGATCTAACAGGAGTGCGGATACCAAATTTGGTTACTCTGTCTCTGAGATTTTTGAATATCCCCAGATTTTCGTCCTTTGCGGTGGCGGAAGGGGGTGTGGCGAAATTTTGAAACAAACTCGTCTCGGTCCGATATATTAGGAGTGTGGATAACAAATTTGGTTACTCTAGCTTTTGTAGTCTCTGAGATCTAGGCGCTAATGTTTTACTCTAAGCAAAACCGCCTATGCTACGTGTGTGTTAGAGAGAGACAGGGCGAGAAAAAATGAAATTGTTTTCTTGATGCTGGCTATAATAATGATACGATCCAATTCAGATTCAGCAGTCTTAAAGATATGGTCATTCTTTACAATTCTACGTTTTTGGTTTTCTCGTATCCTTAAAATTGTGGATGCCACAGATTTTCGTCCTTTGTGGGGGCGGAAGTGGGCGGAGCGAAGTTTTGAAATATTTTTGTAGCAGTGACATATCACAGAAGTCTGGATCCAAAACATCGTTGCTCTAGCTCTTATAGTCTTTGAGCACTAGGCGCTGAAGGGGACGGACAGACGGACAGACGGACGGACGGACAGACAGACAGGGCTCAATCGACTCGGCTATTGATGCTGATCAAGAATATATATACTTTATGGGGTCGGAAACGATTCCCTCTGGACGTTACACACATCCACTTTTACCACAAATCTAATATACCCCAATACTCATTTTGAGTATCGGGTATAAAAAAAACGAGGGGAACGTTGTGAGTTGCTGCGGACACCGCAACTCTACGGTTATACCCGATACTAAGTCAGTATGGCTCTCCTCCGGCAGACGCCGCTAATATTAAAAGACACGACAAAGAGTGCGTGCGAGAGAGACAGAAAATCAGTCTGAGCGTGACGTCGGGCGCTGCGTAGCCACTGCAAATTGATTTGTTCCTATTGGCTATAAAAATGATCTGATCTGATCCAGATTCAGCAATCTGATAGATATGGTCATTATCTATGATTCGTTTTTAGTTTTCTCGAATGTGCAATATTGTGGATGCAACAGATTTTCGTCCTTTGTGTGGGCGGAAAGGGGTGGGGCTAAATTTTGAGATACACGTTTTATAGTAAGATCTAACAGGAGTGCGGATACCAAATTTGGTTACTCTAGCCTTAATAGTCTCTGAGGTTTTTGAATATCTCCAGATTTTCGCCCTTTGCGGGGGCGGAAGGGGGTGTGGCGAAATTTAGAAACAAACTCGTCTCCGTCCGATATATTAGGAGTGTGGATACCAAATTTGGTTGCTCTAGCTTTTGTAGTCTCTGAGATCTAGGCGCTAATGTTTTACTCTAAGCAAAGCCGCCTATGCTACGTGTGTGTTAGAGAGAGACAGGGCGAGAAAAAATGAAATTGTTTTCTTGATGCTGGCTATAATAATAATACGATCCAATTCAGCTTCCGCAGTCTTAAAGATATGGTCATTCTCTACAATTCTACGTTTTTGGTTTTCTCATATCTTTAAAATTGTGGATGCCACAGATTTTCGTCCTTTGTGGGGGCGGAAGGGGGCGGGGCGAAGTTTTGAAATATTTTTGTAGCAGTGACATATCACAGAAGTCTGGATCCAAAACATCGTTGCTCTAGCTCTTATAGTCTTTGAGCACTAGGCGCTGAAGGGGACGGACAGACGGACGGACGGACAGACGGACAGACGGACAGACAGACAGACAGACAGGGCCCAATCGACTCGGCTATTGATGCTGATCAAGAATATATATACTTTATGGGGTCGGAAACGATTCCTTCTGGACGTTACACACATCCACTTTTACCACAAATCTAATATACCCCAATACTCATTTTGAGTATCGGGTATAACGAGGGGGAACGTTGTGAGTTGCTGCGGAGACCGCAACTCTACAGTTATACCCGATACTAAGTCAGTATGGCTCTCCTCCGGCAGACGCCGCTAATATTAAACGACACGACAAAGAGTGCGTGCGAGAGAGACAGAAAATCAGTCTGAGCGTGACGTCGGGTGCTGCGTAGCCAGTGCAAATTGATTTGTTCCTTTTGGCTATAAAAATGATCTGATCTGATCCAGATTCAGCAATCTGATAGATATGATCATTATCTATGATTCTGCGTTTTTAGTTTTCTTGTATCCTCAATATTGTGGATGCAACAGATTTTCGTCCTTTGTGGGGGCGGAAAGGGGTGGGGCGAAATTTTGAGATATACGTTTTATAGTGAGATCTAACAGAAGTGCGGATACCAAATTTGGTTTTTCTAGCCTTAATAGTCTCTGAGATTTGTGAATATCCCCAGATTTTCATCCTTTGCGGGGGCGGAAGAGGGTGTGGCGAAATTTTGAAACAAACTCGTCTCGGTCCGATATATTAGGAGTGTGGATACCAAATTTGGTTGCTCTAGCTTTTGTAGTCTCTGAGATCTAGGCGCTAATGTTTTACTCTAAGCAAAGCCGGCTATGCTACGTGTGTGTTAGAGAGAGACAGGGCGAGAAAAAATGAAATTGTTTTCTTGATTCTGGCTATAATAATTATACGATCTGGTTCAGATTTTGCACTCTACAAGATATAGTCATCTTCTACGATTCTGCGTTTTTAGTTTTCTCGTATCGTTGAAATTGTGGATTCCACAGATTTTCGCCGTTTGTGGGGGCGGAAGTGGGCGGCGCAAAGTTTTGAAATATTCTTGTAGCAGTGACATATCACAGAAGTCTGGATCCAAAACATCGTTGCTCTCGCTCTTATAGTCTTTGAGCACCAGGCGCTGAAGGGGACGGACAGACGGACAGACGGACGGACGGACAGACGGACAGACAGACATGGCTCAATCGACTCGGCTATTGATGCTGATCCAGAATATATATACTTTATGGGGTCGGAAACGATTCCTTCTGGACGTTACACACATCCACTTTTACCACAAATCTAATATACCCCAATACTCATTTTGAGTATCGGGTATAAAAAACGAGGGGAACGTTGTGAGTTGCTGCGGACACCGCAACTCTACGATTATACCCGATACTAAGTCAGTATGGCTCTCCTCCGGCAGACGCCGCTAATATTAAACGACACGACAAAGAGTGCGTGCGAGAGAGACAGAAAATCAGTCTGAGCGTGACGTCGGGCGCTGCGTAGCCACTGCAAATTGATTTGTTTCTGTTGGCTATAAAAATGATCTGATCTGATCCAGATTCAGCAATCTGCTAGATATGGTCATTATCTATGATTCAACGTTTTTAGTTTTCTCGAATGTGCAATATTGTGGATGCAACAGATTTTCGTTCTTTGTGTAGGCGGAAGGGGGTGTGGCGAAATTTTGAGATACACGTTTTATAGTAAGATCTAACACGAGTGCGGATACCAAATTTGGTTACTCTAGCCTTAATAGTCTCTGAGATTTTTGAATATCCCCAGATTTTCGTCCTTTGCGGGGGCGGAAGGGGGTGTGGCGAAATTTTGAAACAAACTCGTCTCGGTCCGATATATTAGGAGTGTGGATACCAAATTTGGTTGCTCTAGCTTTTGTAGTCTCTGAGATCTAGGCGCTAATGTTTTACTCTAAGCAAAGCCGCCTATGCTACGTGTGTGTTAGAGAGAGACAGGGCGAGAAAAAACGAGGGGGAACGTTGTGAGTTGCTGCGGAGACCGCAACTCTACAGTTATACCCGCTAATAAGTCAGTATGGCTCTCCTCCGGCAGACGCCGCTAATATTAAACGACACGACAAGGAGTGCGTGCGAGAGAGACAGAAAATCAGTCTGAGCGTGACGTCGGGTGCTGCGTAGCCAGTGCAAATTGATTTGTTCCTTTTGGCTATAAAAATGATCTGATATATTATATATGATCATTATCTATGATTCTGCGTTTTTAGTTTTCTCGTATCCTCAATATTGTGGATGCAACAGATTTTCGTCCTTTGTCGGGGCGGAAGGGGGTGGGGCAAAATTTTGAGATATACGTTTTATAGAGAGATCTAACAGGAGTGCGGATACCAAATTTGGTTACTCTACCCTTAATAGTCTCTGAGATTTGTGAATATCCCCAGATTTTCATCCTTTGCGAGGGCGGAAGGGGGTGTGGCGAAATTTTGAAACAAACTCGTCTCGGTCCGATATATTAGGAGTGTGGATACCAAATTTGGTTGCTCTAGCTTTTGTAGTCTCTGAGATCTAGGCGCTAATGTTTTACTCTAAGCAAAGCCGGCTATGCTACGTGTGTGTTAGAGAGAGACAGGGCGAGAAAAAATGAAATTGTTTTCTTGATTCTGGCTATAATAATTATACGATCTGGTTCAGATTTTGCACTCTACAAGATATAGTCATCTTCTACGATTCTGCGTTTTTAGTTTTCTCGTATCGTTGAAATTGTGGATTCCACAGATTTTCGCCGTTTGTGGGGGCGGAAGTGGGCGGCGCAAAGTTTTGAAATATTCTTGTAGCAGTGACATATCACAGAAGTCTGGATCCAAAACATCGTTGCTCTCGCTCTTATAGTCTTTGAGCACCAGGCGCTGAAGGGGACGGACAGACGGACAGACGGACAGACAGACAGACAGACAGGGCCCAATCGACTCGGCTATTGATGCTGATCAAGAATATATATACTTTATGGGGTCGGAAATCTGGACGTTACACACATCCACTTTTACCACAAATCTAATATACCCCAATACTCATTTTGAGTATCGGGTATAACGAGGGGGAACGTTGTGAGTTGCTGCGGAGACCGCATCTCTACAGTTATACCCGATACTAAGTCAGTATGGCTCTCCTCCGGCAGACGCCGCTAATATTAAACGACACGACAAGGAGTGCGTGCGAGAGAGACAGAAAATCAGTCTGAGCGTGACGTCGGGCGCTGCGTAGCCACTGCAAATTGATTTGTTCCTATTGGCTATAAAAAGGATCTGATCTGATCCAGATTCAGCAATCTGATAGATATGGTCATTATCTATGATTCTGCATTTTTAGTTTTCTCGAATGTGCAATATTGTGGATGCAACAGATTTTCGTCCTTTGTGGGGGCGGAAAAGGGTGGGGCGAAATTCTGAGATAAACGTTTTATAGTGACATCTAACAGAAGTGCGGGTACCAAATTTGGTTACTCTAGCCTTAATAGTCTCTGAGATTTGTGGATGCCCCAGATTTTCGTCCTTTGCGGGGGCGGAAGGGGGTGTGGCGAAATTTGGACACGAAACGTTTAAGGTCCGATATCAAGGGGTGTGGATACCAAATTTGGTTGCTCTGGCTCTTATAGGTTCTGAGATCCTTGAACTCATATTTTTCAATTGACAAAACCGACCATGAAACCTGTGTGTTAGAGAGAGACAGAGCGAGAAAAAATGAAATTGTTTTCTTGATTCTGGCTATAATAATTATACGATCTGGTTCAGACTTTGCACTCTAGAAGATATAGTCATCTTCTACGATTCTGCGTTTTTAGTTTTCTCGTATCGTCGAAATTGTGGATGCCACAGATTTTCGCCTTTTGTGGGGGCGGAAGTGGGCCGGGCAAAGTTTTGAAATACTCTTGTAGCAGTGACATATCACAGAAGTCTGGATCCAAAACATCGGTTCTCTAGCTCTTATAGTCTTTGAGCACTAGGCGCTGAAGGGGACGGACAGACGGACGGACGGACAGACGGACAGACGGACAGACAGACATGGCTCAATCGACTCGGCTATTGATGCTGATCAAGAATATATATACTTTATGGGGTCGGAAACGATTCCTTCTGGACGTTACACACATCCACTTTTACCACAAATCTAATATACCCCAATACTCATTTTGAGTATCGGGTATAAAAACTGAAGACGTCGATTCGCTGGAAGAAGCGTCTGTGACTACAACAGAATTATTTGCACCTGCCTGTCATGGTTATGGGCAGGGGCATCGGCATCCCATTCGTATGGGAGTCGCAAAAACCAAATTAGAATATCAACCAAATGACGCACAGATACGGACAAGGCAATTGGAGCAGCAGCAGCGGCAGCAACAGCAACAGCTCCGCTCAGCGATAGGCAGGCATTTTACGACTCGATATTCAGATTCAAGATACAGATACAGATTCATACCCCATACATTGTATGGCGTACGAGACGTACGATATGAGCATATCCATCCAATCCAATGCTCTAGCTCTTATGGATTCTGAGATCCTTGAACTCATATTTTGCAATTGGCAAAACCGACCATGAAACCTCTGTGTTAGAAAGAGACAGAGCGAGAAAGAATGAAATTGTTTTCTTGATTCTGGCTATAATAATTATACGATCTAGTTGAGATCTTACATTCTAGAACATATAGTCATCCTCTACGATTCTGCGTTTTTGGTTTTATCGTATCTTTAAAAATGTGGATGCCACAGATTTTCGTCCTTTGTGGGGCGGAAGTGGGCGGGGCGAAGTTTTGAAATATTTTTGTAGCAGTGACATATCACAGTCTGTATCCAAAACATTGTTGCTCTAGCTCTTATAGTCTTTGAGCACTAGGCGCTGAAGGGGACGGACAGACGGACAGACAGGGCTCAATCGACTCGGCTATTGATGCTGATCAAGAATATATATACTTTATGGGGTCTGAAACGATTCCTTCTGGACGTTACACACATCCACTTTCACCACAAATCTAATATACCCCAATACTCATTTTGAGTATCGGGTATAAAAACTTGCTCGATCGCTCGCTGGTTCTGGTTGTGGGTCTCTCGCTGGCAGAAATATTATTTGAAATATTAAACCGATATTCGGCACGTTTTAAGCCGAAACGCGTTTTCAAAAGCGATCATTCAGCCGAGCCAAGCGGGCAGCCAGGCAGCAGCCCCCAGAACCCGAGTAAATCCGATTCCCAGCCCCGACGCGGCCGAGGCCCTCGTCTCACCTCATTCGTGCGCCGTTGGGGTTTTCGCTTTCAGTTGCTGCTCGCACCTGCGTCCGATTGGACTTATTATTAAAGTGCTTATTGGATCTCCGTCGTGCCGAACCGAATCGTATCGAACCGAACCGTTAGACTTCGATCACTGCGGACCCCGAAGCGCGAGAATAATCGAGATTAACGTGATTCAGTGATTGATATTGATCGACAGGATCTAGAATGTGGTAAAAGTGAACGAACTGTGGTGTATTCAGTGATAAACCTTTAGAATGGATAAGGACAACGACGCCAAGAGTCAAGCGGAGAACCATAGGGGCTCGGTGTCCTCGAGCAGGTCTCTGGAAATACCCATCACTCCCTCGCGTTCCCCCAAGAAGGTCTCCTTCTCTGACGAGCTGCCCACCACGGCAGCGGCAGCGGCAGCAGCAGAAGCGGACCCAAAGTTCGAGTCGCAGTCCCCGGCCCATCAGCCAGTCCCGCTGCAGGCGAGTGGAGTCAGTCACGTGCTGCACCAGGCGGCCCAGTACCTGGAGAGATTACACGGCGGTTCTCGCGATCATCCTGTAGAGGAAGTCCACGCTAATGCGGATTCAGATGGCGATAGCACCACAAGCGCCGCCGTACTCGACCTGGACTCAACGGATGGAGCTGTGCCGCCACCGTCGGCGACGGCCCCAGTTGGTTTAGTGCTCGCCACCTCTCCCAGCATTCTGATAGCCAACGATGGCAGCAGCAGCGTGGGCAAACAGGAAGCGACGCTGGCGAATACGAACTCGAATCAGATTCAGCATCAGCATCAGAGCTGGAGTCCGATTCAGAATCAACATCAGAATACGACTCAGTTGCAATCAAATTTGTACATGGAACGATACAACCTCAATTTAGATAAAAACTGCAGCTCCATGGAGTTGGAGGCACGTCGGGAGAAGCAGCGCTGACTCTTGATATCAGAGTGCAGTGCGCTCTTTGACGAGGGCGAGGGGAGGCACACACGTGAAGCCTTCCGCAAGCTCTTTCTGGATGAGGTAAGTCGTCGTATCCCTGGGGACTGTCTGTCCCTCCTTCCGCTGCACCATGTACCAGCCTTAATTGTTTTATATCAACGGGTTTAATTACGTCAACCGGGGAGAGATGCCATGCAAATGGGAGCACTGGGAATGGGAATTGGATGGGACAATGGGACCAGGGTACTTGTGCAGTTAAAGCTCTCTGCTGGGTCTGACCTTGTGCCACATATTTGTGGTCATCGCGTCGTGTTGTGGTCCTTTACCTGATGCCAGAATCGAAACTCATTTTTATACCCGATACTCAAAATGAGTATTGGGGTATATTAGATTTGTGGTAAAAGTGGATGTGTGTAACGTCCAGAAGGAATCGTTTCCGACCCCATAAAGTATATATATTCTTGATCAACATCAATAGCCGAGTCGATTGAGCCATGTCTGTCTGTCCGTCTGTCCGTCCGTCCGTCTGTCCGTCCCCTTCAGCGCCTAGTGCTCAAAGACTATAAGAGCTAGAGCAACGATGTTTTGGACCCAGACTTCTGTGATATATCACTGCTACAAAAATATTTCAAAACTTCGCCCCGCCCACTTCCGCCCCCACAAAGGACGAAAATCTGTGGCATCCACAATTTTAAAGATATGAGAAAATTAAAAACGTAGAATTGTAGAGAATGACCATATCTTTTAGACTGCAGAATTTGAATTGGATCGTAATATTATTATAGCCAGCATCAAGAAAACAATTTCATTTTTTCTCGCCCTGTCTCTCTCTAACACACACGTAGCATAGGCGGCTTTGCTTAGAGTAAAACATTAGCGCCTAGATCTCAGAGACTACAAAAGCTAGAGCAACCAAATTTGGTATCCACACTCCTAATATATCGGACCGAGACGAGTTTGTTTCAAAATTTCGCCACACCCCTTTCCGCCCCCGCTATGGACGAAAATCTGGGAATATTCACAAATCTCAGAGACAATTAACGCTAGAGTAACCAAATTTGGTATTCGCACTCCTGTTAGATCACACTATAAAACGTATATCTCAAAATTTCAACTCACCCCCTTCCGCCCACACCAAAGACGAAAATCTGTTGCATCCACAATATTGAAGATACGAGAACTAAAACTAACTAAAACTAAAAACGCAGAATCAAAGATAATGACCATATCTATCAGATTCCTGAATCTGGATCAGATCGGATCATTTTTATAGCCAATAGGAACAAATCAATTTGCAGTTGTTACGCAGCGCTCGACGTCACGCTCAGACTGATTTTCTGTCTCTCTCGCACGCACTCTTTGTCGTGTCGTTTAATATTAGCGGCGTCTGCCGGAGGAGAGCCATACTGACTTAGTATCGGGTATAACTGTAGAGTTGCGGTGTCCGCAGTAACTCACAACGTTCCCTCTCGTTTAATTTGTGTCTCTCTCGATGGGCTTACATTTTTTGTGTGTTGTGTTTACTTTCGTGCTTTGTGTTTCGTTTCGTCTGTATTTCGTTTTATGGGCTCCCCGAAAGCTGTCCAACCAGTCATCGCCGCGGCGCGATCCCCCAGAGCTCATCCGTTAAATATGCACATTTTTCATCATCATCTTTGGGACTCCTCTTCGAGGGGCGATCATCGGTGACCAAATGCAAACCGGCTGCTCTATCTTCGATGTGCAGACAGTGCTGGGCGCTCATGATCGTGCGATCGAATTTCATTAAAATATTAATAAGCGGATAATTTATGCAAAACATTCATCACCATCACTGCCGCATAGTTGAGTGCGCCGTGGGATCGTATGAACCGAGAATAGTTTGGATTATGCTCATTACGATGCTATACAAGTGGAAATGGCAGTATCTTTCTCTCTCGATCTCAATCCGATGCCAGTGTAAACACTGGAACGAGTATAAATCTTCACGTGCGGGCCATAAACAAATGCTTCTTTAAACAATACAATACGATCATAAATTAATTAACACTTGGCTCGAACTGGAGATTTAGATGGGGATGGAGATGCGGATGGGGATAGGGATGGGGGCACTCACTGGCAAACTGGACACATAAATTCATTATTTTACAACTTGTTTCTCGGATCTGCTTACAGGAATTCCAGCAAAAGCTCTTCCAGCTTTTCGATCTCGAACGGCATGGTTATCTTCTACAAGACCGCTGGATCGAGCATATCAAGGGGCGTTTAACGTAAGTTTTTTTTGGGATTTTAGCTTTACTCGCAGTTAGATCTCCCTGTGCCCTGTTTTCTGTCTCCGCCTCCTTCCACGGATCGGTGCTGTGACGGTGCCAAAACAATTAGCTCGCTTGCCAGCAAAAAGGCGAGGAGTAAAAAATGGTAAGCCATGCAGGCTGTCCACTCCACTCGACTCCACACACACGCACCTTTCTGGCGTGCTCCAGGCATTCCAGCTGCGTAGTCTGCCGTACGATGGGATCGCCAATGGCGATGCTTTCTGTGTTGTATGTTAACATATACAACAGCTAACATAGTCCGCATGCCTCGACAGCAACAGCAACAGCTAAAGCTGGCACTGAGACTGAGACTGAGACTAAGACTAGAGCTAAAGCTGCGATTGCGACTGGGAATGGGAATGGAGCTGGGACTAAGACCAAGACCAAGACTGAGACTGCGCAAGAAACTGTCATTGGCTGCCTGTCGTAATGAAGTCATTCAAATACAAATATAGCGCGTGCAGCCCAACAGCGGGAGAGGAGATCGGGAGCAGGCCATGGGGAGATGGGGGCCATGGTATTGGGTATCGTTAATGGTAATACTGAGATCGATCTCTCTGGACTCTGGTTACAGCGACGACCGTCAGATGGACTTTGCCGAGCAGATCGAATCGGTAGCCTATGTGATCTGCGGGGAGAACAGCAGAGTGAGCTTCAAGAACTTTCGCGACATCTGGCATACGCGCGGAGTAAGTGATAGCCCCCACAGCAGGTGTACAGCCATCGACATTCACTAATCCACCACTAATCCTAGATACTGGACAAGTTGTATCGCCTGATAGACATGGATGGGACCAATCTCATTTCCACCAATCAGGTAATGGAGTTTATATCGCATCTGACCAACTCCCGGCCGCGGACCGGCTTCGACAAGAGCTCTCTGGCCCGCCTGGAGCACCTGTTCCGCAACACCGTCGGCAACGAGCAGGAGATTCGCCGCGAGGAGTTTCAGAAGATTGTCACCTCCAAGAATGTGGGTTTAGAGTGGTGTATTCCATAAATACCTTGAGGCTAACAAACTCTCTTTCTCGTGTGTGGATAGCCCTTCTTCACGGAGCGTGTCTTTCAAATCTTTGACAAGGACAACTCCGGCTCCATTTCGCTGCAGGAGTTCATTGATGCCATACATCAGTTCTCGGGACAGTCGGCCGATGATAAGATACGCTTCTTGTTCAAGGTCTACGACATAGATGGTAAGTTGAGCGATGGTAGGGATCCGATGAGGATCCACAGTTAATCGCATCCATATCCATCCTTCGCAGGCGATGGCCTCATTCAGCACAAGGAGTTGCACGATGTGATACGTCACTGCATCAAGGAGAATGGCATGGAGTTCTCTGAAGATCAGATCGAAGACCTCACCAGCGCCATGTTCGAGGATGCGGATCCCCACAACAGCGGCGAGATCACTTACGAGGCACTCAAAAATCAACTTAACAAACACGGTGGTCTCCTGGAGAACCTCAGTATAACGTAAGCTCTAGAAAAGAAAAAGAGACTCTAAATTGAATGATTCCCATCTGATAGGATCGATCGCTGGCTGGTGCCCGTGGCTGAGGATCGTCCGGCGGGCGCTGGCAGGCTGTGGAACACGATACCTCACCAGCTGACGCTGGCCTACATGAAGAACAACCAGGTTTTTGTCACGTACCTCTTCTTCTACATAGCCGTAAATCTCTGCCTGTTCATCTTACGTGCCATCCAGTACCGGGCCAGCAATGGCTTCGTCATCATAGCCATAGCCTGCGGTGAGTAGTCGTAGGCCCTTGTAACCTCCGATTCTTACGACCTTCAGCGTCCCATCTTCAAACTCCTTGTAGGACAATGCCTAAACTTCAACTGTGCATGGGTCCTGGTGCTGATGCTGCGGCACTCCCTTACGTATCTCAGGGGACGGGGATTGTCTTCGTATCTGCCGCTGGACCACCATGTCTACCTGCACAAGCTGACGGGGATCACAATTTCGGTTCTCAGCCTGGTGCACACGATCATGCATCTGTTCAACTTCTCCATCATCGTGATCAACGACCCCAACATCAACGCCGGGCACTACACGATCGGGGAGTGGCTACTGACGGATCGCCCGGGCCTGTTTGGACTGATTCCGGGCTGCGCCAATCCCACGGTCGTCGCCCTGCTGGCCATCCTCGTGGTGATGTTCGTGTGCTCGCAGCCGTTCGTGCGGCGCAAGGGCAGCTTCGAGGTCTTCTACTGGACGCACCTGCTGTACGTCCCCTTTTGGATACTCACCCTGTTCCACGGGCCCAACTTCTGGAAGTGGTTTCTGCTGCCGGGTCTCGTCTACATCGTGGAGCGGGTGCTGCGCTACGTGTGGATGCGGGTCGAGCACGGCAAAACCTATATCAGCTCCGGCCTGCTACTGCCTTCCAAAGTAATCCATCTGGTCATCAAGCGGCCGTTCAACTTCAACTTCCGCCCCGGCGACTATGTGTTCGTGAACATTCCCGCCATCGCCAACTACGAGTGGCACCCGTTCACCATCAGCTCCGCGCCCGAGCAGGAGGACTACATGTGGCTACACATCCGTACAGTGGGCGAGTGTACCAACCGCCTCTACCGCTACTTCGAGAGCGAGCAGCAGAAGCTGCACAAGAGCGAAGTGGGCCAGCACATGCACGCCATTCCCACGCCCAGCTTCATGCTCCTCAACGAGGCACGAAATCCCGCGCTGAACGGAGACATGGCCACCACCACGTCTACTCCGCAAACAGATTTCCTGGCCCGAAACATGGTGGGACAGGCAAAGCCGCCGGTGCGACCTCCTCGTCAGCATCGCAAGCTCGTGGCCTTCAGTCCCCAAGCACCGGATCCCGCCCAAACCACGGGCGTGAATCGCATCCGGAGCATCAAGAAAAACCTGCAGCGAACCTTCTCCCGGAAAGAGCCAGGTGAGCCGAAGGGTAAGCCCAGTCCGACGGGCATGGTTAACGGATCCTCCATCAGCGACGGTGAGCGCGAGGATCCGGGAGGTTCAGCGTAAAGATCAAGAAGCGCAGCCGACTCAAGGCGTAAGTATATCCGCTGCCGCCAGATCCAGCCAGAATAATCAGTAACCCCATCTTTCTCTTCGAAGTCTTCGTGCCCTCGGCCGTTCGGAGTCGGAGCGTACTTTCGATGACAAACGGGTGCGCCGTGCCCGCAACAACAGCGTGGGCCTGGCGTATCTCAGTCCGCAGAACAAGTCGCTGGCCCAGACCTTCCGGTACATGCGCAACAAGCCCACCATCATCGCCTTCAAGACGCCCAGCATGGAGGAGCACGAGTCGCAGTCCCAGCTGACGATTGCGCCGGAGAACAGCGGTAGTCCGGCCAGCAGGGCGGAACAGGGGCAGCTTGCCAAGGCGGAGTCCAGCGACAGGCTTCATATGACCAGGCTCAGCCTGACAGCGGATGTCGTGTGCAAGCCACTCGAGGTATGTTGCCGTAGCGAAGAGCCGTAGAACTAACAGATCTGCCACCTGAATCTAACAATCATCCACTCCACCAAAAAGGACAGCAACCAAACGTGTACGAGCAGCAGAAAATCCATTCTGCGGCGTCCCACATTCCTACGCACTTTGTCCACATCCCTAACCAACCGAGGCGGCGGAGGTGGAGGTGGAGGCGGTAGCTCCACAACTAACAGCGGTAGCAATGTCACACTCGATGAGGGCGTCATGGAGGTTTGGGTCACACCAACATACACACATACTCAGCCACTCGGCCTGGGGACTAACCCGATCTCATTTGCCAACTTCTCTGTTTCGCCCCGTGTTCGCATACGGTCTTAGATCTTCATTGACAGCCCGTACGGTGCTCCCTCGAGCCACATCTTTGGGGCCCAGCATGCGGTGCTCATCGGCACCGGGATCGGTGTCACACCCTTCGCCTCCATTTTGCAGTCCATCATGCACCGCTACTGGAAGGCGCGGCACAGCTGTCCACGCTGCCAATTTGAGTGGGCTAGTGAGATCCCCAAGTCTGTGATGAATCTGCGGAAGGTGGACTTTTTCTGGATCAACCGCGATCAGCGATCCTTCGAGTGGCTTGTGAATCTTCTCTCCCAGCTGGAGATTGAGCAGGCGGAGCTAGGCGGCGCCATGGAACGGTAGGCCTTTCTTTCCTAGAGATTTGCTGATGGGTTTGCGTTTTATAGTTTCCTGGACATGCATATGTACATCACAAGTGCCCTGCAGAGGACCGACATGAAAGCGGTGGGTCTTCAGCTAGCACTGGATCTGCTCCACGAGAAGGTAATATCCGTAAAGCATATCAGTTTCTATTCAATCCATTAAAATTCACCTATTTTCTATATCAGGGCAAGCGGGATCTTATCACGGGTTTGAAGACACGCACAAATGCAGGACGCCCCACCTGGGACAAGGTGTTCAAGCAACTGCAGGCACAGCAAAAGGGCAAGGTGACTGTCTTCTCCTGCGGTCCCCCGCAGCTGGCCAAGACGCTGCGCTACAAGTGCGATCAGTACGGGTTCTTATTTCGTAAGGAGTGCTTCTGAAGAAGCCATCCCACCTCTCTCTCTCCCTATCCGTCTCTGTGGTTCTCTCTGTCCATTGTGTCCATTGATCTGTCCCTCCATTGCTATCTCATTTGCATAAGCAACGTGTTTTATTTTCGGGTACGGTTCGGTTAGCGAAGCTTAGATGGCTATTTATTCGTCATATGTTGTTGATGTCTTATCTGTTGAATGTGTCCCCCACAGCTTGTAAATATCTGTATCCGCATACATATAGGTATGTATATCTATATACTCATACAATAAAGTTTGTTACTCGATGTGTCGTCCTCTGATTGCATCCAAGTTCCAGCCAGTACATTATGCGCCCCTTTCCAAGTGGCTCCGAGTTCTAAATTTGATTGACGGCACATTCTTACTAATCTTCAAGAGCAGTTACAACTAAAATTACAATACGGACACTCTAATAAAATACAAATTAAAATGCACATTAGAAAACGTTCCTTTCCTTTGGGCGACTAATTCTGATCACTAAATATCCGACTAGACAGAAGCCTCAGGGGTGATATGTGATATACCACATTCAGTGCTTCAACCAAGTACTGAAGTTGATGCCTGTGGGTCTGGACTTGCGTTCAATGGTTATTGTCTCGTCATCGGTATTGTCCACGTTGTAAAATTCACGCAACTCGGCAATGGCTGTCTCCTCGATCTGTGTGTGGGCCAGTGACTTGTTCCGCATCCTTTCGAAGGACTCCCGCTGTCGTCGCTCATCGGCGAGGATCCTCGAGAAACTTTGCGGCAGCCGCTTGGCCTCGCATCATATTGGCAAAGGAGGTGGGGTCCGAAAGGCTGCCTGTTGCTGGTGAGTCGCTAAAGGAACTACTCGACGGAGTGGCGGGTGGCAAGCCCCAGGCATTCGGCACAACCACAGGAGTGGTGGGCTCTTGCTCCACCAGAGGCGAACGCCAGCTCTTCAATTCGGAGGACAGACGTTTCCGTTGCTTCTGCGACAGTTTCTGCGACTGGGGCGTCAGGGATCTGAGATCCAGATTGTAGCTCTTACTCAGCGGCGTACTGGTCTCTTCTGCAGGGGAGGTGGCGTTTGCTCCTTAATGGGAGCCCTTTCAATGACCTCTAGCTCTGGCCTCGGTGGCTCTTCCAGCTTAAGTGTGTTGTTCACTTTCAGGGCAGTGTCGGTTAGCTTTCGTTTCTGTTCCTTTTTGTCCACCACACGAGACCAGTTCTTGCCCTCGCTTCGAGTGCTTTCCGGTCCGGTCGGTGCGGTCCGGTAGTCGCCTCAGGGCCAGAGGCAGACTCACTTACGCTTAGCGATCTCATCATGCTGGATATGGCCTGCTGTTCGTAGTATTGACGGGCGTCTTGCCTCCGCAAGTCCTTCTGCTTAAGCTCAGCTGCCGCTTTTAGCTTTGTTTCCTGAAAAAGAAAAGAGATATTTAGGGGAAGTAACAGTACGGCACACAAACCGGGTCCATTCGATAGTCCAGGTCAATATCGCAGTCAACGACAAAACTAAGCAGCAGTTCATCTTCTATGGCCTCCGAGAAGGGCGTGATCTGGCGGTAGTCGAAGACATTGGAGAACATCTTACGGTAATGGTCGTTAAGGCATTTGAGAGTCGCCTCATCGCACAGTTCGATGCTGCGGTAGCAGAGAACTCTGGCCAGGTTGTGGCAGATGAAGTCCATGCATCCCTTGTGCAGCAGCTTGCAGTTGTACATCGCGGCAAAGTCCAACATCTCGCCGCCCTTCCGTATGCTGATCTTGTCTAGAATAAGCGATTCGCAAAAGTTCTGCAGCGATTCAATGAAGTACTGATCGCAAAACGTGACCATGTTGTAGAGAAAGGTTTCCGTATAGTTCTGCTTGCAGAATGCCTCTGTATCCAGGCTGTATAGCCAATAGGAACAAATCAATTTGCAGTTGTTTTGGAGCGCCCGACGTCACGCTCAGACTGATTTTCTGTCTCTCTTGCACGCACTCTTTGTCGTGTCGTTTAATATTAGCGGCGTCTGCCGGAGGAGAGCCATACTGACTTAGTATCGGGTATAACTGTAGAGTTGCGGTGTCCGCAGTAACTCACAACGTTCCCTCTCGTTTGATTTGTGTCTCTCTCGATGGGCTTACATTTTTTGTGTGTTGTGTTTACTTTCGTGCTTTGTGTTTCGTTTCGTCTGTATTTCGTATTATGGGCTCCCCGAAAGCTGTCCAACCAGTCATCGCCGCGGCGCGATCCCCCAGAGCTCATCCGTTAAATATGCACATTTTTCATCATCAACTTTGGGACTCCTCTTCGAGGGGCGATCATCGGTAACCAAATGCAAACCGGCTGCTCTATCTTCGATGTGCAGACAGTGCTGGGCGCTCATGATCGTGCGATCGAATTTCATTAAAATATTAATAAGCGGATAATTTATGCAAAACATTCATCACCATCACTGCCGCATAGTTGAGTGCGCCGTGGGATCGTATGAACCGAGAATAGTTTGGATTATGCTCATTACGATGCTATACAAGTGGAAATGGCAGTATCTTTCTCTCTCGATCTCAATCCGATTCCAGTGTAAACACTGGAACGAGTATAAATCTTCACGTGCGGGCCATAAACAAATGCTCATAAATTAATTAACACTTGGCTCGAACTGGAGATTTAGATGGGGATGGAGATGCGGATGGGGATAGGGATGGGGGAACTCACTGGCAAACTGGACACATAAATTCATTATTTTACAACTTGTTTCTCGGATCTGCTTACAGGAATTCCAGCAAAAGCTCTTCCAGCTTTTCGATCTCGAACGGCATGGTTATCTTCTACAAGACCGCTGGATCGAGCATATCAAGGGGCGTTTAACGTAATTTTTTTTTGGTATTTTTGCTTTACTCGCAGTTAGATCTCCCTGTGCCCTGTTTTCTGTCTCCGCCTCCTTCCACGGATCGGTACTGTGACGGTGCCAAAACAATTAGCTCGCTTGCCAGCAAAAAGGCGAGGAGTAAAAAATGGTAAGCCATGCAGGCTGTCCACACCACTCGACTCCACACACACGCACCTTTCTGGCGTGCTCCAGGCATTCCAGCTGCGGCAGGCCAAAGACGTAGTCTGCCGTGCGATGGCATCGCCAATGGCTCCGGCCATGGTATTGGGTATCGTTAATGGTAATACTGAGATCGATCTCTCTGGACTCTGGTTACAGCGACGACCGTCAGATGGACTTTGCCGAGCAGATCGAATCGGTAGCCTATGTGATCTGGGGGGAGAACAGCAGAGGTAGCTTCAAGAACTTCCGCGACATCTGGCATAAGCGCGGAGTAAGTGATAGCCCCCACAGCAGGTGTACAGCCATCGACATTCACTAATCCACCACTAATCCTAGATACTGGACAAGTTGTATCGCCTGATAGACATGGATGGGACCAATCTCATTTCCACCAATCAGGTAATGGAGTTTATATCGCATCTGACCAACTCCCGGCCGCGGACCGGCTTCGACAAGAGCTCTCTGGCCCGCCTGGAGCACCTGTTCCGCAACCCCGTCGGCAACGAGCAGGAGATTCGCCGCGAGGAGTTCCAGAAGATTGTCACCTCCAAGAATGTGGGTTTAGAGTGGTGTATTCCATAAATACCTTCAGGCTAACAAACTCTCTTTCTCGTGTGTGGATAGCCCTTCTTCACGGAGCGTGTCTTTCAAATCTTTGACAAGGACAACTCCGGCTCCATTTCGCTGCAGGAGTTCATTGATGCCATACATCAGTTCTCGGGACAGTCGGCCGATGATAAGATACGCTTCTTGTTCAAGGTCTACGACGGTAGGGATCCGATGAGGATCCACAGTTAATCGCATCCATATCCATCCTTCGCAGGCGATGGCCTCATTCAGCACAAGGAGCTGCACGATGTGATACGTCACTGCATCAAGGAGAATGGCATGGAGTTCTCCGAAGATCAGATCGAAGACCTCACCAGCGCCATGTTCGAGGATGCGGATCCCCACAACAGCGGCGAGATCACTTACGAGGCACTCAAAAATCAACTTAACAAACACGGTGGTCTCCTGGAGAACCTCAGTAGAACGTAAGCTCTAGAAAAGAAAAAGAGACTCTAAATTTAATGATTCCCATCTGATAGGATCGATCGCTGGCTGGTGCCCGTGGCTGAGGATCGTCCGGCGGGCGCTGGCAGGCTGTGGAACACGATACCTCACCAGCTGACGCTGGCCTACATGAAGAACAACCAGGTTTTTGTCACGTACCTCTTCTTCTACATAGCCGTAAATCTCTGCCTGTTCATCTTACGTGCCATCCAGTACCGGGCCAGCAATGGCTTCGTCATCATAGCCAGAGCCTGCGGTGAGTAGTCGTAGGCCCTTGTAACCTCCGATTCTTACGACCTTCAGCGTCCCATCTTCAAACTCCTTGTAGGACAATGCCTAAACTTCAACTGTGCATGGGTCCTGGTGCTGATGCTGCGGCACTCCCTTACGTATCTCAGGGGACGGGGATTGTCTTCGTATCTGCCGCTGGACCACCATGTCTACCTGCACAAGCTGACGGGGATCACAATTTTGGTTCTCAGCCTGGTGCACACGATCATGCATCTGTTCAACTTCTCCATCATCGTGATCAACGACCCCAACATCAACGCCGGGCACTACACGATCGGGGAGTGGCTACTGACGGATCGCCCGGGCCTGTTTGGACTGATTCCGGGCTGCGCCAATCCCACGGGCGTCGCCCTGCTGGCCATCCTCGTGGTGATGTTCGTGTGCTCGCAGCCGTTCGTGCGGCGCAAGGGCAGCTTCGAGGTCTTCTACTGGACGCACCTGCTGTACGTCCCCTTTTGGATACTCACCCTGTTCCACGGGCCCAACTTCTGGAAGTGGTTTCTGCTGCCGGGTCTCGTCTACATCGTGGAGCGGGTGCTGCGCTACGTGTGGATGCGGGTCGAGCACGGCAAAACCTATATCAGCTCCGGCCTGCTACTGCCTTCCAAAGTAATCCATCTGGTCATCAAGCGGCCGTTCAACTTCAACTTCCGCCCCGGCGACTATGTGTTCGTGAACACTCCCGCCATCGCCAACTACGAGTGGCACCCGTTCACCATCAGCTCCGCGCCCGAGCAGGAGGACTACATGTGGCTACACATCCGTACAGTGGGCGAGTGTACCAACCGCCTCTACCGCTACTTCGAGAGCGAGCAGCAGAAGCTGCACAAGAGCGAAGTGGGCCAGCACATGCACGCCATTCCCACGCCCAGCTTCATGCTCCTCAACGAGGCACGAAATCCCGCGCTGAACGGAGACATGGCCACCACCACGTCTACTCCGCAAACAGATTTCCTGGCCCGAAACATGGTGGGACAGGCAAAGCCGCCGGTGCGACCTCCTCGTCAGCATCGCAAGCTCGTGGCCTTCAGTCCCCAAGCACCGGATCCCGCCCAAACCACGTGCGTGAATCGCATCCGGAGCATCAAGAAAAACCTGCAGCGAACCTTCTCCCGGAAAGAGCCAGGTGAGCCGAAGGGTAAGCCCAGTCCGACGGGCATGGTTAACGGATCCTCCATCAGCGACGGTGAGCGCGAGGATCCGGGAGGTTCAGCGTAAAGATCAAGAAGCGCAGCCGACTCAAGGCGTAAGTATATCCGCTGCCGCCAGATCCAGCCAGAATAATCAGTAACCCCATCTTTCTCTTCGAAGTCTTCGTGCCCTCGGCCGTTCGGAGCGTACTTTCGATGACAAACGGGTGCGCCGTGCCCGCAACAACAGCGTGGGCCTGGCGTATCTCAGTCCGCAGAACAAGTCGCTGGCCCAGACCTTCCGGTACATGCGCAACAAGCCCACCATCATCGCCTTCAAGACGCCCAGCATGGAGGAGCACGAGTCGCAGTCCCAGCTGACGATTGCGCCGGAGAACAGCGGTAGTCCGGCCAGCAGGGCGGAACAGGGGCAGCTTGCCAAGGCGGAGTCCAGCGACAGGCTTCATATGACCAGGCTAAGCCTGACAGCGGATGTCGTGTGCAAGCCACTCGAGGTATGTTGCCGTAGCGAAGAGCCGTAGAACTAACAGATCTGCCACCTGAATCTAACAATCATCCACTCCACCAAAAAGGACAGCAACCAAACGTGTACGAGCAGCAGAAAATCCATTCTGCGGCGTCCCACATTCCTACGCACTTTGTCCACATCCCTAACCAACCGAGGCGGCGGAGGTGGAGGTGGAGGCGGTAGCTCCACAACTAACAGCGGTAGCAATGTCACACTCGATGAGGGCGTCATGGAGGTTTGGGTCACACCAACATACACACATACTCAGCCACTCGCCCTGGGGACTAACCCGATCTCATTTGCCAACTTCTCTGTTTCGCCCCGTGTTCGCATACGCTCTTAGATCTTCATTGACAGCCCGTACGGTGCTCCCTCGAGCCACATCTTTGGGGCCCAGCATGCGGTGCTCATCGGCACCGGGATCGGTGTCACACCCTTCGCCTCCATTTTGCAGTCCATCATGCACCGCTACTGGAAGGCGCGGCACAGCTGTCCACGCTGCCAATTTGAGTGGGCTAGTGAGATCCCCAAGTCTGTGATGAATCTGCGGAAGGTGGACTTTTTCTGGATCAACCGCGATCAGCGATCCTTCGAGTGGTTTGTGAATCTTCTCTCCCAGCTGGAGATTGAGCAGGCGGAGCTAGGCGGCGCCATGGAACGGTAGGCCCAGAAATATTTTTCTTTCCTAGAGATTTGCTAATGGGTTTGCGTTTTTTAGTTTCCTGGACATGCATATGTACATCACAAGTGCCCTGCAGAGGACCGACATGAAAGCGGTGGGTCTTCAGCTAGCACTGGATCTGCTCCACGAGAAGGTAATATCCGTAAAGCATATCAGTTTCTATTCAATCCATTAAAATTCACCTATTTTCTATATCAGGGCAAGCGGGATCTTATCACGGGTTTGAAGACACGCACAAATGCAGGACGCCCCACCTGGACAAGGTGTTCAAGCAACTGCAGGCACAGCAAAAGGGCAAGGTGACTGTCTTCTACTGCGGTCCCCCGCAGCTGGCCAAGACGCTGCGCTACAAGTGCGATCAGTACGGGTTCTTATTTCGTAAGGAGTGCTTCTGAAGAAGCCATCCCACCTCTCTCTCTCCCTATCCGTCTCTGTGGTTCTCTCTGTCCATTGTGTCCATTGATCTGTCCCTCCATTGCTATCTCATTTGCATAAGCAACGTGTTTTATTTTCGGGTACGGTTCGGTTAGCGAAGCTTAGATGGCTATTTATTCGTCATATGTTGTTGATGTCTTATCTGTTGAATGTGTCCCCCACAGCTTGTAAATATCTGTATCCGCATACATATAGGTATGTATATCTATATACTCATACAATAAAGTTTGTTACTCGATGTGTCGTCCTCTGATTGCATCCAAGTTCCAGCCAGTACATTATGCGCCCCTTTCCAAGTGGCTCCGAGTTCTAAATTTGATTGACGGCACATTCTTACTAATCTTCAAGAGCAGTTACAACTAAAATTACAATACGGACACTCTAATAAAATACAAATTAAAATGCACATTAGAAAACGTTCCTTTCCTTTGGGCGACTAATTCTGATCACTAAATATCCGACTAGACAGAAGCCTCAGGGGTGAAATGTGATATACCACATTCAGTGCTTCAACCAAGTACTGAAGTTGATGCCTGTGGGTCTGGACTTGCGTTCAATGGTTATTGTCTCGTCATCGGTATTGTCCACGTTGTAAAATTCACGCAACTCGGCAATGGCTGTCTCCTCGATCTGTGTGTGGGCCAGTGACTTGTTCCGCATCCTTTCGAAGGACTCCCGCTGTCGTCGCTCATCGGCGAGGATCCTCGAGAAACTTTGCGGCAGCCGCTTGGCCTCGCATCATATTGGCAAAGGAGGTGGGGTCCGAAAGGCTGCCTGTTGCTGGTGAGTCGCTAAAGGAACTACTCGACGGAGTGGCGGGTGGCAAGCCCCAGGCATTCGGCACAACCACAGGAGTGGTGGGCTCTTGCTCCACCAGAGGCGAACGCCAGCTCTTCAATTCGGAGGACAGACGTTTCCGTTGCTTCTGCGACAGTTTCTGCGACTGGGGCGTCAGGGATCTGAGATCCAGATTGTAGCTCTTACTCAGCGGCGTACTGGTCTCTTCTGCAGGGGAGGTTGGCGGTGGCGTTTGCTCCTTAATGGGAGCCCTTTCAATGACCTCTAGCTCTGGCCTCGGTGGCTCTTCCAGCTTAAGTGTGTTGTTCACTTTCAGGGCAGTGTCGGTTAGCTTTCGTTTCTGTTCCTTTTTGTCCACCACACGAGACCAGTTCTTGCCCTCGCTTCGAGTGCTTTCCTGCGGTCCGGTAGTCGCCTCAGGGCCAGAGGCAGACTCACTTACGCTTAGCGATCTCATCATGCTGGATATGGCCTGCTGTTCGTAGTAGTGACGGGCGTCTTGCCTCCGCAAGTCCTTCTGCTTAAGCTCAGCTGCCGCTTTTAGCTTTGTTTCCTGAAAAAGAAAAGAGATATTTAGGGGAAGTAACAGTACGGCACACAAACCGGGTCCATTCGATAGTCCAGGTCAATATCGCAGTCAACGACAAAACTAAGCAGCAGTTCATCTTCTATGGCCTCCGAGAAGGGCGTGATCTGGCGGTAGTCGAAGACATTGGAGAACATCTTACGGTAATGGTCGTTAAGGCATTTGAGAGTCGCCTCATCGCACTGTTCGATGCTGCAGTAGCAGAGAACTCTGGCCAGGTTGTGGCAGATGAAGTCCATGCATCCCTTGTGCAGCAGCTTGCAGTTGTACATCGCGGCAAAGTCCAACATCTCGCCGCACTTCCGTATGCTGATCTTGTCTAGAATAAGCGATTCGCAAACGTTCCGCAGCGATTCAATGAAGTACTGATCGCAGAACGTGACCATGTTGTAGAGAAAGGTTTCCGTATAGTTCTGCTTGCAGAATGTCTCTGTATCCAGGCTGTATAGCCAATAGGAACAAATCAATTTGCAGTTGTTACGCAGCGCCCGACGTCACGCTCAGACTAATTTTCTGTCTCTCTCGCACGCACTCTTTGTCGCGTCGTTTAATATTAGCGGCGTCTGCCGGAGGAGAGCCATACTGACTTAGTATCGGGTATAACTGTAGAGTTGCGGTGTCCGCAGTAACTCACAACGTTCCCTCTCGTTTGATTTGTGTCTCTCTCGATGGGCTTACATTTTTTGTGTGTTGTGTTTACTTTCGTGCTTTGTGTTTCGTTTCGTCTGTATTTCGTATTATGGGCTCCCCGAAAGCTGTCCAACCAGTCATCGCCGCGGCGCGATCCCCCAGAGCTCATCCGTTAAATATGCACATTTTTCATCATCATCTTTGGGACTCCTCTTCGAGGGGCGATCATCGGTGACCAAATGCAAACCGGCTGCTCTATCTTCGATGTGCAGACAGTGCTGGGCGCTCATGATCGTGCGATCGAATTTCATTAAAATATTAATAAGCGGATAATTTATGCAAAACATTCATCACCATCACTGCCGCATAGTTGAGTGCGCCGTGGGATCGTATGAACCGAGAATAGTTTGGATTATGCTCATTACGATGCTATACAAGTGGAAATGGCAGTATCTTTCTCTCTCGATCTCAATCCGATGCCAGTGTAAACACTGGAACGAGTATAAATCTTCACGTGCGGGCCATAAACAAATGCTCATAAATTAATTAACACTTGGCTCGAACTGGAGATTTAGATGGGGATGGAGATGCGGATGGGGATAGGGATGGGGGAACTCACTGGCAAACTGGACACATAAATTCATTATTTTACAACTTGTTTCTCGGATCTGCTTACAGGAATTCCAGCAAAAGCTCTTCCAGCTTTTCGATCTCGAACGGCATGGTTATCTTCTACAAGACCGCTGGATCGAGCATATCAAGGGGCGTTTAACGTAAGTTTTTTTTGGGATTTTAGCTTTACTCGCAGTTAGATCTCCCTGTGCCCTGTTTTCTGTCTCCGCCTCCTTCCACGGATCGGTGCTGTGACGGTGCCAAAACAATTAGCTCGCTTGCCAGCAAAAAGGCGAGGAGTAAAAAATGGTAAGCCATGCAGGCTGTCCACTCCACTCGACTCCACACACACGCACCTTTCTGGCGTGCTCCAGGCATTCCAGCTGCGTAGTCTGCCGTACGATGGCATCGCCAATGGCGATGCTATCTGTGTTGTATGTTAGCATATACAACAGCTAACATAGTCCGCATGCCTCGACAGCAACAGCAACAGCTAAAGCTGGCACTGAGACTGAGACTGAGACTAAGACTAGAGCTAAAGCTGCGATTGCGACTGGGAATGGGAATGGAGCTGGGACTAAGACCAAGACCAAGACTGAGACTGCGCCAGAAACTGTCATTGGCTGCCTGTCGTAATGAAGTCATTCAAATACAAATATAGCGCGTGCAGCCCAACAGCGGGAGAGGAGATCGGGAGCAGGCCATGGGGAGATGGGGGCCATGGTATTGGGTATCGTTAATGGTAATACTGAGATCGATCTCTCTGGACTCTGGTTACAGCGACGACCGTCAGATGGACTTTGCCGAGCAGATCGAATCGGTAGCCTATGTGATCTGCGGGGAGAACGGCAGAGGTAGCTTCAAGAACTTCCGCGACATCTGGCATAAGCGCGGAGTAAGTGATAGCCCCCACAGCAGGTGTACAGCCATCGACATTCACTAATCCACCACTAATCCTAGATACTGGACCAGTTGTATCGCCTGATAGACATGGATGGGACCAATCTCATTTCCACCAATCAGGTAATGGAGTTTATATCGCATCTGACCATCTCCCGGCCGCGGACCGGCTTCGACAAGAGCTCTCTGGCCCGCCTGGAGCACCTGTTCCGCAACACCGTCGGCAACGAGCAGGAGATTCGCCGCGAGGAGTTCCAGAAGATTGTCACCTCCAAGAATGTGGGTTTAGAGTGGTGTATTCCATAAATACCTTCAGGCTAACAAACTCTCTTTCTCGTGTGTGGATAGCCCTTCTTCTTTGACAAGGACAACTCCGGCTCCATTTCGCTGCAGGAGTTCATTGATGCCATACATCAGTTCTCGGGACAGTCGGCCGATGATAAGATACGCTTCTTGTTCAAGGTCTACGACATAGATGGCCTCATTCAGCACAAGGAGCTGCACGATGTGATACGTCACTGCATCAAGGAGAATGGCATGGAGTTCTCCGAAGATCAGATCGAAGACCTCACCAGCGCCATGTTCGAGGATGCGGATCCCCACAACAGCGGCGAGATCACTTACGAGGCACTCAAAAATCAACTTAACAAACACGGTGGTCTCCTGGAGAACCTCAGTATAACGTAAGCTCTAGAAAAGAAAAAGAGACTCTAAATTGAATGATTCCCATCTGATAGGATCGATCGCTGGCTGGTGCCCGTGGCTGAGGATCGTCCGGCGGGCACTGGCAGGCTGTGGAACACGATACCTCACCAGCTGACGCTGGCCTACATGAAGAACAACCAGGTTTTTGTCACGTACCTCTTCTTTTACATAGCCGTAAATCTCTGCCTGTTCATCTCACGTGCCATCCAGTACCGGGCCAGCAATGGCTTCGTCATCATAGCCAGAGCCTGCGGTGAGTAGTCGTAGGCCCTTGTAACCTCCGATTCTTACGACCTTCAGCGTCCCATCTTCAAACTCCTTGTAGGACAATGCCTAAACTTCAACTGTGCATGGGTCCTGGTGCTGATGCTGCGGCACTCCCTCACGTATCTCAGGGGACGGGGATTGTCTTCGTATCTGCCGCTGGACCACCATGTCTACCTGCACAAGCTGACGGGGATCACAATTTCGGTTCTCAGCCTGGTGCACACGATCATGCATCTGTTCAACTTCTCCATCATCGTGATCAACGACCCCAACATCAACGCCGGGCACTACACGATCGGGGAGTGGCTACTGACGGATCGGCCGGGCCTGTTTGGACTGATTCCGGGCTGCGCCAATCCCACGGGCGTCGCCCTGCTGGCCATCCTCGTGGTGATGTTCGTGTGCTCGCAGCCCCGATGCGGGGCGAGCACGGCAAAACCTATATCAGCTCCGGCCTGCTACTGCCTTCCAAAGTAATCCATCTGGTCATCAAGCGGCCGTTCAACTTCAACTTCCGCCCCGGCGACTATGTGTTCGTGAACATTCCCGCCATCGCCAACTACGAGTGGCACCCGTTCACCATCAGCTCCGCGCCCGAGCAGAAGGACTACAAGTGGCTACACATCCGTACAGTGGGCGAGTGGACCAACCGCCTCTACCGCTACTTCGAGAGCGAGCAGCAGAAGCTGCACAAGAGCGAAGTGGGCCAGCACATGCACGCCATTCCCACGCCCAGCTTCATGCTCCTCAACGAGGCACGAAATCCCGCGCTGAACGGAGACATGGCCACCACCACGTCTACTCCGCAAACAGATTTCCTGGCCCGAAACATGGTGGGACAGGCAAAGCCGCCGGTGCGACCTCCTCGTCAGCATCGCAAGCTCGTGGCCTTCAGTCCCCAAGCACCGGATCCCGCCCAAACCACGGGCGTGAATCGCATCCGGAGCATCAAGAAAAACCTGCAGCGAACCTTCTCCCGGAAAGAGCCAGGTGAGCCGAAGGGTAAGCCCAGTCCGACGGGCATGGTTAACGGATCCTTCATCAGCGACGGTGAGCGCGAGGATCCGGGAGGTTCAGCGTAAAGATCAAGAAGCGCAGCCGACTCAAGGCGTAAGTATATCCACTGCCGCCAGAATAATCAGTAACCCCATCTTTCTCTTCGAAGTCTTCGTGCCCTGGGCCGTTCGGAGTCGGAGCGTACTTTCGATGACAAACGGGTGCGCCGTGCCCGCAACAACAGCGTGGGCCTGGCGTATCTCAGTCCGCAGAACAAGTCGCTGGCCCAGACCTTCCGGTACATGCGCAACAAGCCCACCATCATCGCCTTCAAGACGCCCAGCATGGAGGAGCACGAGTCGCAGTCCCAGCTGACGATTGCGCCGGAGAACAGCGGTAGTCCGGCCAGCAGGGCGGAACAGGGGCAGCTTGCCAAGGCGGAGTCCAGCGACAGGCTTCATACGACCAGGCTCAGCCTGACAGCGGATGTCGTGTGCAAGCCACTCGAGGTATGTTGCCGTAGCGAAGAGCCGTAGAAAATCCATTCTGCGGCGTCCCACATTCCTACGCACTTTGTCCACATCCCTAACCAACCGAGGCGGCGGAGGTGGAGGTGGAGGCGGTAGCTCCACAACTAACAGCGGTAGCAATGTCACACTCGATGAGGGCGTCATGGAGGTTTGGGTCACACCAACATACACACATACTCAGCCACTCGGCCTGGGGACTTACCCGATCTCATTTGCCAACTTCTCTGTTTCGCCCCGTGTTCCCATACGCTCTTAGATCTTCATTGACGGCCCGTACGGTGCTCCCTCGAGCCACATCTTTGGGGCCCAGCATGCGGTGCTCATCGGCACCGGGATCGGTGTCACACCCTTCGCCTCCATTTTGCAGTCCATCATGCACCGCTACTGGAAGGCGCGGCACAGCTGTCCACGCTGCCAATTTGAGTGAGCTAGTGAGATCCCCAAGTCTGTGATGAATCTGCGGAGGGTGGACTTTTTCTGGATCAACCGCGATCAGCGATCCTTCGAGTGGTTTGTGAATCTTCTCTCCCAGCTGGAGATTGAGCAGGCGGAGCTAGGCGGCGCCAAGGAACGGTAGGCCCAGAAATATTTTTCTTTCCTAGAGATTTGCTGATGGGTTTGCGTTTTTTAGTTTCCTGGACATGCATATGTACATCACAAGTGCCCTGCAGAGGACCGACATGAAAGGGGTCTTCAGCTAGCACTGGATCTGCTCCACGAGAAGGTAATATCCGTAAAGCATATCAGTTGCTATTCAATCTATTAAAATTCACCTATTTTCTATATCAGGGCAAGCGGGATCTTATCACGGGTTTGAAGACACGCACAAATGCAGGACGCCCCAACTGGGACAAGGTGTTCAAGCAACTGCAGGCACAGCAAACCGGCAAGGTGACTGTCTTCTACTGCGGTCCCCCGCAGCTGGCCAAGACGCTGCGCTACAAGTGCGATCAGTACGGGTTCTCATTTCGTAAGGAGTGCTTCTGAAGAAGCCATCCCACCTCTCTCTCTCCCTATCCGTCTCTGTGGTTCTCTCTGTCCATTGATCTGTCCCTCCATTGCTATCTCATTTGCATAAGCAACGTGTTTTATTTTCGGGTACGGTTCGGTTAGCGAAGCTTAGATGGCTATTTATTCGTCATATGTTGTTGTTGTCTCATCTGTTGAATGTGTCCCCCACAGCTTGTAAATATCTGTATCCGCATACATATAGGTATGTATATCTATATACTCATACAATAAAGTTTGTTACTCGATGTGTCGTCCTCTGATTGCACCCAAGTTCCAGCCAGTACATTATGCGCCCCTTTCCAGGTGGCTCCGAGTTCTACATTTGATTGACGGCACATTCTTACTAATCTTCAAGAGCAGTTACAACTAAAATTACAATACGGACACTCTAATAAAATACAAATTAAAATGCGGCAGCTCCCCGTTGTTCTAGAAGCACCACAAATCCCACATTAGAAAACGTTCCTTTCCTTTGGGCGACTAATTCTGATCTCTAAATATCCGACTAGACAGAAGCCTCAGGGGTGATATGTGATATACCACATTCAGTGCTTCAACCAAGTACTGAAGTTGATGCCTGTGGGTCTGGACTTGCGTTCAATGGTTATTGTCTCGTCATCGGTATTGTCCACGTTGTAAAATTCACGCAACTCGGCAATGGCTGTCTCCTCGATCTGTGTGTGGGCCAGTGACTTGTTCCGCATCCTTTCGAAGGACTCCCGCTGTCGTCGCTCATCGGCGAGGATCCTCGAGAAACTTTGCGGCAGCCGCTTGGCCTCGCATCATATTGGCAAAGGAGGTGGGGTCCGAAAGGCTGCCTGTTGCTGGTGAGTCGCTAAAGGAACTACTCGACGGAGTGGCGGGTGGCAAGCCCCAGGCATTCGGCACAACCACAGGAGTGGTGGGCTCTTGCTCCACCAGAGGCGAACGCCAGCTCTTCAATTCGGAGGACAGCCGTTTCCGTTGCTTCTGCGACAGTTTCTGCGACTGGGGCGTCAGGGAGCTGAGATCCAGATTGTAGCTCTTACTCAGCGGCGTACTGGTCTCTTCTGCAGGGGAGGTTGGCGGTGGCGTTTGTTCCTTAATGGGAGCCCTTTCAATGACCTCTAGCTCTGGCCTCGGTGGCTCTTCCAGCTTAAGTGTGTTGTTCACTTTCAGGGCAGTGTCGGCTAGCTTTCGTTTCTGTTCCTTTTTGTCCACCACACGAGACCAGTTCTTGCCCTCGCTTCGAGTGCTTTCCGGTCCGGTCGGTGCGGTCCGGTAGTCGCCTCAGGGCCAGATGCAGACTCACTTACGCTCAGCGATCTCATCATGCTGGATATGGCCTGCTGTTCGTAGTAGTGACGGGCGTCTTGCCTCCGCAAGTCCTTCTGCTTAAGCTCAGCTGCCGCTTTTAGCTTTGTTTCCTGAAAAAGAAAAGAGATATTTAGGGGAAGTAACAGTACGGCACACAAACCGGGTCCATTCGATAGTCCAGGTCAATATCGCAGTCAACGACAAAACTAAGCAGCAGTTCATCTTCTATGGCCTCCGAGAAGGGCGTGATCTGGCGGTAGTCGAAGACATTGGAGAACATCTTACGGTAATGGTCGTTAAGGCATTTGAGAGTCGCCTCATCGCACTGTTCGATGCTGCGGTAGCAGAGAACTCTGGCCAGGTTGTGGCAGATGAAGTCCATGCATCCCTTGTGCAGCAGCTTGCAGTTGTACATCGCGGCAAAGTCCAACATCTCGCCGCACTTCCGTATGCTGATCTTGCCTAGAATAAGCGATTCGCAAACGTTCTGCAGCGATTCAATGAAGTACTGATCGCAGAACGTGACCATGTTGTAGAGAAAGGTTTCCGTATAGTTCTGCTTGCAGAATGCCTCTGTATCCAGGCTGTATAGATAGTCCAGGACTGGCTCCATGTACTCAGCGGGCACACCCTCCATGTTGACTGTAGTGCGCTCGGCCCGCGAGGTCGTGAACATCATTTGAAAGTACTCCAAGCGTGACACCAGCATGCATTTATGGGCCTCCAGAACCTTCGAATCCTCGCACACGATTCGCACATCGTAGACCTCTGGATAGTCTGAGCGATGCAGCCGATTGAAACGCTGCCGGGTACTAGGTATGGGAAATTGATTATCTCGTACGTAGCTCTGCAAGTATCTGGCTAGATCGACCAATTGAAACATCTCCAAGTGAGGGATAAACATTTCGCAGGCTCGAATTCGCTCCCGAGGGTTGGCGGGTCCCAGACTCTCCTGGATGCAGTCGATATCTAAAAGAAGGAACACAGCATTTAAAAAAGCTTTCCCATGCAGAATAAATTTCGACTTACCATCCTCTGCTGGCCAGTAACTGGTGTAGATATACTTTAGGATCAGCTCAAACATCTTCCCCGTGAGATTTTCATAATTTAGATAGACATCCTTGTCCAAGTAGATGCGAGTGAGCTCCCTGAGGCCTGGTGCGCGACTATACAGGATAAACTTGTGGGCCGCAAAGCGCTCCCCATCCACATGGAAGACGACATCGTGCACGGCATCCGATTCGCAGGTTTCATGGTAGAGCTTCTTGCTCCCTGCGTGGCAGTGGGGGCTTGCGGAAGTACTTCATAAGAGACTCTTGCAGCACGGCGAACGAGGAGAAGCTCTCGTCGCAAAAGATATCGGTAGCACGATCAATATTGGGAAACGCTGCAGCTCGATGCGGATCACATGCTCTCTTGAAATCTCCGTGCGATTCTGATCGTTGTTGTGCCATATATCCATATTGGGCTTGGATTTCTCTTCCAGCATGACGGCTGGCACGGCTATCTGATTGCACTTGCCGCGATAGACGCAGCCGTCCAAAGATAGTATTAGGACTTGATTGCACTTGTACAGGATCTTTTTAATCTCAGGCAGGCGTATTGGCGAAAAATTACACCTGGAAGGATAATTGTTGTGTGGTTAAAGGTTATTAGGGATCCGGAATAACTCACCTGTAAAATTGCTGTGTATTCTCGTACCACAGGAACACCACATTCGTCTCAGTGAGCATCAATAGCTTTAGGGCTGCTGCAGATCCTTTCGTGGAGCTCTTTAAATGACCGCCTATCACCGCAATGCTTTTGAGATCTTCGTAGCTGAAGAAAAGAACATGTACATCAATAATAATATGGGAATAAATAATAGGTAAAACTGACTTAGGAGTCTTAATGTATCTAATCTTGTCACCATAAAATAACGTAATCATCTTCTCCTCTGTGTAAATTACCGTGGCTGCATTGTTAGCTTCCACAAAGCGGATTGAAGTTCGCGCAGGTAGTTTTATCTGAAATATTACCAAGGGCTTGTATGTTTACGTTCTATATTCATCTAAATATATAGAAAGACTCACCAATGTGGGCGCCATAATAATGACTGTGGTGCGACTTATGCCAAATTGCCCCTGATTGGCACCCCAGACGTATACACACTTGGTGCTGTAGGCAATGGAGTGCTGGTCGCAGGCGATCACATGCAGCAGGTCGATGGCCCCATTGTCACGTAATGCGACAACCTCCCTGAACTGTGTCAGATTCTCGGGCGCATCTCGCACTCCCAGCTGATGGTCGGTGTTGATGCCGCAGGCAAATACCAGCGAACGACGCGTGAGCAGCAGAGAGTGTTGTCGGGAGACACTTATGCACATGATGGAATCGTCGTTCAGCTTCGAAGAGACCTTCACACGCTTCGGCGCCGGCAAGCTGTTCTCCACACCAATGCCCAGACGTCCACCCTTGCCATGGCCGACGGCATAGAGATGACCCTTCTTGTCGCAAAAAAGACTGTGATAGGCTCCCAATGCTACTTGCTCTATCCAGATGTTGGACTTCCGAAAGAAATCCACTGCCTGAGGAGCATTGGTGTTCTGCTCGTTGCCAATGCCGAGGTTATAGTTCTTATTGGAGCCCCAGACGAGAACATCGTTCCTGCACGGCGACAGAATTGGTTAGTTTAGGACTGCTTGTATGTAGCTCTGGATGGACTCACTGAGACTCTGTGGTGAAATCTTCGTCGCACTTGCGGCAGATGGCTTGCAGCGGAAACCGTGTGTCTTCGTCTAGCAGTTCCAGACTTGCCCCATAGCGCAGCAGAAGCACAGCACAGTCTATGGAGCCATAGTACAAGGCCCTGTGCAAGGGACTACTGCCAGACTCGTAATCGAGTCCGTTAATGTACGCTCCGTGGTTCAAAAGCCACTCCAGAATCTCATATCGCGCCACCGAAGCTGACATGTGCACAGCTGAGCGGCCCTGGGGAAATTTAATAGTGTCAGTGCACACAGGCGATCACTTAGGGCTCCCCTTACCAGGTCATCTATGATGTTGGCGAATTTTCCGCAGGTCTTGAAGATGAACGCTCCCAGATTTTGATTGTCGATTGAGCGCTTTGTGAGTGCGGCTGTAGTGCTGTTTCCATGTTGGCGACATGTACACTTGGCAGTGCAGTCATATTCCTGGGCCTTGGCTGTTGACATGCAGATATTTCACAATAATTCGCCGCAATAATTCGTTCAAGTAAGTGGAATATGCAGTTGAAATCAGTTTTATCGACCCTCAGAAATATACCAAAATATACGGTTTAATTTTAAAAATATACCATAAATATACTGACGAGTACAAGCTCTATTATACATATTCCCCTTTTTTGATATTCCGTGCAATATAACTAACTTAATAGAATCCTCAGTCCTGCCCACATAATTTCATCCGATTAATGAATCATTTTTCTACCTGACTGGTTTATTTTAACCACTTGCATTTATTGGATTTTGTCTGAAAAAAAGTTTTAGCGAAATAGGTCAAACAAAAAAAGGTTTTAGCGAAATAGGTCACACAAAAAAACGAAAGAGGATATTCGTTAATATTGTTCAATTTTTGAAATCCGTTTAATACTTCTGGCTAACTAAAACCCTTAGTTCTGACCACATAATTTTAGCCCGTTGATGAATAATTTTTTTTCAAGACTGGCTAGTTTTTAGTCCTTGCTTTTATAGTATTTTAGCTAAAACAAGGCTTAAACAACCGTAAATATACTGACGAATTAATGTTCTGTTATACATATTCCTCGATTTTGATATTGCGTCAAATATTACTAGCTAGATAGATCTATCAGACCTTCCCACATAATTGTATGCAAATAATGAACATATTTTCTACTTGGCTGGCTTATTTTAAACACTGGAATTTTTTCCTACTACGCGATTGCTTTGATTGTGTTTTCCGCAACAACAATATAGCGTCTCGTATGATGAAGAAGCCCTTGTAGATCCAAGATATCTTTCATCTGAACTTAAAAAAACACGATATCTTTAACCTGAACTGCGCTAAAGTTATTAATTTTTCATTATTTTCGGCGGTATATTAAAATATCCCCTTGGCTTTCAATGGGTTAACCGTTCTCCGTCAAGGATTGTAAACCATATGCCTCGATTTTGATATTCCGTGGAATATTACTCGGTGTCCTGCGCCGCTGTGGCGATTTTCCCACTTTAAATCTCTCCGGCGGCCTTACCCGTTTGGGTGGTACCGGATCAATATCTCCAGCTCTATTGGCCAGGACCTTCTCTGGCTGCCAACTGATATGCCGCGATCCCCTCCTCTTACCACGCCAGGTAAATTTATAACGTTATTATTTATTTTATTACTCTATTTAAATAATAATAATATAATATATTAAACTTTAATTCAATAAAATCCTTTAATTTTAACAGGCCGCACCCTCCGGTGGCGAGGAATACCTGTTGCGTGCCCGTGAACACCGATATGCCCCATCGTTTACCAGCGACTTCACTCTTCTGGTCTTTCGGTTCGAGTGAATGAGTGTGGGCTCGACGACGGCTCACGCAGGTACCCTACCGAGTCGTATCCGATATTCCCCCGCCAGATAGAGTCCAATTCGAGACACACCGAGTCCTATTCCAGCCAAACAGACTCGTATCCCAGCAGGACAGAAGCGCACCCCTTGCAAGATCCGAAACTAAGAAGCCATCGTCATCCTTCCATCTGGCTATCGACAACAAGGACTTTGAGGGAGTGGCTACGCGGGCTTCTAGATAGATATCGTTCCTGTTAGGTTTAAGGATCTGGTCTGATGAGCTCGTGAGGTGGCTCAAAGGGGGCCTAGCTGAGGCCACCGGACGGGTCGCAGGTTGCGGATAGCGAACGACCTACCTATATACAGGTCATATAGGTAGGTCAGCTGCGAATAATCGGACATCCCTAGGGAGAGTACCGAAAATAAGCAGCCCCGGACAGCCAGCGGGTGTTCGCGAAGTAGCAACACTGACGATGCGCTTGTGGTGCCGCCTCGTATAAGTAGCTCACACACTCCCCTATCCCTACACACTACCTACCCACATCCCAACCCCCCACATTCAGCTCACACCGGGCCGGACTAAGAGTGTTATTCGACCCGTGCCGAGAGTCAGCCTGGCTGGGGGCCCGGTATATAAAACTAGCCCAGTCGTTAACGGAGAGCTCAGGAACTTGGCAGCCCCCTGTTCTAAGTATGCCTTATCCGGGCAACGTGGATCTCTGCCCGGACGGACCGTACCCCTTCTCTGCAGCTCGTGGGAAAAGAATGGAAGAATTTAAAAACAAAAAAAATGAGTCTGGCACTCCCCAAATGCCAACAGGGAGCAATCCCAAACAGGGAAAGGCAGCGGCCCAAAGGCCTGGCCCGACCCGCAAATCAGCAGGGAAAACCTGCGCGACGGAAGATGCTAGGGAGAGCCCAAAGGGGTCCCATCCCGGTGTCGGGGTGGGTGGTGAATTGGCTCCCGAAACCGATACCTTGGCAGAGTGGCTATGCAATCCTGCGGCTGCTCTGCCTGCTGGTAAAGTGGCGGGTGATGAGTCACCATCTACTAGTGTCCAAGCCAAATCTTTTACATATGCCGATAGAAGGAGTGCTGGCAATATACTCCGTCGGCAGAACGCAAGCCAGATGTCCAGCCCGACGGACAAATGGATAAAGAAGGTTGAGTGGGCCTCGAAGGTGCTGCCGAACTTTGGCAAGGAAGCACCGAAGAAGGAAGCCCCTCAGCCAAAAAGGCAGCGCTCACAAGAGACTCCGGGCCGACACCGAAGCGCTCCAGAGTGCTGCCGATTGAGGCTGCCAAAGGCGAGCTCAATTTTGGGTTCAGCTCTGTGACCGTAAAGGTCTACAAGTCGGATGCGGCGGCCGAGACACGTCCTGTCGACAAGCCAGTTGAGCAGGACGCTGCCTCGGAGATCGAAGCACCCGACGATCACACAGAGATAGACCCAGAGGGCTACTCCACCAATGGCACGCTGAGATGCGACTTCGAGGCGATGTGTTGCCACGAGGAAGTCGAGGACGATCCGGATGCCGACATTACAGTGGTGGAGAACACTAAGGATGTCCTTGAGGCTCCTTCAGATCAATCTCCACCACTGTAAAGCAGCATCCGCTGCTCTTATACTCCGCCTCGAAGAGAGCGGAGCAGACGTAGCCCTGATCCAGGAACCTTGGATAGTGGGAGACAAGGTTTGTGGACTAGGGTCGAAGGAGTACAAGATAATTGTAGCTCAACATGAAGGTAGAACCGGCACCTGCATTCTCGCCAGAAAGCACCTTAATATCTTTCTGCTCCATAACTATAGCGATAGCGACAACACGGCGGCAAGCCTAGAGCTGAAAGGGACACATCTAAGGCTGATGTCGTCCTACATGGCCCATGAGGGAAACGATCCTCCCAGCGACCTGGTTCGCAAACTAGCCAGCGACAGCGAGAGGTCGGACATAGACCTATTAATAGGTTGCGATGCCAACGCTCACCACACTCAATGGGGGAGCTCGAACACAAATGTAAGGGGTGAGTCACTTTTCAGCTTCATCCTTAACTCAAATCTATTTATTTGTAATCGGGGCAACGACCCCACCTTCATAATTAAAAATCGACAGGAGGTTATTGACATCACCCTAGTGTCTTCCAACCTGTTAGACATAGTCAAGAGTTGGCAAGTCCTTGATGACCACTCTTTCTCTGACCACAGATACATCGAGACCACACTATCCCTCGAGTGTCCGAAACCTAAGGACTATATTAATCCCAGGAAAGCCAACTGGGAAAAATATAGCTCAGCCCTGGAGGACTTACTCCCCTCCAAAGCACCATCATGCCCTGACACAAAAGACGACCTAGATCGCCTAGTGAACAGGTTCACAGAGGCATGCAACAAAGCCTTCGCGGTAGCGTGCCCTTCTAGCAAACCTAGAGGGAAAAAGAAACCCCTGGTGGTCAAAACAAATAGACATCCTACGTAAAAGCTGCAGGACCCTCTTCAACAGGGCCAAAAGCGCGAACGAGGAGAGCCACTGGGCAGACTACAAAATCAGTCTGTCACTATATAAAAAGGAAACAAGGAAAGCAAAAAGGGCCTCTTGGCAAAAATTTTGCTCGGAAATTGAGGAAACGTCAGAGGCTGCAAGGCTTCGCAAGATTCTCTCAAAAGCTAACCCCTCGGTAGGGTATCTTAAAAGGAATGACGGCACGTGGACTAACTCCAGTGAGGAGTCCCTGCACATTCTACTAGACACACATTTTCCAGGGTGCACAACCATCGAGACGGCACATCTTCCAGGAGAGGGACCGGTAACCTCGATGGATCACATCCTCACAAAACGTAACATAAGCTGGGCAATAAACAGCTTCAACCCGTTCAAATCGCCAGGCCCAGACCAGGTAATACCGGCCCAACTTCAGAAGGCCGGGGATACGGCCATCAACTGGCTACAAGGTATCTTCAGGAAGATACTGGCTGTGGGTACAATACCGCGAACATGGCTTAAGGCAAAGATAGTCTTCATTCCCAAAGCTGGGAAAGCCTCGCACTCAGCTGCAAAAGACTTTAGACCAATCAGCCTATCGCCCTTCCTCCTCAAAACCTTTGAGAGACTCGTCGGGCTGCAACTGAGGACGCACAGGCGCACAGCATGCCTACCGGAAAGGAAAATCCACGGAAACGGCTCTTCATGAAGTGATCTCAGCGGTAGAGAAATCTCTGCATCACAAAGAGTACTCACTCATAGCCTTTCTCGATATTGAGGGAGCTTTCAACAACGTTGTACCGGGCGCCATTACAGAAGCCCTGACTGACCTGGGGGTGGACCGTCACTTGGTGATGCTCATTGATCAATTGCTCACATGCAGGACGGTGACATCATCGATGGGATCGTCCGCCCAGTCAAGGTATGTCAACAGAGGCACCCCGCAAGGTGGTGTCCTGTCTCCTCTTCTGTGGAACATAGCAGTCAACAAGATTCTATGTGACCTAGAAGGGGGGGGCTGCAATGTCGTGGCCTATGCGGACGACGTTGCGATTATCTTCTCGGGGAAATACCCCCAAACACTGTGCGACTTAATGTCCACAAAGCTAGCGCAACTGTCGGATTGGACAGAATCGCGCGGTCTGGGAGTAAATCCCTCAAAAACGGAACTCGTACTATTCACAAATAAATACAAGGTCCCGCCCCTCAACCCTCCAATACTACAAGGATGCAGGCTCTCCTTTAGCGACAGTGCCAGTTACTTAGGGTTGGTAATTGACAAGAAGCTTAGCTGGAACCTGAATGTCAAAGACAGAGTGAAGAAGGCAATGACTGCACTCTACACATGCAAAAAAGCTATTGGGCTAAGATGGGGTATGATCCCAAGCATAGTCCAATGGATATATCAAGCTATAGTTAGACCAATACTACTCTACGGAGTTACGGTGTGGTGGCCGGCCCTATCAAAAAGGGCGATCACCAAGCAACTGGGCAAAGTCCAGCGGACTGCCGCCCTATGCATCAGCGGAGCTCTTCGCACCACCCCAAATGATGCGCTAAATGCCATCCTATGCCTACAGAGCCTTGACCTCGCAGGAAAGGAACGGGCAGAAGCAGCAGCAATACGTCTAAGAGACTTAGATCAATGGGTGACACAGTGCATAGGTCACTCAGCCATATTAAATAATAGCAGTACCGTCCCCTCAAAAACAGACTACCAAGTTCCAAGAGAGTACACAGACACTCCCTTCGACACAATCATGCCTCACAGAGACGAATGGCTCGAGGGACTCCCAGGCCCAGATGGGGCCATAAACATCTTCACAGATGGATCAAAGCTGGACGAAAGAGTCGGAGGGGGAATCTACTCTGAACAGCTAAGCATAAGGCATTCCTTCAGACTCCCAGATCATTGCAGTGTCTTTCAAGCGGAAGTCATAGCAATCAGGGAGGCTCTAGAGTGCCTACAAGCGGCTGCCGTCACGGCAACCAAGCTAAACATTTATAGCGACAGCCAGGCTGAGATCAAATCGCTAAGCGCGATTTCCTCGAACTCGGCCACCGTGGCAGACTGCCGCAAATCTCTGCACGAGATGGCTCAGCAATTTGCTATTAGCCTGATTTGGGTCCCGGGCCACCGGGACATCGAGGGCAACTGTATAGCGGACGAGCTGGCCAGATCTGGCACTACAATCCCCCTTCTCCAAGACAAGGAGGATATCTGTATGCCAATGGCCACCTGTAAGCTCATTATAAGGGAGCAATACAAGCGACTAAAAAACGATATGTGGCAAACAGTGCCACGATGTCGCACAACTCGGCAAACATGGCCGACCATGGACATGAAGCGCACCTCCGAGCTCCTCAAGTTAAGCAGGAAAAGGTGCAGCGTAGTCACACGTTCCCTCACGGGACACTGGCTAATAGGCACCCACGCTAACAGGCTGGCGGCCCCACATAACGATTTTTGTCGCAGATGTAGAGACGAGGAAGAGGAGGAGACGGTGGAACATCTGTTCTGCTCCTGCCCAGCTCTCAGCAGAAGAAGGCTACAGCACCTGGGCTCAGCCTTTCTACACGACATCTCAGAGATGTCCAAACTATGTCCCAGGAGGATAGCGAACTTTGTGAGAGCATCTGGATGGGATAATTGCTGACAGAAAGTCTCACAACGCAGGAAGGAAATGATCCTATGCGGTATCACAACGGGCCGAAACCGGCCTAAGTGTGACGGGTTCCGAGCGAGCCCGGCAGCCGCCTCAACCTAACCTAACCTAGGTTTAAGGATATACGCGTCCATTTATTTAGATAGTAGATACAGATAGTTTATTTATTTATACTAAGCTAAGTTATGATGAATAAATTTATTGAAAAATCATCCTTGCTGTGTCCTGTTTTGGCGAAACTATACCGATTACCAAAAGGCGTGGCACGCCCAGATCGGTTCACAAATAGCAGAGAAAATTTTTGATTGGCGAAAATGTCCTTGATCCTTGATAAGGACTCCATTAAATCAGGGACATTTTTCCGACCGCAGGAAGTTGTCGCACTCCTAGATCGGACCACAAATGGCCAAGAAAAATAAATACATATGTATGTATGGTTGGGGTTGTTATAGTCCTTACCGAAGGATCAAGGAGATTTTTCTGATCACAACGAGATATGGCATGCCGCGATCGGGCCACAAATTATGGAGATAAAAATATATTTATGTCTGGTGAAAATATCCTTGACCCTTCTTAAGGACTCCACCAGATCAGGGACATTTTTCCGATCACATTAAGCCATCGCACGTCCCGATCGGGCCAAAAATAAGAGAGTCAACTAGATACATGTGTTTATGACTGGGAATGTTGAAGTCCTTCCCGAAGGATCCAAGAGTTTTTCTGATGACGGCAGGCCATGGAACGCCTCGATCGGGCCTCAAATAACGGAGAAGTCAAGATATATATGTCTGGAGAAAATATCCTTGATCCTTGGTCCTTGATAAGGACTCCATTAAATCAGGGACATTTTTCCGATCACAGGAAGCCGTCGCACGTTCCGATCGGTCCAAAAATAAGGGAGAAAACTAGATATGTATGACTGGGGATGTTGAAGTCCTTACCGAAGGATCAAGGAGCTTTTCTCATCACGGCAGGCCCTGGAACGTCTCGATCGGGCCTCAAATAACGGAGAAGTCAAGATATATATATCTGGAGAAAATATCCTTGATCCTTGGTCCTTGATAAGGACTCCATCAAATCAGGGACTTTTTCCGATCACAGGAAGCCGTCGCACGCTCCGATCGGTCAAAAAATAAGGGAGAAAACTAGATATGTATGACTGGGGATGTTGAAGTCCTTACCGAAGGATCAAGGAGCTTTTCTCATCACGACAGGCCATGGAACGACTCGATCGGGCCTCAAATAACGGAGAACTCAAGATATACATATATGTCTGGAGTAAATATCCTTGATCCTTGATAAGGACTCCATCACATCAGGGACATTTTTCCGATCGCAGGATGCCGTCACATGTCCCGATCGGGCCTCAAATATCGGAGAAAATAACAAAAGTTTTTGTTGTCAATTGCTGTACAAAATTTATTCTTGTTGTTGTACAACAACAAATGGCCAAAAACGGGAATTTCAAATCTGGGTACCAGGCGAAAAGAAATCAGCAGAGGGTTCCGGTTTTTTAAAATTCCTTTTAATTTTACTTTTCTGTTTTTCCATATGTTCGTTTTTCATATTCTCGTTTTCCCCCATTTTACAAAAAAAACCGGGACCTTCTACTAATTTCTGTTCGCCTGGTATCCCAGACGTGAAATTCTCGTCTTCCACCATTTTAAGCGGCCGAAGAACGGAAAAAGTGGCTAAGGAAAATATGAAAAAACGTTGAAAAATTTTGGAATTTGAAAAATGGCGGGAAAAATAAAAAAATTTAAGAAAGACCAGTGACCTTGTGCAGATTTCTGTTCGCCTGGTATCCGAGATTTGAAATTCCCGTTTTTGGCCATTTGAGCGGTCGCTAGTTGAAAGTTGTACAACAACAAGAATACATTTTGTACAACAATTGACAACAAAAACTTTTGTTGTTTTCTTCGTTATTTGAGGACCGATCGGGACATGCGACGGCATCCTGCGATCGGAAAAATGTCCCTGATGTGATGGAGTCCTTATCAAGGACCAAGGATCAAGGATATTTACTCCAGACATATACATATGTACATATATCTTGACTTCTCCGTTATTTGAGGCCCGATCGAGGCGTTCCATGGCCTCCCGTGATGAGAAAAGCTCCTTGACCCTTCGGTAAGGACTTCAACATCCCCAGTCATACATATCTAGTTTTCTCCCTTATTTTTGGACCGATCGGAACGTGCGACGGCTTCCTGTGATCGGAAAAAGTCCCTGATTTGATGGAGTCCTTATCAAGGACCAAGGATCAAGGATATTTTCTCCAGATATATATATCTTGACTTCTCCGTTATTTGAGGCCCGATCGAGGCGTTCCATGGCCTGCCGTGATGAGAAAAGCTCCTTGATCCTTCGGTAAGGACTTCAACATCCCCAGTCATACATATCTAGTTTTCTCCCTTATTTTTGGACCGATCGGAACGTGCGACGGCTTCCTGTGATCGGAAAAAGTCCCTGATTTGATGGAGTCCTTATCAAGGACCAAGGATCAAGGATCAAGGATATTTTCTCAAGATATATATATCTTGACTTCTCCGTTATTTGAGGCCCGATCGAGGCGTTCCAGGGCCTGCCGTGATGAGAAAAGCTCCTTGATCCTTCGGCAAGGACTTCAACATCCCCAGTCATACATATCTAGTTTTCTCCCTTATTTTTGGACCGATCGGAACGTGCGACGGCTTCCTGTGATCGGAAAAATGTCCCCGATTTAATGTAGTCCTTATCAAGGATCAAGGACATTTTCCCCAATCAAAAATATTTAGTTTTCTCTGCTATACCACTGCGATGGGCCATACCAGATAGAGGACTTTATATCCCCGGTTATCTGCAACCTAAGAAAGGAGGGCGACAGGAAGAAGAGAACGGCACACATACGAGATCTGAAACCCCAACCCGAGGAGCGAGAGACACAGGGGTGAAGGAGAATGGCTGTAATAGGTCGCCCTAAAAGGTCACGCAGGACCAGGAACGGTAGAGTGCCACGCAGGACACTGGGGAAGGGTGCCGCGCAGGACACGCACGAGACTCGTCAGCACGCAGGGTGATGGACTTGTGCACTTAGATTAAAAAAAAAAAAGAATGCGAACAGGAAGACTGTGGTTGGAGAAATCTGAAAAAAGCGAAAATTAGTAAAAAGAAAGGAAAATAAAACGAGAAGAGGAAAAGCTCAGCAAACCTGAACAGGAAACGCGTCACCCAAAGCTGGGAGGCGAATCCAGGGTCGGGGATTGTAATCTCAGACAGCGGATGACCAGGAAAAACCCAGGGGCCAGGCTCACGCCTCAACGCGGACTCACGGGGCAACTACGAGCGTCGGGCCGGAACGACGGGTGCCGCTCATGCGTGGACTACCGGGCGAGGAGTCGGATGATACTCGGGTCCGAGCCACTGTGTGAGGGAGACACCTGTCACCTGCGCCGGTGGCGCATAGGAGTTGCCCTGGGATGTGAGCCCAAGATTCCAGCCCGGGCGGAGGGTCGGAGGACCCATTGTTCACGAGCGGAATCGCGGCAAGCGGCCCGCATTGAGGGCAGAGGGCGAGCTGGAAATGGAGGAAGGATTGAGTAAAAGTCATCCGGGTCGGGAGAACTCACCCAGGCCAAGGAGGGTCCGAGCAGCACGGGATGAAGAAGACAGGTCGGCGGTGGCATGTAAGAATAAATAGCAATTTTTATAACGATTAAAAGTAAATAATTAGCAATCCATTAATCCATTAAATAGCAATTAAAATAAACAAGAATAAAGGGCTAAATAAAAATTGTGAATAAGCAAAAATAAAAGGGGGGAATAAAAAGCAAAATAATCATGAACGGGAAGGTGGTGGGTCCATCAAAGATGGAAAAGTGTTATCCATGAGCCAACAGAGAAACGCGGCGAGAACACAACAGTATCCAAAAAAAAGGGATAAGGCGAAATCGGATAGAGAGCGGAGAGCGCGACGGCACTCACACAACCAGGGGAAAGATGCCGTTAGAGAGCGCGGCCGGCAGAGAGACGAGGCTGAGGGCCATGAGTACAAACGCAACAACCGTTAGAACCAGGCAGGAGAGACCGAAACACGGAGCACCGGCACCGGTAGAGGGAACGATTGGCAATGCAACGCGTGTATATAGGCGGGTGGAAAACGGAACAGCGAACACTTGAAGGTAATTATCACCAGAAAGAACGCAAGAAAAGTAGCAAGAATAAAAAAATGGAGATGAAACGCGGGCTCAACCACGACGATGGCAGGAAGAAGATGGAGGATATTAGGGCCTTCCTGGAGGAGCAACAGGCGATCGTGGGAGAAGGGGGCTATCGCGCCGATACTTCTCGTCAGCGACGGGAGTCTCTGCTCTCGCGTAGCGACGAGGAGGATTGGTGCGATGGCTCCCAGTTCCTTCAACTGCTGGCCTCGCCGTTGGTGTCACCGGCGCCATCGGGGCACGACTCGGTGTCGCCGACGGTGTCATCGGATGAGGAGGAGGAGGACGACGACGAGGTCATATGCACCGACGGCCCGCGCGCGCCAACCGCTCAGGTGAAGACCAGATGGAGACGGCAGCAAGGGGCGGAGCCGGAGACGAGGAATGGAAGGCCGCTGATCCTGCGCGACAAAATCGAGGCGGTGAGGCGGAGGTTTCAGGAGGCGACGCCGGAGGAGAAGCGCCGGATGCATCAAGTGCTGGAGAGGGCGCGGGCGATCAGGCGGCGGAGGGACGAGCGGATGGAGGCGCGGCGGCGACAGGCGGAAAGAGCCGCCAGTCCGGAGGAGCACGGCCAAGAGAGCGACGAGGCGCCGCCACCCCCACCATTCCGGGTGGTGCTGCCGCCGATGCAGCCCCGGACCGACGAGGCGGAGACCGAGGGAACGCCGCCCCAGGCCACGGGCAAGCAGGCTACGAACCCCGAGGCCGAGTGGCAGCGGCGGCTGCAGCAGGCCGAGGAGGAGGAAGGCGAGCTGTGGCAACCTACGCCACCGGCCGAGTATGACGAGGGCCCCGAGAGGCGGCAGCCGCAGGCCGAGGAGGAGCAGCACCAGCAGCACCAGCAGCAGCAGCAACAGCAGCACCAGCAGCAGCAGCAGCACCAGCAGCACCAGCAGCACCAGCAGCACCAGCAGCCGCATCACCAGCAGCAGGTGCAGGAGCAGTGGCAGCAGCAACCACAGTGGAGGGGACCGGAGGCGGCCGTAATGGGACCGTATGTATCGCAGGAGTTGCGGACCGCCGTGCGCCAGGGGATGGTGTGGCACCACCAGACCCTGCACATCACGTGGGCCTCGGGGCCCGCCCCGAGCGAAGCCCAGTCAGAGGCCGGCGCCCGGGTGTGGGAGGAGAGTCCACGCGGCAGCAACAACAGGGACCCGCGGAGGAGGAACCCCGGACCCGCCCCCACGACCTCAGCGGCAGCAATGGCGACGGCGGAGGCAGCGACGCGTACTCAGAAGCGGCGAAGGTGACAGCAGAGACGCAGGCCGCGGAAATGGCGACGGCGGCCCAGACGGCGACGGCGGTCCCGACGGCGACGGCCGAAGCAGCGGCAGCCACGGCGACGGCGGAGTCGGCGATGCGAACGGCAGAGGCGGCGACGACGGCAGCAGGGACGCAGACCGCGGAAACGGCGACGGCGGTCCAGACAGCGACGGCCGAGGCAGCGGCAGAGGCGGCGACGGCGGCAGAAGGGACGCAGACCGCGGAAACGGCGACGGCGGCGACAGCACCGACGGAGGTGGAACTCGAGGCGTGGAAGCGCAGACCGTGGGTGTGGCCCGCACCGGAGAGGTCGACGGCGGCCGAGCGCCCGGCTCTGAAGCGGCAGGCCTCCTGCCCTGAGCCCTGTGCAGGACCGAAGCGACCGGCCCTGCAACGGCAGAGCTCGGCACCGGCAGCCACGGTCCACTGGACGGCGATCCCGCGGGAGGAGTGGCCGCAAGGGCTGGCAGCGCCGCCCGAACAAAGGCGCCAGAGGGCGCCAGGGCGCCCGTGATCCCAGATGCAGTAAGGAGCGCGCGTAAAATGGGGCCGTTTGTATGGGGAAAGCACACTCCGTCGCAAGGTCGCGGAAAAGGGGGGTGTGAGGAACCGCGGTTCCCACAGGCCGAATTCGAATTATACTAAGCTAAGTTATGATGAATAAATTTATTGAAAAATCATCCTTGCTGTGTCCTGTTTTGGGGAAACTATACCGATTACCAAAAGGCGTGGCACGCCCAGATCGGTTCATAAATAGCAGAGAAAACTAAATATTTTTGATTGGGGAAAATGTCCTTGATCCTTGATAAGGACTACATTAAATCGGGGACATTTTTCCGATCACAGGAAGCCGTCGCACGTTCCGATCGGTCCAAAAATAAGGGAGAAAACTAGATATGTATGACTGGGGATGTTAAAGTCCTTACCGAAGGATCAAGGAGCTTTTCTCATCACGAGGCGTTCCATGGCCTGCCGTGGAATTGATGGAGTCCTTATCAAGGACCAAGGATCAAGGATCAAGGATATTTTCTCAAGAAACTTCTCCGTTATTTGAGGCCCGATCGAGGCGTTCCAGGGCCTGCCGTGATGAGAAAAGCTCCTTGATCCTTCGGCAAGGACTTCAACATCCCCATCTAGTTTTCTCCCTTATTTTTGGATCGATCGGAACGTGCGACGGCTTCCTGTGATCGGAAAAATGTCCCCGATTTAATGTAGTCCTTATCAAGGATCAAGGACATTTCGGGACACTTCTCCTCTCGGGGCCCTTGGCCTCTTCGCCTTATCCAGCCAGCCATCAGCCTTTATCCGACCGTCCCACCGCCTTTATCCGGCTATGCTTTGGTCGAATTCGGCCTGTGGGAACCGCGGTTCCTCACACCCCCCTTTTCCGCGACCTTGCGACGGAGTGTGCTTTCCCCATTCAAACGGCCCCATTTTACGCGCGCTCCTTACTGCATCTGGGATCACGGGCGCCCTGGCGCCCTCTGGCGCCTTTGCTCGGGCGGCGCTGCCAGCCCTTGCAATTTTCTGGCTGGGGCCGAATCCCCGCCTATCGATAAGGTGTAGGGGCGTTTAGGCGATCCACTCGATATCTCTCCCCAGTAAGTATTCCACTTTTCTCTTTTTTGTCTTCTCTTTATTCATTTCCTTCCCGCTTGTTTCGCCCTTGTTTTCTTTTTTTTCCTTTTTGCTCTTTTTTTCCTTTCCCCTTTTTTTTCCTTACTTTTGTTCACGGAACACCTCCGTGCGTGTGGCCGACATCGCAATGCGGTACCGGGTACCCCGCTCGCTCACCAGCTTCTTCACCCTCCTACCCACGAGGCGAATCTGGGTCTGCGCGCGGACCACCGCCGCCGGCCACTCCTCCCGCGGGATCGCCGTCCAGTGGACCGTGGCTGCCGGTGCCGAGCTCTGCCGTTGCAGGGCCGGTCGCTTCGGTCCTGCACAGGGCTCCGGCAGGAGGCCTGCCGCTTCAGAGCCGGGCGCTCGGCCGCCGTCGCGCTCCCACGCCTCGAGTTCCACCTCCGTCGGTGCTGTCGCCGCCGTCGCCGTTTCCGCGGCCCGCGTCTCTGCTTCTGCCGCTGCCTCGGCCGTCGCCGTCTGGGCCGCCGTCGCCGTTTCCGCGGTCTGCGTCCCTGCTGCCGCCGTCGCCGCCTCTGCCGCTGCCTCGGCCGTCGCTGTCTGGACCGCCGTCGCCGTTTCCGCGGTCTGCGTCCCTGCTGCCGTCGTCGCCGCCTCTGCCGTTCGCATCGCCGCCTCCGCCGTCGCCGTGGCTGCCGCTGCTTCGGCCGTCGCCGTCGGGACCGCCGTCGCCGTCTGGGCCGCCGTCGCCATTTCCGCGGCCTGCGTCTCTGCTGTCACCTTCGCCGCTTCTGCAGTCCGCGTCGCTGCCTCCGCCGTCGCCATTGCTGCCGCTGAGGTCGTGGGGGCGGGTCCGGGTTTTCTCCTCCGCGGGTCCCTGTTGTTGCTGCCGCGTTGACACTCCTCCCACACCCGGGCGCCGGCCTCTGGCTGGGCTTCGCTCGGGGCGGGCCCCGAGGCCCACGTGATGTGCAGGGTCTGGTGGTGCCACACCATCCCCTGGCGCACGGCGGTCCGCACCTCCTGCGATACATACGGTCCCATTACGGCCGCCTCCGGTCCCCTCCACTGTGGTTGCTGCTGCCACTGCTCCTGCCCCTGCTGCTGGTGATGCGGCTGCTGGTGCTGCTGTTGCTGCTGCTGCTGGTGCTGCTGTTGCTGCTGCTGCTGGGGCTGCTGCTGCTGGTGCTGCTGGTGCTGCTCCTCCTCGGCCTGCGGCTGCCGCCTCTCGGAGCCCTCGTCATCCTCGGCCGGTGGCGTAGGTTGCCACAGCTCGCCTTCCTCCTCCTCGGCCTGCTGCAGCCGCCGCTGCCACTCGGCCTCGGGGTTCGTAGCCTGCTTGCCCGTGGCCTGGGGCGGCGTTCCCTCGGTCTCCGCCTCGTCGGTCCGGGGCTGCATCGGCGGCAGCACCACCCGGAATGGTGGGGGTGGCGGCGCCTCGTCGCTCTCTTGGCCGTGCTCCTCCGTACTGGCGGCTCTTTCCGCCTGTCGCCGCCGCGCCTCCATCCGCTAGTCCCTCCGCCGCCTGATCGCCCGCGCCCTCTCCAGCACTTGGTGCATCCGGCGCTTCTCCTCCGGCGTCGCCTCCTGAAACCTCCGCCTCACCGCCTCGATTTTGTCGCGCAGGATCAGCGGCCTTCCATTCCTCGTCTCCGGCTCCGCCCCTTGCTGCCGTCTCCATCTGGCCTTCACCTGAGCGGTTGGCGCGCGCGGGCCGTCGGTGCATATGACCTCGTCGTCGTCCTCCTCCTCCTCATCCGATGACACCGTCGGCGACACCGAGTCGTGCCCCGATGGCGCCGGTGACACCAACGGCGAGGCCAGCAGTTGAAGGAACTGGGAGCCATCGCACCAATCCTCCTCGTCGCTACGCGAGAGCAGAGACTCCCGTCGCTGACGAGAAGTATCGGCGCGATAGCCCCCTTCTCCCACGATCGCCTGTTGCTCCTCCAGGAAGGCCCTAATATCCTCCATCTTCTTCCTGCCATCGTCGTGGTTGAGCCCGCGTTTCATCTCCATTTTTTTATTCTTGCTACTTTTCTTGCGTTCTTTCTGGTGATAATTACCTTCAAGTGTTCGCTGTTCCGTTTTCCACCCGCCTATATACACGCGTTGCATTGCCAATCGTTCCCTCTACCGGTGCCGGTGCTCCGTGTTTCGGTCTCTCCTGCCTGGTTCTAACGGTTGTTGCGTTTGTACTCATGGCCCTCAGCCTCGTCTCTCTGCCGGCCGCGCTCTCTAACGGCATCTTTCCCCTGGTTGTGTGAGTGCCGTCGCGCTCTCCGCTCTCTATCCGATTTCGCCTTATCCCTTTTTTTTGGATACTGTTGTGTTCTCGCCGCGTTTCTCTGTTGGCTCATGGATAACACTTTTCCATCTTTGATGGACCCACCCCCTTCCCGTTCATGATTATTTTGCTTTTTATTCCCCCCTTTTATTTTTGCTTATTCACAATTTTTATTTAGCCCTTTATTCTTGTTTATTTTAATTGCTATTTAATGGATTAATGGATTGCTAATTATTTACTTTTAATCGTTATAAAAATTGCTATTTATTCTTACATGCCACCGCCGACCTGTCTTCTTCATCCCGTGCTGCTCGGACCCTCCTTGGCCTGGGTGAGTTCTCCCGACCCGGATGACTTTTACTCAATCCTTCCTCCCTTTCCAGCTCGCCCTCTGCCCTCAATGCGGGCCGCTTGCCGCGATTCCGCTCGTGAACAATGGGTCCTCCGACCCTCCGCCCGGGCTGGAATCTTGGGCTCACATCCCAGGGCAACTCCTATGCGCCACCGGCGCAGGTGACAGGTGTCTCCCTCACACAGTGGCTCGGACCCGAGGATCATCCGACTCCTCGCCCGGTAGTCCACGCATGAGCGGCACCCGTCGTTCCGGCCCGACGCTCGTAGTTGCCTCGTGAGTCCGCGTTGAGGCGTGAGCCTGGCCCCTGGGTTTTTCCTGGTCATCCGCTGTCTGAGATTACACTCCCCGACCCTGGATTCGCCTCCCAGCTTTGGGTGACGCGTTTCCTGTTCAGGTTTGCCGAGCTTTTCCTCTTCTCGTTTTATTTTCCTTTCTTTTTACTAATTTTCGCTTTTTTTCAGATTTCTCCAACCACAGTCTTCCTGTTCGCCTTTTTTTTTTTAATCTAAGTGCACAAGTCCATCACCCTGCGTGCTGACGAGTTTCGTGCGTGTCCTGCGCGGCACCCTTCCCCAGTGTCCTGCGTGGCACTCTACCGTTCCTGGTCCTGCGTGACCTTTTAGGGCGACCTATTACAGCCATTCTCCTTCACCCCTGTGTCTCTCGCTCCTCGGGCTGGGTTTCAGATCTCGTATGTGTGCCGTTCTCTTCTTCCTGTCGCCCTCCTTTCTTAGGTTGCAGATAACCGGGGATATAAAGTCCTCTATCTGGTATGGCCCATCGCAGTGGTATAGCAGAGAAAACTAAATATTTTTGATTGGGCAAAAAGTGTCCTTGATCCTCGATAAGGACTACATTAAATCGGGGACATTTTTCCGATCACAGAAAGCCGTCGCACGTTCCGATCGATCCAAAACTAAGGGAGAAAACTAGATATGTATGACTGGGGATGTTGAAGTCCTTACCGAAGGATCAAGGAGCTTTTCTCATCACGACAGGCCATGGAACGCCTCGATCGGGCCTCAAATAACGGAGAAGTCAAGATATATATATCTTGAGAAAATATCCTTGATCCTTGATCCTTGATCCTTGATAAGGACTCCATCAAATCAGGGACTTTTTCCGATCACAGGAAGCCGTCGCACGCTCCGATCGGTCAAAAAATAAGGGAGAAAACTAGATATGTATGACTGGGGATGTTGAAGTCCTTACCGAAGGATCAAGGAGCTTTTCTCATCACGACAGGCCATGGAACGACTCGCTATTTATTCTTACATGCCACCGCCGACCTGTCTTCTTCATCCCGTGCTGCTCGGACCCTCCTTGGCCTGGGTGAGTTCTCCCGACCCGGATGACTTTTACTCAATCCTTCCTCCCTTTCCAGCTCGCCCTCTGCCCTCAATGCGGGCCGCTTGCCGCGATTCCGCTCGTGAACAATGGGTCCTCCGCCCCTCCGCCCGGGCTGGAATCTTGGGCTCACATCCCAGGGCAACTCCTATGCGCCACCGGCGCAGGTGACAGGTGTCTCCCTCACACAGTGGCTCGGACCCGAGGATCATCCGACTCCTCGCCCGGTAGTCCACGCATGAGCGGCACCCGTCGTTCCGGCCCGACGCTCGTAGTTGCCTCGTGAGTCCGCGTTGAGGCGTGAGCCTGGCCCCTGGGTTTTTCCTGGTCATCCGCTGTCTGAGATTACACTCCCCGACCCTGGATTCGCCTCCCAGCTTTGGGTGACGCGTTTCCTGTTCAGGTTTGCTGAGCTTTTCCTCTTCTCGTTTTATTTTCCTTTCTTTTTACTAATTTTCGCTTTTTTTCAGATTTCTCCACCCACAGTCCTCCTGTTCGCCTTTTTTTTTTTTTAATCTAAGTGCACAAGTCCATCACCCTGCGTGCTGACGAGTCTCGTGCGTGTCCTGCGCGGCACCCTTCCCCAGTGTCCTGCGTGGCACTCTACCGTTCCTGGTCCTGCGTGACCTTTTAGGGCGACCTATTACAGCCATTCTCCTTCACCCCTGTGTCTCTCGCTCCTCGGGTTGGGGTTTCAGATCTCGTATGTGTGCCGTTCTCTTCTTCCTGTCGCCCTCCTTTCTTAGGTTGCAGATAACCGGGGATATAAAGTCCTCTATCTGGTATGGCCCATCGCAGTGGTATAGCAGAGAAAACTAAATATTTTTGATTGGGCAAAAAGTGTCCTTGATCCTCGATAAGGACTACATTAAATCGGGGACATTTTTCCGATCACAGAAAGCCGTCGCACGTTCCGATCGATCCAAAAATAAGGGAGAAAACTAGATATGTATGACTGGGGATGTTGAAGTCCTTGCCGAAGGATCAAGGAGCTTTTCTCATCACGACAGGCCCTGGAACGCCTCGATCGGGCCTCAAATAACGGAGAAGTCAAGATATATATATCTTGAGAAAATATCCTTGATCCTTGATCCTTGATAAGGACTCCATCAAATCAGGGACTTTTTCCGATCACAGGAAGCCGTCGCACGCTCCGATCGGTCAAAAAATAAGGGAGAAAACTAGATATGTATGACTGGGGATGTTGAAGTCCTTACCGAAGGATCAAGGAGCTTTTCTCATCACGACAGGCCATGGAACGACTCGATCGGGCCTCAAATAACGGAGAACTCAAGATATACATATATGTCTGGAGTATATATCCTTGATCCTTGATAAGGACTCCATCACATCAGGGACATTTTTCCGATCGCAGGATGCCGTCACATGTCCCGATCGGGCCTCAAATATCGGAGAAAATAACAAAAGTTTTTGTTGTCAATTGCTGTACAAAATTTATTCTTGAAAAACGAACATATGGAAAAACAGAAAAGTAAAATTAAAAGGAATTTTAAAAAACCGGGACCTTCTGCTAATTTCTGTTCGCCTGGTATCCCAGACGTGAAATTCTCGTCTTCCACCATTTTAAGCGGCCGAAGAACGGAAAAAGTGGCTAAAGAAAATATGAAAAAACGTTGAAAAATTTTGGAATTTGAAAAATGGCGGGAAAAATAAAAAAATTTAAGAAAGACCAGTGACCTTGTGCAGATTTCTGTTCGCCTGGTATCCGAGATTTGAAATTCCCGTTTTTGGCCATTTGAGCGGTCGCTAGTTGAAAGTTGTACAACAACAAGAATACATTTTGTACAACAATTGACAACAAAAACTTTTGTTGTTTTCTTCGTTATTTGAGGACCGATCGGGACATGCGACGGCATCCTGCGATCGGAAAAATGTCCCTGATGTGATGGAGTCCTTATCAAAGACCAAGGATCAAGGATATTTACTCCAGACATATACATATGTACATATATCTTGACTTCTCCGTTATTTGAGGCCCGATCGAGGCGTTCCATGGCCTGCCGTGATGAGAAAAGCTCCTTGACCCTTCGGTAAGGACTTCAACATCCCCAGTCATACATATCTAGTTTTCTCCCTTATTTTTGGACCGATCGGAACGTGCGACGGCTTCCTGTGATCGGAAAAAGTCCCTGATTTGATGGAGTCCTTATCAAGGACCAAGGATCAAGGATCAAGGATATTTTCTCCAGATATATATATCTTGACTTCTCCGTTATTTGAGGCCCGATCGAGGCGTTCCATGGCCTGCCGTGATGAGAAAAGCTCCTTGATCCTTCGGTAAGGACTTCAACATCCCCAGTCATACATATCTAGTTTTCTCCCTTATTTTTGGACCGATCGGAACGTGCGACCGCTTCCTGTGATCGGAAAAAGTCCCTGATTTGATGGAGTCCTTATCAAGGACCAAGGATCAAGGATATTTTCTCAAGATATATATATCTTGACTTCTCCGTTATTTGAGGCCCGATCGAGGCGTTCCAGGGCCTGCCGTGATGAGAAAAGCTCCTTGATCCTTCGGCAAGGACTTCAACATCCCCAGTCATACATATCTAGTTTTCTCCCTTATTTTTGGATCGATCGGAACGTGCGACGGCTTCCTGTGATCGGAAAAATGTCCCCGATTTAATGTAGTCCTTATCAAGGATCAAGGACATTTTCCCCAATCAAAAATATTTAGTTTTCTCTGCTATACCACTGCGATGGGCCATACCAGATAGAGGACTTTATATACCCGGTTATCTGCAACCTAAGAAAGGAGGGCGACAGGAAGAAGAGAACGGCACACATACGAGATCTGAAACCCCAACCCGAGGAGAGAGAGACACAGGGGTGAAGGAGAATGGCTGTAATAGGTCGCCCTAAAAGGTCACGCAGGACCAGGAACGGTAGAGTGCCACGCAGGACACTGGGGAAGGGTGCCGCGCAGGACACGCACGAGACTCGTCAGCACGCAGGGTGATGGACTTGTGCACTTAGATTAAAAAAAAAAAAAAAGGCGAACAGGAAGACTGTGGTTGGAGAAATCTGAAAAAAGCGAAAATTAGTAAAAAGAAAGGAAAATAAAACGAGAAGAGGAAAAGCTCAGCAAACCTGAACAGGAAACGCGTCACCCAAAGCTGGGAGGCGAATCCAGGGTCGGGGAGTGTAATCTCAGACAGCGGATGACCAGGAAAAACCCAGGGGCCAGGCTCACGCCTCAACGCGGACTCACGGGGCAACTACGAGCGTCGGGCCGGAACGACGGGTGCCGCTCATGCGTGGACTACCGGGCGAGGAGTCGGATGATCCTCGGGTCCGAGCCACTGTGTGAGGGAGACACCTGTCACCTGCGCCGGTGGCGCATAGGAGTTGCCCTGGGATGTGAGCCCAAGATTCCAGCCCGGGCGGAGGGTCGGAGGACCCATTGTTCACGAGCGGAATCGCGGCAAGCGGCCCGCATTGAGGGCAGAGGGCGAGCTGGAAAGGGAGGAAGGATTGAGTAAAAGTCATCCGGGTCGGGAGAACTCACCCAGGCCAAGGAGGGTCCGAGCAGCACGGGATGAAGAAGACAGGTCGGCGGTGGCATGTAAGAATAAATAGCAATTTTTATAACGATTAAAAGTAAATAATTAGCAATCCATTAATCCAATATCCAATATCCAATCCAATCGCCCTGTCTCTCTCTAACACACACGTAGCATAGGCGGCTTTGCTTAGAGTAAAACAATAGCGCCTATATCTCAGAGACTACAAAAGCTAGAGCAACCAAATTTGGTATCCACACTCCTAATATATCGGACCGAGACGAGTTTGTTTCAAAATTTCGCCACACCCCCTTCCGCCCCCGCAAAGGACGAAAATCTGGGGATATTCAAAAATCTCAGAGACTATTAAGGCTAGAGTAACCAAATTTGGTATCCGCACTCCTGTTAGATCTCACTATAAACCGTATTTCTCAAAATTTCGCCCCACCCCCTTCCGCCACCACAAAGAACGATAATCTGTTGCATCCACAATATTGAGGAGACGAGAAAACTAAAAACGCAGAATCATAGATAATGATCATATCTATCAGATTCCTGAATCTGGATCAGATCAGATCATTTTTATAGCCAATAGGAACAAATCAATTTGCAGTGGCTACGCAGCGCCCGACGTCACGCTCAGACTGATTTTCTGTCTCTCTCGCACGCACGCTTTGTCGTGTCGTTCAATATTAGCGGCGTCTGCCGGAGGAGAGCCATACTGACTAAGTATCGGGTATAACTGTAGAGTTGCGGTGTCCGCAGCAACTCACAACGTTCCCCCTCGTTTTTTTTATACCCGATACTCAAAATGAGTATTGGGGTATATTAGATTTGTGGTAAAAGTGGATGTGTGTAACGTCCAGAAGGAATCGTTTCCGCCCCCATACAGCATATATATTCTTGATCAGCATCAATAGCCGAGTCGATTGAGCCCTGTCTGTCTGTCCGTCTGTCCGTCCGTCCGTCCCCTTCAGCGCCTAGTGCTCAAAGACTATAAGAGCTAGAGCAACGATGTTTTGGATCCAGACTTCTGTGATATGTCACTGCTACAAAAATATTTCAAAACTTCGCCCCGCCCACTTCCGCCCCCACAAAGGACGAAAATCTGTGGCATCCACAATTTCGACGATACGAGAAAACTAAAAACGCAGAATCGTAGAAGATGACTATATCTTCTAGAGTGCAAAATCTGAACCAGATCGTATAATTATTATAGCCAGAATCAAGAAAACAATTTCATTTTTTCTCGCTCTGTCTCTCTCTAACACACAGGTTTCATGGTCGGTTTTGTCAATTGAAAAATATGAGTTCAAGGATCTCAGAACCTATAAGAGCCAGAGCAACCAAATTTGGTATCCACACCCCTTGATATCGGACCTTGACCGTTTCGTGTCCAAATTTCGCCACACCCCCTTCCGCCCCGCAAAGGACGAAAATCTAGGGCATCCACAAATCTCAGAGACTATTAAAGCTAGAGTAACCAAATTTGGTACCCGCACTTCTGTTAGATGTCACTATAAAACGTATATCTCAGAATTTCGCCCCACCCTTTTCCGCCCCACAAAGGACGAAAATCTGTTGCATCCACAATATTGCACATTCGAGAAAACTAAAAACGCAGAATCATAGATAATGACCATATCTATCAGATTGCTGAATCTGGATCAGATCAGATCATTTTTATAGCCAATAGGAACAAATCAATTTGCAGTGGCTACGCAGCGCCCGACGTCACGCTCAGACTGATTTTCTGTCTCTCTCGCACGCACGCTTTGTCGTGTCGTTCAATATTAGCGGCGTCTGCCGGAGGAGAGGCATACTGACTAAGTATCGGGTATAACTGTAGAGTTGCGGTGTCCGCAGCAACTCACAACGTTCCCCCTCGTTTTTTTTATACCCGATACTCAAAATGAGTATTGGGGTATATTAGATATGTGGTAAAAGTGGATGTGTGTAACGTCCAGATGGAATCGTTTCCGACCCCATAAAGTATATATATTCTTGATCAGCATCAATAGCCGAGTCGATTGAGCCCTGTCTGTCTGTCCGTCTGTCCGTCCGTCCCCTTCAGCGCCTAGTGCTCAAAGACTATAAGAGCTAGAGCAACGATGTTTTGGATCCAGACTTCTGTGATATGTCACTGCTCCAAAAATATTTCAAAACTTCGCCCCGCCCACTTCTCTAACACACACGTAGCATAGGCGGCTTTGCTTAGAGTAAAACATTAGCGCCTAGATCTCAGAGACTACAAAAGCTAGAGCAACCAAATTTGGTATCCACACTCCTAATATATCGGACCGAGACGAGTTTGTTTAAGACTATTATTAAGACTATTAAGATCCGCACTCCTGTTAGATCTCACTATAAAACGTATATCTCAAAATTTCACCCCACCCCCTTCCGCCCCCACAAAAGACGAAAATCTGTTGCATCCACAATATTGCAGATTCGAGAAAACTAAAAACGCAGAATCATAGATAATGACCATATCTATCAGATTGCTGAATCTGGATCAGATCAGATCATTTTTATAGCCAATAGGAACAAATCAATTTGCAGTGGCTACGCAGCGCCCGACGTCACGCTCAGACTGATTTTCTGTCTCTCTCGCACGCACTCCTTGTCGTGTCGTTTAATATTAGCGGCGTCTACCGGAGGAGAGCCATACTGACTAAGTATCGGGTATAACTGTAGAGTTGCGGTGTCCGCAGCAACTCACAACGTTCCCCCTCGTTTTTTTTATACCCGATACTCAAAATGAGTATTGGGGTATATTAGATATGTGGTAAAAGTGGATGTGTGTAACGTCCAGATGGAATCGTTTCCGACCCCATAAAGTATATATATTCTTGATCAGCATCAATAGCCGAGTCGATTGAGCCCTGTCTGTCTGTCCGTCTGTCCGTCCGTCCGTCTGTCCGTCCCCTTCAGCGCCTAGTGCTCAAAGACTATAAGAGCTAGAGCAACGATGTTTTGGATCCAGACTTCTGTGATATGTCACTGCTCCAAAAATATTTCAAAACTTCGCCCCGCCCACTTCCGCCCCCACAAAGGACGAAAATCTGTGGCATCCACAATTTTAAAGATATGAGAAAACCAAAAACGTAGAATTGTAGAGAATGACCATCTCTTTAAGACTGCGGAATCTGAATTGGATCGTATTATTATTATAGCCAGCATCAAGAAAACAATTTCATTTTTTCTCGCCCTGTCTCTCTCTAACACACACGTAGCATAGCCGGCTTTGCTTAGAGTAAAACAATAGCGCCTAGATCTCAGAGACTACAAAAGCTAGAGCAACCAAATTTGGTATCCACACTCCTAATATATCGGACCGAGACGAGTTTGTTTCAAAATTTCGCCACACCCCCTTCCGCCCCCGCAAAGGATGAAAATCTGGGGATATTCACAAATCTCAGAGACTATTAAGATTATTAAGACTATTATTAAGACTATTAAGATCCGCACTCCTGTTAGATCTCACTATAAAACGTATATCTCAAAATTTCACCCCACCCCCTTCCGCCCCCACAAAAGACGAAAATCTGTTGCATCCACAATATTGCAGATTCGAGAAAACTAAGAACGCAGAATCATAGATAATGACCATATCTATCAGATTGCTGAATCTGGATCAGATCAGATCATTTTTATAGCCAATAGGAACAAATCAATTTGCAGTGGCTACGCAGCGCCCGACGTCACGCTCAGACTGATTTTCTGTCTCTCTCGCACGCACTCTTTGTCGTGTCGTTCAATATTAGCGGCGTCTGCCGGAGGAGAGCCATACTGACTAAGTATCGGGTATAACTGTAGAGTTGCGGTGTCCGCAGCAACTCACAACGTTCCCCCTCGTTTTTTTTATACCCGATACTCAAAATGAGTATTGGGGTATATTAGATTTGTGGTAAAAGTGGATGTGTGTAACGTCCAGATGGAATCGTTTCCGACCCCATAAAGTATATATATTCTTGATCAGCATCAATAGCCGAGTCGATTGAGCCCTGTCTGTCTGTCCGTCTGTCCGATGTTGCTAGAGCAACGATGTTTTGGATCCAGACTTCTGTGATATGTCACTGCTACAAAAATATTTCAAAACTTCGCCCCGCCCACTTCCGCTCCCACAAAGGACGAAAATCTGTGGCATCCACAATTTGAAAGATACGAGAAAATCAAAAACGCAGAATCGTAGAGAATGACCATATCTTTTAGACTGCAAAATCTGAACCAGATGGAATATCTTTTATAGCCAGAATCAAGAAAACAATTTCATTTTTTCTCGCCCTGTCTCTCTCTAACACACACGTAGCATAGCCGGCTTTGCTTAGAGTAAAACATTAGCGCCTAGATCTCAGAGACTACAAAAGCTAGAGCAACCAAATTTGGTATCCACACTCCTAATATATCGGACCGAGACGAGTTTGTTTCAAAATTTCGCCACACCCCCTTCCGCCCTCGCAAAGGATAAAATCTGGGGATATTCACAAATCTCAGAGACTATTAAGGGTAGAGTAACCAAATTTGGTATCCGCACTCCTGTTAGATCTCTCTATAAAACGTATATCTCAAAATTTCGCCCCACCCCCTTCCGCCACCACAAAGGACGAAAATCTGTTGCATCCACAATATTGAGGACACGAGAAAACAAAAAACGCAGAATCATAGATAATGATCATATCTATCAGATTGCTGAATCTGGATCAGATCAGATCCTTTTTATAGCCAATAGGAACAAATCAATTTGCAGTGGCTACGCAGCGCCCGACGTCACGCTCAGACTGATTTTCTGTCTCTCTCGCACGCACTCCTTGTCGTGTCGTTTAATATTAGCGGCGTCTGCCGGAGGAGAGCCATACTGACTTAGTATCGGGTATAACTGTAGAGATGCGGTCTCCGCAGCAACTCACAACGTTCCCCCTCGTTATACCCGATACTCAAAATGAGTATTGGGGTATATTAGATTTGTGGTAAAAGTGGATGTGTGTAACGTCCAGAAGGAATCGTTTCCGACCCCATAAAGTATATATATTCTTGATCAGCATCAATAGCCGAGTCGATTGGGCCCTGTCTGTCTGTCTGTCTGTCCGTCTGTCCGTCTGTCCGTCTGTCCGTCCGTCCGTCTGTCCGTCCCCTTCAGCGCCTAGTGCTCAAAGACTATAAGAGCTAGAGCAACGATGTTTTGGATCCAGACTTCTGTGATATGTCACTGCTCCAAAAATATTTCAAAACTTCGCCCCGCCCACTTCCGCTCCCACAAAGGACGAAAATCTGTGGCATCCACAATTTTAAAGATACGAAAAAACCAAAAACGTAGAATTGTAGAGAATGACCATCTCTTTAAGACTGCGGAATCTGAATTGGATCGTATTATTATTATAGCCAGCATCAAGAAAACAATTTCATTTTTTCTCGCCCTGTCTCTCTCTAACACACACGTAGCATAGGCGGCTTTGCTTAGAGTAAAACATTAGCGCCTAGATCTCAGAGACTACAAAAGCTAGAGCAACCAAATTTGGTATCCACACTCCTAATATATCGGACCGAGACGAGTTTGTTTCAAAATTTCGCCACACCCCCTTCCGCCCCCGCAAAGGATGAAAATCTGGGGATATTCACAAATCTCAGAGACTATTAAGGCTAGAGTAACCAAATTTGGTATCCGCGCTCCTGTTAGATCTCACTATAAAACGTATATCTCAAAATTTCACCCCACCTCCTTCCGCCCCACAAAAGACGAAAATCTGTTGCATCCACAATATTGCACATTCGAGAAAACTAAAAACGCAGAATCATAGATAATGACCATATCTATCAGATTGCTGAATCTGGATCAGATCAGATCATTTTTATAGCCAATAGGAACAAATCAATTTGCAGTGGCTACGCAGCGCCCGACGTCACGCTCAGACTGATTTTCTGTCTCTCTCGCACGCACTCCTTGTCGTGTCGTTTAATATTAGCGGCGTCTGCCGGAGGAGAGCCATACTGACTTAGTATCGGGTATAACTGTAGAGATGCGGTGTCCGCAGCAACTCACAACGTTCCCCCTCGTTTATACCCGATACTCAAAATGAGTATTGGGGTATATTAGATTTGTGGTAAAAGTGGATGTGTGTAACGTCCAGAAGGAATCGTTTCCGACCCCATAAAGTATATATATTCTTGATCAGCATCAATAGCCGAGTCGATTGAGCCCTGTCTGTCTGTCCGTCTGTCCGTCCGTCCGTCTGTCCGTCCCCTTCAGCGCCTAGTGCTCAAAGACTATAAGAGCTAGAGCAACGATGTTTTGGACCCAGACTTCTGTGATATGTCACTGCTACAAAAATATTTCATAACTTCGCTCCGCCCACTTCCGCCCCCACAAAGGACGAAAATCTGTGGCATCCACAATTTTAAAGATATGAGAAAACCAAAAACGTAGAATTGTAGAGAATGACCATCTCTTTAAGACTGCGGAATCTGAATTGGATCGTATTATTATTATAGCCAGCATCAAGAAAACAATTTCATTTTTTCTCGCCCTGTCTCTCTCTAACACACACGTAGCATAGGCGGCTTTGCTTAGAGTAAAACATTAGCGCCTAGATCTCAGAGACTATAAAAGCTAGAGCAACCAAATTTGGTATCCACACTCCTAATATATCGGACCGAGACGAGTTTGTTTCAAAATTTCGCCACATCCCCTTCCGCCCCCGCAAAGGATGAAAATCTGGGGATATTCACAAATCTCAGAGACTATTAAGGCTAGAGTAACCAAATTTGGTATTCGCACTCCTGTTAGATCTCACTATAAAACGTATATCTCAAAATTTCACCCCACCCCCTTCCGCCCCCACAAAAGACGAAAATCTGTTGCATCCACAATATTGCAGATTCGAGAAAACTAAAAACGCAGAATCATAGATAATGACCATATCTATCAGATCGCTGAATCTGGATCAGATCAGATCATTTTTATAGCCAATAGGAACAAATCAATTTGCAGTGGCTACGCAGCGCCCGACGTCACGCTCAGACTGATTTTCTGTCTCTCTCGCACGCACTCTTTGTCGTGTCGTTCAATATTAGCGGCGTCTGCCGGAGGAGAGCCATACTGACTAAGTATCGGGTATAACTGTAGAGTTGCGGTGTCCGCAGCAACTCACAACGTTCCCCCTCGTTTTTTTTATACCCGATACTCAAAATGAGTATTGGGGTATATTAGATTTGTGGTAAAAGTGGATGTGTGTAACGTCCAGAAGGAATCGTTTCCGACCCCATAAAGTATATATATTCTTGATCAGCATCAATAGCCTAGTCGATTTGGCCATGCCTGTCTGTCCGTCTGTCCGTCCGTCCGTCTATCGGTCCCCTTCAGCGCCTAGTGCTCAAACACTATAAGAGCTAGAGCAACGATGTTTTGGATCCAGACTTCTGTGATATGTCACTGATACAAAAATATTTCAAAACTTTGCCCCGCCCACTTCCGCCCCCACAAAGGCGAAAATCTGTGGCATCCACAATTTCGACGATACGAGAAAACTAAAAACGCAGAATCGTAGAAGATGACTATATCTTCTAGAGTGCAAAGTCTGAACCAGATCGTATTATTATTATAGCCAGCATCAAGAAAACAATTTCATTTTTTCTCGCCCTGTCTCTCTCTAACACACACGTAGCATAGGCGGCTTTGCTTAGAGTAAAACATTAGCGCCTAGATCTCAGAGACTATAAAAGCTAGAGCAACCAAATTTGGTATCCACACTCCTAATATATCGGACCGAGACGAGTTTGTTTCAAAATTTCGCCACACCCCCTTCCGCCCCGCAAAGGACGAAAATCTGGAGATATTCAAAAATCTCAGAGACTATTAAGGCTAGAGTAACCAAATTTGGTATCCGCATTCCTGTTAGATTTTACTATAAAACGTGTATCTCAAAATTTCGCCCCACCCCTTCCGCCCCCACAAAGGACGAAAATCTGTTGCATCCACAATATTGCAAATTCGAGAAAACTAAAAACGCAAAATCATAGCTAATGACCATATCTATTAGATTGCTGAATCTTGATCAGATCGGATCATTTTTGTAGCCAAAAGCAAGAAATCAATTTGCAGTGGCTACGCAGCGCCCGACGTCACGCTCAGACTGATTTCTGTCTCTCTCGCACGCACTCTTTGTCGTGTCGTTTAATATTAGCGGCGTCTGCCGGAGGAGAGCCATACTGACTAAGTATCGGGTATAAATGTAGAGTTGCGGTCTCCGCAGCAACTCACAACGTTCCCCCTCGTTTTTTCTTACAACAAGCGCACTACAGGCATGGAGCATGAAGCATGCAGTATGGCCAGAAACTAGGCCAATTCCTGCAGGCAGCAGTGGAGTCAATCAATTAAAGCAATTACTTAATTAGATTTCCACATATTTGAATGCTGGCCCGGAACAATGGCGGCCATAATGTATCGGTTATGGGTTGGAGGGGCTATCGTTGATCAGTTATCTGCTCTGTGCTATCGGTTATCTCCAATCAAATTATATGTACGCCACGATGGAAAAATGATGTGCATTTTCTTCTTTTTTCCTACCTGTATCAGCTTTCTGCCGTTTTCCACGTAGCTGGGATCACTGGAGTGCTGCTGGTGCGGCTGCTGTTGTCGTTGGTGGCGATGGTTCTGCAGCTGGTGGTGCTTGTGTCGATGCTGCTGCAGATCAGCCGGAGCAATGACTTCCTCTTGGTTGTCCTCACCATTGGCCCCACCGAAATCATCATCATCCTCGTCGTCATCCTCGTCGTCATCCACCTCAACCTGATTTCCATGGCGATGGGTCCTTTGCCAACTTCTGCGTGGATAATGAAGTTGATGCACCTCCAGGCGCTCATCGGTTTCCGCTCCCAAGGGAATCGAGCTGGCTGCCTGTTCGACAGAAATCGCTGCGGTTGGCGCAAACGGAGCGAACAAGCCACCCCTAATCTCTTCGAGTGGAGGTGGGACCGGCAACGCCCCTGGCTGCTGGTGGTGCGATTGATGGGGCAGCTGCAACTGGGCGGGCGCTGAGGAGGCGGGTCCCACGAAGCGGGTGGTGCGGTACATGGGGCGGGAGGAGAGGCTTCGATGCATATAAGTACAGTAGTCACTCTCTCGATGTATAAACTTACTTGTATCCGTATTTTGGGGATTCGGTTTCGGGGCGTCTTCTGGTGGACATCATTGAGTTAACCCGATCTCCGCGGGCGGCAGCCATCATGTAGGTCCACATTGTTGAGCTGTCAAGGGATGGAATGCGACTACGCAGGGCACGAACACATTCGCATTATGAAGACCAAGGTCGAAGTCTGCACGGGAATGTAGTTTGTAGAAAAGCGGAAAGCATACATAATATAAGGATGAAAAGTTTTGTATTCAACTTCAATTCAACTTCAGCTTTAAGTTGAAGTTAAAGTTGTTGGTGGCTGAAGTGGCTAAACGCCCGCTTGACAGCAATTCTGGTTTGGCACCCGCCTGCCAGCTGCACCGCAGAGGAGGACTCGAGGCAGTCATAAAGACTCCTTGCCGCAGGGTCATAAAACAGTTTGAGAGACGTAAGCATAAACGGCAGCCGCTTAGTGAGGAGAGTTAAGGAAAGAAGGAAGGGATGTTATAGGGCAGTACTGCTGCAGCAGTAACTAAGCAATTAAATATAAAACTGTTGGCTTTTTTATACCCGATACTCAAAATGAGTATTGGGGTATATTAGATTTGTGGTAAAAGTGGATGTGTGTAACGTCCAGAAGGAATCGTTTCCGACCCCATAAAGTATATATATTCTTGATCAGCATCAATAGCCGAGTCGATTGAGCCCTGTCTGTCTGCCCGTCTGTCCGTCTGTCCGTCCGTCCGTCTGTCCGTCCCCTTCAGCGCCTAGTGCTCAAAGACTATAAGAGCTAGAGCAACGATGTTTTGGACCCAGATTTCTGTGATATGTCACTGCTACAAAAATATTTCATAACTTCGCTCCGCCCACTTCCGCCCCACAAAGGACGAAAATCTGTGGCATCCACAATTTTAAATATATGAGAAAACCAAAAACGTAGAATTGTAGAGAATGACCATCTCTTTAAGACTGCGGAATCTGAATTGGATCGTATTATTATTATAGCCAGCATCAAGAAAACAATTTCATTTTTTCTCGCCCTGTCTCTCTCTAACACACACGTAGCATAGGCGGCTTTGCTTAGAGTAAAACATTAGCGCCAAGATCTCAGAGACTACAAAAGCTAGAGCAACCAAATTTGGTATCCACACTCCTAATATATCGGACCGAGACGAGTTTGTTTCAAAATTTCGCCACACCCCCTTCCGCCCCCGCAAAGGATGAAAATCTGGGGATATTCACAAATCTCAGAGACTATTAAGGCTAGAGTAACCAAATTTGGTATTCGCACTCCTGTTAGATCTCACTATAAAACGTATATCTCAAAATTTCACCCCACCCCCTTCCGCCCCCACAAAAGACGAAAATCTGTTGCATCCACAATATTGCAGATTCGAGAAAACTAAAAACGCAGAATCATAGATAATGACCATATCTATCAGATCGCTGAATCTGGATCAGATCAGATCATTTTTATAGCCAATAGGAACAAATCAATTTGCAGTGGCTACGCAGCGCCCGACGTCACGCTCAGACTGATTTTCTGTCTCTCTCGCACGCACTCTTTGTCGTGTCGTTCAATATTAGCGGCGTCTGCCGGAGGAGAGCCATACTGACTAAGTATCGGGTATAACTGTAGAGTTGCGGTGTCCGCAGCAACTCACAACGTTCCCCCTCGTTTTTTTTATACCCGATACTCAAAATGAGTATTGGGGTATATTAGATTTGTGGTAAAAGTGGATGTGTGTAACGTCCAGAAGGAATCGTTTCCGACCCCATAAAGTATATATATTCTTGATCAGCATCAATAGCCGAGTCGATTGAGCCATGTCTGTCTGTCCGTCTGTCCGTCCGTCCGTCTGTCCGTCCCCTTCAGCGCCTAGTGCTCAAACACTATAAGAGCGAGAGCAACGATGTTTTGGATCCAGACTTCTGTGATATGTCACTGATACAAAAATATTTCAAAACTTTGCCCCGCCCACTTCCGCCCCCACAAAGGGCGAAAATCTGTGGCATCCACAATTTCGACGATACGAGAAAACTAAAAACGCAGAATCGTAGAAGATGACTATATCTTCTAGAGTGCAAAGTCTGAACCAGATCGTATTATTATTATAGCCAGCATCAAGAAAACAATTTCATTTTTTCTCGCCCTGTCTCTCTCTAACACACACGTAGCATAGGCGGCTTTGCTTAGAGTAAAACATTAGCGCCTAGATCTCAGAGACTATAAAAGCTAGAGCAACCAAATTTGGTATCCACACTCCTAATATATCGGACCGAGACGAGTTTGTTTCAAAATTTCGCCACACCCCCTTCCGCCCCCGCAAAGAATGAAAATCTGGGGATATTCACAAATCTCAGAGACTATAAAGGGTAAAGTAACCAAATTTGGTACCCGCACTCCTGTTGGATCTCACTATAAAACGTATATCTCAAAATTTCACCCCACCCTTTTTCGCCCCCACAAAGGACGAAAATCTGTTGCATCCACAATATTGCACATTCGAGAAAACTAAAAACGCAGAATCATAGATAATGACCATATCTATCAGATTGCTGAATCTGGATCAGATCAGATCATTTTTATAGCCAATAGGAACAAATCAATTTGCAGTGGCTACGCAGCGCCCGACGTCACGCTCAGACTGATTTTCTGTCTCTCTCGCACGCACTCTTTGTCGTGTCGTTCAAATTAGCGGTGTCTGCCGGAGTGGCTGTCTCTCCTACTGACTTAGTATCGGGTATAACTGTAGAGTTGCGGTGTCCGCTGCAACTCACAACGTTCCCCCTCGTTTTTTTATACCCGATACTCAAAATGAGTATTGGGGTATATTAGATTTGTGGTAAAAGTGGATGTGTGTAACGTCCAGAAGGAATCGTTTCCGACCCCATAAAGTATATATATTCTTGATCAGCATCAATAGCCGAGTCGATTGAGCCATGTCTGTCTGTCCGTCTGTCCGTCCGTCCGTCTGTCCGTCTGTTCGTCCCTATTAGCGCCTAGTGCTCAAAGACTATTAGAGCTAGAGCAACGATGTTTTGGATCCAGACTTCTGTGATATGTCACTGCTCCAAAAATATTTCAAAACTTCGCTCCGCCCACTTCCGCCCCCACAAAGGACGAAAATCTGTGGCATCCACAATATTGCACATTCGAGAAAACTAAAAACGCAAAATCATAGATAATGACCATATCTATCGGACTGCTGAATCTGGATCAGATCAGATCATTTTTATAGCCAAAAGGAAGAAATCAATTTCCACTGGCTACGCAGCGCCCGACGTCACGCTCAGACTGATTTTCTGTCTCTCTCGCACGCACTCTTTGTCGTGTCGTTTAATATTAGCGGCGTCTGCCGGAGGAGAGCCATACTGACTTAGTATCGGGTATAACCGTAGAGTTGCGGTGTCCGCAGCAACTCACAACGTTCCCCCTCGTTTTTGTTATACCCGATACTCAAAATGAGTATTGGGGTATATTAGATTTGTGGTAAAAGTGGATGTGTGTAACGTCCAGAAGGAATCGTTTCCGACCCCATAAAGTATATATATTCTTGATCAGCATCAATAGCCGAGTCGATTGAGCCCTGTCTGTCTGTCCGTCCGTCCGTCTGTCCGTCTGTCCGTCCCCTTCAGCGCCTAGTGCTCAAAGACTATAAGAGCTAGATCCAGACTTCTGTGATATGTCACTGCTACAAAAATATTTCAAAACTTCGCCCCGCCCACTTCCGTCCCCACAAAGGACGAAAATCTGTGGCATCCACAATTTTAAAGATATGAGAAAACCAAAAACGTAGAATTGTAAAGAATGACCATATCTTTAAGACTGCGGAATCTGAATTGGATCTTATCATTATTATAGCCAGCATCAAGAAAACAATTTCATTCTTTCTCGCCCTGTCTCTCTCTAACACACACGTAGCATAGGCGGCTTTGCTTAGAGTAAAACATTAGCGCCTAGATCTCAGAGACTACAAAAGCTAGAGTAACCAAATTTGGTATCCACACTCCTAATATATCGGACCGAGACGAGTTTGTTTCAAAATTTCGCCAGACCCCCTTCCGCCCCCGCAAAGGACGAAAATCTGGAGATATTCGAAAATCTCAGAGACTATTAAGGCTAGAGTAACCAAATTTGGTATCCGCATTCCTGTTAGATTTTACTATAAAACGTGTATCTCAAAATTTCGCTCCACCCCCTTCCGCCCCCACAAAGGACGAAAATCTGTTGCATCCACAATATTGCACATTCGAGAAAACTAAAAACGCAAAATCATAGATAATGACCATATCTATTAGATTGCTGAATCTTGATCAGATCGGATCATTTTTGTAGCCAAAAGCAAGAAATTAATTTGCAGTGGCTACGCAGCGCCCGACGTCACGCTCAGACTGATTTCTGTCTCTCTCGCACGCACTCTTTGTCGTGTCGTTTAATATTAGCGGCGTCTGCCGGAGGAGAGCCATACTGACTAAGTATCGGGTATAAATGTAGAGTTGCGGTCTCCGCAGCAACTCACAACGTTCCCCCTCGTTTTTTCTTACAACAAGCGCACTACAGGCATGGAGCATGAAGCATGCAGTATGGCCAGAAACTAGGCCAATTCCTGCAGGCAGCAGTGGAGTCAATCAATTAAAGCAATTACTTAATTAGATTTCCACATATTTGAATGCTGGCCCGGAACAATGGCGGCCATAATGTATCGGTTATGGGTTGGAGGGGCTATCGTTGATCAGTTATCTGCTCTGTGCTATCGGTTATCTCCAATCAAATTATATGTACGCCACGATGGAAAAATGATGTGCATTTTCTTCTTTTTTCCTACCTGTATCAGCTTTCTGCCGTTTTCCACGTAGCTGGGATCACTGGAGTGCTGCTGGTGCGGCTGCTGTTGTCGTTGGTGGCGATGGTTCTGCAGCTGGTGGTGCTTGTGTCGATGCTGCTGCAGATCAGTCGGAGCAATGACTTCCTCTTGGTTGTCCTCACCATTAGCCCCACCGAAATCATCATCATCCTCGTCGTCATCCACCTCAACCTGATTTCCATGGCGATGGGTCCTTTGCCAACTTCTGCGTGGATAATGAAGTTGATGCACCTCCAGGCGCTCATCGGTTTCCGCTCCCAAGGGAATCGAGCTGGCTGCCTGTTCGACAGAAATCGCTGCGGTTGGCGCAAACGGAGCGAACAAGCCACCGCTAATCTCTTCGAGTGGAGGTGGGACCGGCAACGCCCCTGGCTGCTGGTGGTGCGATTGATAGGGCAGCTGCAACTGGGCGGGCGCTGAGGAGGCGGGTCCCACGAAGCGGGTGGTGCGGTACATGGGGCGGGAGGAGAGGCTTCGATGCATATAAGTACAGTAGTCACTCTCTCGATGTATAAACCTTCTTGTATCCGTATTTTGGGGATTCGGTTTCGGGGCGTCTTCTGGTGGACATCATTGAGTTAACCCGATCTCCGCGGGCGGCAGCCATCATGTAGGTCCACATTGTTGAGCTGTCAAGGGATGGAATGCGACTACGCAGGGCACGAACACATTCGCATTATGAAGACCAAGGTCGAAGTCTGCACGGGAATGTAGTTTGTAGAAAAGCGGAAAGCATACATAATATAAGGATGAAAAGTTTTGTATTCAACTTCAATTCAACTTCAGCTTTAAGTTGAAGTTAAAGTTGTTGGTGGCTGAAGTGGCTAAGCGCCCGCTTGACAGCAATTCTGGTTTGGCACCCGCCTGCCAGCTGCACCGCAGAGGAGGACTCGAGGCAGTCATAAAGACTCCTTGCCGCAGGGTCATAAAACAGTTTGAGAGACGTAAGCATAAACGGCAGCGCTTAGTGATGAGAGTGAAGGAAAGAAGGGAGGGATGTTATAGGGCAGTACTGCTGCAGCAGTAACTAAGCAATTAAATATAAAACTGTTGGCTTTTTTATACCCGATACTCAAAATGAGTATTGGGGTATATTAGATTTGTGGTAAAAGTGGATGTGTGTAACGTCCAGAAGGAATCGTTTCCGACCCCATAAAGTATATATATTCTTGATCAGCATCAATAGCCGAGTCGATTGAGCCCTGTCTGTCTGTCCGTCCGTCCGTCTGTCCGTCTGTCCGTCCCCTTCAGCGCCTAGTGCTCAAAGACTATAAGAGCTAGATCCAGACTTCTGTGATATGTCACTGCTACAAAAATATTTCAAAACTTCGCCCCGCCCACTTCCGCCCCACAAAGGACGAAAATCTGTGGCATCCACAATTTTAAAGATATGAGAAAACCAAAGACGTAGAATTGTAAAGAATGACCATATCTTTAAGACTGCGGAATCTGAATTGGATCTTATCATTATTATAGCCAGCATCAAGAAAACAATTTCATTCTTTCTCGCCCTGTCTCTCTCTAACACACACGTAGCATAGGCGGCTTTGCTTAGAGTAAAACATTAGCGCCTAGATCTCAGAGACTACAAAAGCTAGAGTAACCAAATTTGGTATCCACACTCCTAATATATCGGACCGAGACGAGTTTGTTTCAAAATTTCGCCACACCCCATTCCGCCCCCGCAAAGGACGAAAATCTGGAGATATTCAAAAATCTCAGAGACTATTAAGGCTAGAGTAACCAAATTTGGTATCCGCACTCCTGTTAGATCTTACTATAAAACGTGTATCTCAAAATTTCGCCCCACGCCCTTCCGCCCCCACAAAGGACGAAAATCTGTTGCATCCACAATATTGCACATTCGAGAAAACTAAAAACGCAGAATCATAGATAATGACCATATCTATCAGATCGCTGAATCTGGATCAGATCAGATCATTTTTATAGCCAATAGGAACAAATCAATTTGCAGTGGCTACGCAGCGCCCGACGTCACGCTCAGACTGATTTTCTGTCTCTCTCGCACGCACTCTTTGTCGTGTCGTTCAAATTAGCGGTGTCTGCCGGAGTGGCTGTCTCTCCTACTGACTTAGTATCGGGTATAACTGTAGAGTTGCGGTGTCCGCTGCAACTCACAACGTTCCCCCTCGTTTTTTTATACCCGATACTCAAAATGAGTATTGGGGTATATTAGATTTGTGGTAAAAGTGGATGTGTGTAACGTCCAGAAGGAATCGTTTCCGACCCCATAAAGTATATATATTCTTGATCAGCATCAATAGCCGAGTCGATTGAGCCCTGTCTGTCTGTCCGTCTGTCCGTCCGTCCGTCTGTCCGTCCCCTTCAGCGCCTAGTGCTCAAAGACTATAAGAGCTAGAGCAACGATGTTTTGGACCCAGATTTCTGTGATATGTCACTGCTACAAAAATATTTCATAACTTCGCTCCGCCCACTTCCGCCCCCACAAAGGACGAAAATCTGTGGCATCCACAATTTTAAATATATGAGAAAACCAAAAACGTAGAATTGTAGAGAATGACCATCTCTTTAAGACTGCGGAATCTGAATTGGATCGTATTATTATTATAGCCAGCATCAAGAAAAAAATTTCATTTTTTCTCGCCCTGTCTCTCTCTAACACACACGTAGCATAGGCGGCTTTGCTTAGAGTAAAACATTAGCGCCTAGATCTCAGAGACTACAAAAGCTAGAGCAACCAAATTTGGTATCCACACTCCTAATATATCGGACCGAGACGAGTTTGTTTCAAAATTTCGCCACATCCCCTTCCGCCCCCGCAAAGGATGAAAATCTGGGGATATTCACAAATCTCAGAGACTATAAAGGCTAGAGTAACCAAATTTGGTATTCGCACTCCTGTTAGATCTCACTATAAAACGTATATCTCAAAATTTCACCCCACCCCCTTCCGCCCCCACAAAAGACGAAAATCTGTTGCATCCACAATATTGCAGATTCGAGAAAACTAAAAACGCAGAATCATAGATAATGACCATATCTATCAGATCGCTGAATCTGGATCAGATCAGATCATTTTTATAGCCAATAGGAACAAATCAATTTGCAGTGGCTACGCAGCGCCCGACGTCACGCTCAGACTGATTTTCTGTCTCTCTCGCACGCACTCTTTGTCGTGTCGTTCAATATTAGCGGCGTCTGCCGGAGGAGAGCCATACTGACTAAGTATCGGGTATAACTGTAGAGTTGCGGTGTCCGCAGCAACTCACAACGTTCCCCCTCGTTTTTTTTATACCCGATACTCAAAATGAGTATTGGGGTATATTAGATTTGTGGTAAAAGTGGATGTGTGTAACGTCCAGAAGGAATCGTTTCCGACCCCATAAAGTATATATATTCTTGATCAGCATCAATAGCCGAGTCGATTAAGCCATGTCTGTCTGTCCGTCTGTCCGTCCGTCCGTCTGTCCGTCCCCTTCAGCGCCTAGTGCTCAAACACTATAAGAGCTAGAGCAACGATGTTTTGGATCCAGACTTCTGTGATATGTCACTGATACAAAAATATTTCAAAACTTTGCCCCGCCCACTTCCGCCCCCACAAAGGGCGAAAATCTGTGGCATCCACAATTTCGACGATACGAGAAAACTAAAAACGCAGAATCGTAGAAGATGACTATATCTTCTAGAGTGCAAAGTCTGAACCAGATCGTATTATTATTATAGCCAGCATCAAGAAAACAATTTCATTTTTTCTCGCCCTGTCTCTCTCTAACACACACGTAGCATAGCCGGCTTTGCTTAGAGTAAAACATTAGCGCCTAGATCTCAGAGACTATAAAAGCTAGAGCAACCAAATTTGGTATCCACACTCCTAATATATCGGACCGAGACGAGTTTGTTTCAAAATTTCGCCACACCCCCTTCCGCCCCCGCAAAGAATGAAAATCTGGGGATATTCACAAATCTCAGAGACTATAAAGGGTAAAGTAACCAAATTTGGTACCCGCACTCCTGTTGGATCTCACTATAAAACGTATATCTCAAAATTTCACCCTACCCTTTTTCGCCCCCACAAAGGACGAAAATCTGTTGGATCCACAATATTGCACATTCGAGAAAACTAAAAACGCAGAATCATAGATAATGACCATATCTATCAGATTGCTGAATCTGGATCAGATCAGATCATTTTTATAGCCAATAGGAACAAATCAATTTGCAGTGGCTACGCAGCGCCCGACGTCACGCTCAGACTGATTTTCTGTCTCTCTCGCACGCACTCTTTGTCGTGTCGTTCAAATTAGCGGTGTCTGCCGGAGTGGCTGTCTCTCCTACTGACTTAGTATCGGGTATAACCGTAGAGTTGCGGTGTCCGCAGCAACTCACAACGTTCCCCCTCGTTTTTTCTTACAACAAGCGCACTACAGGCATGGAGCATGAAGCATGCAGTATGGCCAGAAACTAGGCCAATTCCTGCAGGCAGCAGTGGAGTCAATCAATTAAAGCAATTACTTAATTAGATTTCCACATATTTGAATGCTGGCCCGGAACAATGGCGGCCATAATGTATCGGTTATGGGTTGGAGGGGCTATCGTTGATCAGTTATCTGCTCTGTGCTATCGGTTATCTCCAATCAAATTATATGTACGCCACGATGGAAAAATGATGTGCATTTTCTTCTTTTTTCCTACCTGTATCAGCTTTCTGCCGTTTTCCACGTAGCTGGGATCACTGGAGTGCTGCTGGTGCGGCTGCTGTTGTCGTTGGTGGCGATGGTTCTGCAGCTGGTGGTGCTTGTGTCGATGCTGCTGCAGATCAGTCGGAGCAATGACTTCCTCTTGGTTGTCCTCACCATTAGCCCCACCGAAATCATCATCATCCTCGTCGTCATCCTCGTCGTCATCCACCTCAACCTGATTTCCATGGCGATGGGTCCTTTGCCAACTTCTGCGTGGATAATGAAGTTGATGCACCTCCAGGCGCTCATCGGTTTCCGCTCCCAAGGGAATCGAGCTGGCTGCCTGTTCGACAGAAATCGCTGCGGTTGGCGCAAACGGAGCGAACAAGCCACCGCTAATCTCTTCGAGTGGAGGTGGGACCGGCAACGCCCCTGGCTGCTGGTGGTGCGATTGATAGGGCAGCTGCAACTGGGCGGGCGCTGAGGAGGCGGGTCCCACGAAGCGGGTGGTGCGGTACATGGGGCGGGAGGAGAGGCTTCGATGCATATAAGTACAGTAGTCACTCTCTCGATGTATAAACCTTCTTGTATCCGTATTTTGGGGATTCGGTTTCGGGGCGTCTTCTGGTGGACATCATTGAGTTAACCCGATCTCCGCGGGCGGCAGCCATCATGTAGGTCCACATTGTTGAGCTGTCAAGGGATGGAATGCGACTACGCAGGGCACGAACACATTCGCATTATGAAGACCAAGGTCGAAGTCTGCACGGGAATGTAGTTTGTAGAAAAGCGGAAAGCATACATAATATAAGGATGAAAAGTTTTGTATTCAACTTCAATTCAACTTCAGCTTTAAGTTGAAGTTAAAGTTGTTGGTGGCTGAAGTGGCTAAGCGCCCGCTTGACAGCAATTCTGGTTTGGCACCCGCCTGCCAGCTGCACCGCAGAGGAGGACTCGAGGCAGTCATAAAGACTCCTTGCCGCAGGGTCATAAAACAGTTTGAGAGACGTAAGCATAAACGGCAGCGCTTAGTGATGAGAGTGAAGGAAAGAAGGGAGGGATGTTATAGGGCAGTACTGCTGCAGCAGTAACTAAGCAATTAAATATAAAACTGTTGGCTTTTTTATACCCGATACTCAAAATGAGTATTGGGGTATATTAGATTTGTGGTAAAAGTGGATGTGTGTAACGTCCAGAAGGAATCGTTTCCGACCCCATAAAGTATATATATTCTTGATCAGCATCAATAGCCGAGTCGATTGAGCCCTGTCTGTCTGTCCGTCCGTCCGTCTGTCCGTCTGTCCGTCCCCTTCAGCGCCTAGTGCTCAAAGACTATAAGAGCTAGATCCAGACTTCTGTGATATGCCACTGCTACAAAAATATTTCAAAACTTCGCCCCGCCCACTTCCGCCCCCACAAAGAACGAAAATCTGTGGCATCCACAATTTTAAAGATATGAGAAAACCAAAGAAGTAGAATTGTAAAGAATGACCATATCTTTAAGACTGCGGAATCTGAATTGGATCTTATCATTATTATAGCCAGCATCAAGAAAACAATTTCATTCTTTCTCGCCCTGTCTCTCTCTAACACACACGTAGCATAGGCGGCTTTGCTTAGAGTAAAACATTAGCGCCTAGATCTCAGAGACTACAAAAGCTAGAGTAACCAAATTTGGTATCCACACTCCTAATATATCGGACCGAGACGAGTTTGTTTCAAAATTTCGCCACACCCCATTCCGCCCCCGCAAAGGACGAAAATCTGGAGATATTCAAAAATCTCAGAGACTATTAAGGCTAGAGTAACCAAATTTGGTATCCGCACTCCTGTTAGATCTTACTATAAAACGTGTATCTCAAAATTTCGCCCCACGCCCTTCCGCCCCCACAAAGGACGAAAATCTGTTGCATCCACAATATTGCACATTCGAGAAAACTAAAAACGCAAAATCATAGATAATGACCATATCTATTAGATTGCTGAATCTTGATCAGATCGGATCATTTTTATACCCAAAAGGAACAAATCAATTTGCACTGGCTACGCAGCGCCCGACGTATCGCTCAGACTGATTTTCTGTCTCTCTCGCACGCACTCTTTGTCGTGTCATTTAATATTAGCGGCGTCTGCCGGAGGAGAGCCATACTGATTAAGTATCGGGTATAAATGTAGAGTTGCGGTCTCCGCAGCAACTCACAACGTTCCCCTCGTTTTTTCTTACAACAAGCGCACTACAGGCATGGAGCATGAAGCATGCAGTATGGCCAGAAACTAGGCCAATTCCTGCAGGCAGCAGTGGAGTCAATCAATTAAAGCAATTACTTAATTAGATTTCCACATATTTGAATGCTGGCCCGGAACAATGGCGGCCATAATGTATCGGTTATGGGTTGGAGGGGCTATCGTTGATCAGTTATCTGCTCTGTGCTATCGGTTATCTTCAGCTCCAATCAAATTATATGTACGCCACGATGGAAAAATGATGTGCATTTTCTTCTTTTTTCCTACCTGTATCAGCTTTCTGCCGTTTTCCACGTAGCTGGGATCACTGGAGTGCTGCTGGTGCGGCTGCTGTTGTCGTTGGTGGCGATGGTTCTGCAGCTGGTGGTGCTTGTGTCGATGCTGCTGCAGATCAGCCGGAGCAATGACTTCCTCTTGGTTGTCCTCACCATTAGCCCCACCGAAATCATCATCATCCTCGTCGTCATCCTCGTCGTCATCCACCTCAACCTGATTTCCATGGCGATGGGTCCTTTGCCAACTTCTGCGTGGATAATGAAGTTGATGAATCGAGCTGGCTGCCTGTTCGACAGAAATCGCTGCGGTTGGCGCAAACGGAGCGAACAAGCCACCCCTAATCTCTTCGAGTGGAGGTGGGACCGGCAACGCCCCTGGCTGCTGGTGGTGCGATTGATGGGGCAGCTGCAACTGGGCGGGCGCTGAGGAGGCGGGTCCCACGAAGCGGGTGGTGCGGTACATGGGGCGGGAGGAGAGGCTTCGATGCATATAAGTACAGTAGTCACTCTCTCGATGTATAAACTTACTTGTATCCGTATTTTGGGGATTCGGTTTCGGGGCGTCTTCTGGTGGACATCATTGAGTTACCCCGATCTCCGCGGGCGGCAGCCATCATGTAGGTCCACATTGTTGAGCTGTCAAGGGATGGAATGCGACTACGCAGGGCACGAACACATTCGCATTATGAAGACCAAGGTCGAAGTCTGCACGGGAATGTAGTTTGTAGAAAAGCGGAAAGCATACATAATATAAGGATGAAAAGTTTTGTATTCAACTTCAATTCAACTTCAGCTTTAAGTTGAAGTTAAAGTTGTTGGTGGCTGAAGTGGCTAAACGCCCGCTTGACAGCAATTCTGGTTTGGCACCCGCCTGCCAGCTGCACCGCAGAGGAGGACTCGAGGCAGTCATAAAGACTCCTTGCCGCAGGGTCATAAAACAGTTTGAGAGACGTAAGCATAAACGGCAGCCGCTTAGTGATGAGAGTGAAGGAAAGAAGGGAGGGATGTTATAGGGCAGTACTGCTGCAGCAGTAACTAAGCAATTAAATATAAAACTGTTGGCTTTTTTATACCCGATACTCAAAATGAGTATTGGGGTATATTAGATTTGTGGTAAAAGTGGATGTGTGTAACGTCCAGAAGGAATCGTTTCCGACCCCATAAAGTATATATATTCTTGATCAGCATCAATAGCCGAGTCGATTGAGAGTTGTCTGTCTGTCCGTCCGTCCGTCTGTCCGTCTGTCCGTCCCCTTCAGCGCCTAGTGCTCAAAGACTATAAGAGCTAGAGCAACGATAATTTGGATCCAGACTTCTGTGATATGTCACTGCTACAAAAATATTTCAAAACTTCGCCCCGCCCACTTCCGCCCCCACAAAGAACGAAAATCTGCGGCATCCACAATTTTAAAGATATGAGAAAACCAAAAACGTAGAATTGTAGAAAATGACCATATCTTTAAGACTGCGGAATCTGAATTGGATCGTATTTTTATTATAGCCAGCATCAAGAAAACAATTTCATTTTTTCTCGCCCTGTCTCTCTCTAACACACGTAGCATAGGCGGCTTTGCTTAGAGTAAAACATTAGCGCCTAGATCTCAGAGACTACAAAAGCTAGAGCAACCACATTTGGTATCCACAGTCCTAATATATCGGACCGAGACGAGTTTGTTTCAAAATTTCGCCACACCCCCTTCCGCCCCTGCAAAGGACGAAAATCTGGAGATATTCAAAAATCTCAGAGACTATTAAGGCTAGAGTAACCAAATTTGGTATCCGCACTCCTGTTAGATCTCACTATAAAACGTGTATCTCAAAATTTCGCCCCACCCCCTTCCGCCCACACAAAGGACTAAAATCTGTTGCATCCACAATATTGCACATTAGAGAAAACTAAAAACGCAGAATCATAGATAATGACCATATCTATCAGATTGCTGAATCTGGATCAGATCAGATCATTTTTATAGCCAAAAGGAACAAATCAATTTGCAGTGGCTACGCAGCGCCCGACGTCACGCTCAGACTGATTTTCTGTCTCTCTCGCACGCACTCTTTGTCGTGTCGTTTAATATTAGCGGCGTCTGCCGGAGGAGAGCCATACTGACTTAGTATCGGGTATAACCGTAGAGTTGCGGTGTCCGCAGCAACTCACAACGTTCCCCCTCGTTATACCCGATACTCAAAATGAGTATTGGGGTATATTAGATTTGTGGTAAAAGTGGATGTGTGTAACGTCCAAAAGGAATCGTTTCCGACCCCATAAAGTATATATATTATTGACCAGCATCAATAGCCGAGTCGATTGAGCCATGTCTGTCTGTCCGTCTGTCCGTCCGTCCGTATGTCCGTCTGTCCGTCCCCTTCAGCGCCTAGTGCTCAAAGACTATAAGAGCGAGAGCAACGATGTTTTGGATCCAGACTTCTGTGATATGTCACTGCTACAAGAATATTTCAAAACTTTGCCCCGCCCACTTCCGCCCCCACAAACAGCGAAAATCTGTGGCATCCACAATTTCAACGATACGAGAAAACCAAAAACGCAGAATCGTAGAGGATGACTATATGTTCTAAAGTGTGAAGTCTCAACCAGATCGTATAATTGTTATAGCCAGAATCAAGAAAACAATTTCATTCTTTCTCGCTCTGTCTCTCCCTAACACACAGGTTTCATGGTCGGCTTTGCCAATTGCAAAATATGAGTTCAAGGATCTCAGAACCTATAAGAGCCAGATCAACCAAATTTGGTATCCACACTCCTGTAATATCGGACCTTGACCGTTTCGTGTCAAAATATCGCCACACCCCCTTCCGCCACCGCAAAGGACGAAAATGGGGCATCCACAAATCTCAGAGACTATTAAGGCTAGAGTAACCAAATTTGGTATCCGCACTTCTGTTAGATCTCACTATAAAACGTATATCTCAGAATTTCGCCCCACCCCCTTCCGCCACCACAAAGGACGTAAATCTGTTGCATCCACAATATTGCAGATTCGAAAAAGCTAAAAACGCAGAATCATAGATAATGACCATATCTATCAGACTGCTGAATCTGGATCAGATCGGATCATTTTTATACCCAAAAGGAACAAATCAATTTGCACTGGCTACGCAGCGCCCGACGTCACGCTCAGACTGATTTTCTGTCTCTCTCGCACGCACTCTTTGTCGTGTCGTTTAATATTAGCGGCGTCTGCCGGAGGAGAGCCATACTGACTTAGTATCGGGTATAACCGTAGAGTTGCGGTGTCCGCAGCAACTCACAACGTTCCCCCTCGTTATACCCGATACTCAAAATGAGTATTGGGGTATATTAGATTTGTGGTAAAAGTGGATGTGTGAAACGTCCAAAAGGAATCGTTTCCGACCCCATAAAGTATATATATTCTTGATCAGCATCAATAGCCGAGTCGATTGAGCCATGTCTGTCTGTCCGTCTGTCCGTCCCCTTCAGCGCCTAGTGCTCAAAGACTATAAGAGCGAGAGCAACGATGTTTTGGTACCAGACTTCTGTGATATGTCACTGCTACAAAAATATTTCAAAACTTCGCCCCGCCCACTTCCGCCCCCACAAAAGACGAAAATCTGTGGCATCCTCATTTTTAAAGATACGATAAATCCAAAAACGCAGAATCGTAGAGGATGACTATATGATCTAGAGTGTAAAATCTCAACCAGATCGTACAATTATTATAGCCAGAATCAAGAAAACAATTTCATTCTTTCTCGCTCTGTCTCTCTCTAACACACAGGTTTCATGGTCTGTTTTGCCGATTGCAAAATATGAGTTCAAGGATCTCAGAACCTATAAGAGGCATAGCAACCAAATTTGGTATCCACACTCCTGTGATATCGGACCTTGACCGTTTCGTGTCCAAATTTCGCCACACCCCCTTCCGCCCCCGCAAAGGACGAAAATCTGAGGCATCCACAAATCTCAGAGACTATTAACGCTAGAGTAACCAAATTTAGTATCCGCACTTCTGTTAGATCTCACTATAAAACGTATATCTCAGAATTTCGCCCCACCCCCTTCCGCCCCCACAAAGAACGAAAATCTGTTGCATCCACAATATTGCACATTCGAGAAAACTAAAAACGCAAAATCATAGATAATGACCATATCTATTAGATTGCTGAATCTTGATCAGATCGGATCATTTTTGTAGCCAAAAGCAAGAAATCAATTTGCAGTGGCTACGCAGCGCCCGACGTCACGCTCACACTGATTTCTGTCTCTCTCGCACGCACTCTTTGTCGTGTCGTTTAATATTAGCGGCGTCTGCCGGAGGAGAGCCATACTGACTAAGTATCGGGTATAAATGTAGAGTTGCGGTCTCCGCAGCAACTCACAACGTTCCCCCTCGTTTTTTCTTACAACAAGCGCACTACAGGCATGGAGCATGAAGCATGCAGTATGGCCAGAAACTAGGCCAATTCCTGCAGGCAGCAGTGGAGTCAATCAATTAAAGCAATTACTTAATTAGATTTCCACATATTTGAATGCTGGCCCGGAACAATGGCGGCCATAATGTATCGGTTATGGGTTGGAGGGGCTATCGTTGATCAGTTATCTGCTCTGTGCTATCGGTTATCTTCAGCTCCAATCAAATTATATGTACGCCACGATGGAAAAATGATGTGCATTTTCTTCTTTTTTCCTACCTGTATCAGCTTTCTGCCGTTTTCCACGTAGCTGGGATTACTGGAGTGCTGCTGGTGCGGCTGCTGTTGTCGTTGGTGGCGATGGTTCTGCAGCTGGTGGTGCTTGTGTCGATGCTGCTGCAGATCAGCCGGAGCAATGACTTCCTCTTGGTTGTCCTCACCATTAGCCCCACCGAAATCATCATCATCCTCGTCGTCATCCTCGTCGTCATCCACCTCAACCTGATTTCCATGGCGATGGGTCCTTTGCCAACTTCTGCGTGGATAATGAAGTTGATGCACCTCCACGCGCTCATCGGTTTCCGCTCCCAAGGGAATCGAGCTGGCTGCCTGTTCGACAGAAATCGCTGCGGTTGGCGCAAACGGAGCGAACAAGCCACCGCTAATCTCTTCGAGTGGAGGTGGGACCGGCAACGCCCCTGGCTGCTGGTGGTGCGATTGATGGGGCAGCTGCAACTGGGCGGGCGCTGAGGAGGCGGGTCCCACGAAGCGGGTGGTGCGGTACATGGGGCGGGAGGAGAGGCTTCGATGCATATAAGTACAGTAGTCACTCTCTCGATGTATAAACTTAATTGTATCCATATTTTGGGGATTCGGTTTCGGGGCGTCTTCTGGTGGACATCATTGAGTTAACCCGATCTCCGCGGGTGGCAGCCATCATGTAGGTCCACATTGTTGAGCTGTCAAGGGATGGAATGCGACTACGCAGGGCACGAACACATTCGCATTATGAAGACCAAGGTCGAAGTCTGCACGGGAATGTAGTTTGTAGAAAAGCGGAAAGCATACATAATATAAGGATGAAAAGTTTTGTATTCAACTTCAATTCAACTTCAGCTTTAAGTTGAAGTTAAAGTTGTTGGTGGCTGAAGTGGCTAAACGCCCGCTTGACAGCAATTCTGGTTTAGCACCCGCCTGCCAGCTGCACCGCAGAGGAGGACTCGAGGCAGTCATAAAGACTCCTTGCCGCAGGGTCATAAAACAGTTTGAGAGACGTAAGCATAAACGGCAGCCGCTTAGTGAGGAGAGTGAAGGAAAGAAGGGAGGGATGTTATAGGGCAGTACTGCTGCAGCAGTAACTAAGCAATTAAATATAAAACTGTTGGCTTTTTTATACCCGATACTCAAAATGAGTATTGGGGTATATTAGATTTGTGGTAAAAGTGGATGTGTGTAACGTCCAGAAGGAATCGTTTCCGACCCCATAAAGTATATATATTCTTGATCAGCATCAATAGCCGAGTCGATTGAGCCCTGTCTGTCTGTCCGTCCGTCCGTCTGTCCGTCTGTCCGTCCCCTTCAGCGCCTAGTGCTCAAAGACTATAAGAGCTAGATCCAGACTTCTGTGATATGTCACTGCTACAAAAATATTTCAAAACTTCGCCCCGCCCACTTCCGCCCCCACAAAGGACGAAAATCTGTGGCATCCACAATTTTAAAGATATGAGAAAACCAAAGACGTAGAATTGTAAAGAATGACCATATCTTTAAGACTGCGGAATCTGAAATGGATCTTATCATTATTATAGCCAGCATCAAGAAAACAATTTCATTCTTTCTCGCCCTGTCTCTCTCTAACACACACGTAGCATAGGCGGCTTTGCTTAGAGTAAAACATTAGCGCCTAGATCTCAGAGACTACAAAAGCTAGAGTAACCAAATTTGGTATCCACACTCCTAATATATCGGACCGAGACGAGTTTGTTTCAAAATTTCGCCACACCCCTTCCGCCCCCGCAAAGGACGAAAATCTGGGGATATTCAAAAATCTCAGAGATTATTAAGGCTAGAGTAACCAAATTTGGTATCCGCACTCCTGTTAGATCTTACTATAAAACGTGTATCTCAGAATTTCGCCCTACCCCTTTCCGCCCCCACAAAGGACGAAAATCTGTTGCATCCACAATATTGCACATTCGAGAAAACTAAAAACGCAAAATCATAGATAATGACCATATCTATTAGATTGCTGAATCTTGATCAGATCGGTTCATTTTTATACCCAAAAGGAACAAATCAATTTGCACTGGCTACGCAGCGCCCGACGTCACGCTCAGACTGATTTTCTGTCTCTCTCGCACGCACTCTTTGTCGTGTCGTTTAATATTAGCGGCGTCTGCCGGAGGAGAGCCATACTGACTAAGTATCGGGTATAAATGTAGAGTTGCGGTCTCCGCAGCAACTCACAACGTTCCCCCTCGTTTTTTCTTACAACAAGCGCACTACAGGCATGGAGCATGAAGCATGCAGTATGGCCAGAAACTAGGCCAATTCCTGCAGGCAGCAGTGGAGTCAATCAATTAAAGCAATTACTTAATTAGATTTCCACATATTTGAATGCTGGCCCGGAACAATGGCGGCCATAATGTATCGGTTATGGGTTGGAGGGGCTATCGTTGATCAGTTATCTGCTCTGTGCTATCGGTTATCTTCAGCTCCAATCAAATTATATGTACGCCACGATGGAAAAATGATGTGCATTTTCTTCTTTTTTCCTACCTGTATCAGCTTTCTGCCGTTTTCCACGTAGCTGGGATCACTGGAGTGCTGCTGGTGCGGCTGCTGTTGTCGTTGGTGGCGATGGTTCTGCAGCTGGTGGTGCTTGTGTCGATGCTGCTGCAGATCAGCCGGAGCAATGACTTCCTCTTGGTTGTCCTCACCATTGGCCCCACCGAAATCATCATCATCCTCGTCGTCATCCTCGTCGTCATCCACCTCAACCTGATTTCCATGGCGATGGGTCCTTTGCCAACTTCTGCGTGGATAATGAAGTTGATGCACCTCCAGGCGCTCATCGGTTTCCGCTCCCAAGGGAATCGAGCTGGCTGCCTGTTCGACAGAAATCGCTGCGGTTGGCGCAAACGGAGCGAACAAGCCACCCCTAATCTCTTCGAGTGGAGGTGGGACCGGCAACGCCCCTGGCTGCTGGTGGTGCGATTGATGGGGCAGCTGCAACTGGGCGGGCGCTGAGGAGGCGGGTCCCACGAAGCGGGTGGTGCGGTACATGGGGCGGGAGGAGAGGCTTCGATGCATATAAGTACAGTAGTCACTCTCTCGATGTATAAACTTACTTGTATCCGTATTTTGGGGATTCGGTTTCGGGGCGTCTTCTGGTGGACATCATTGTGTTAACCCAATTTCCGCGGGCGGCAGCCATCATGTAGGTCCACATTGTTGAGCTGTCAAGGGATGGAATGCGACTACGCAGGGCACGAACACATTCGCATTATGAAGACCAAGGTCGAAGTCTGCACGGGAATGTAGTTTGTAGAAAAGCGGAAAGCATACATAATATAAGGATGAAAAGTTTTGTATTCAACTTCAATTCAACTTCAGCTTTAAGTTGAAGTTAAAGTTGTTGGTGGCTGAAGTGGCTAAACGCCCGCTTGACAGCAATTCTGGTTTGGCACCCGCCTGCCAGCTGCACCGCAGAGGAGGACTCGAGGCAGTCATAAAGACTCCTTGCCGCAGGGTCATAAAACAGTTTGAGAGACGTAAGCATAAACGGCAGCCGCTTAGTGAGGAGAGTGAAGGAAAGAAGGGAGGGATGTTATAGGGCAGTACTGCTGCAGCAGTAACTAAGCAATTAAATATAAAACTGTTGGCTTTTTTATACCCGATACTCAAAATGAGTATTGGGGTATATTAGATTTGTGGTAAAAGTGGATGTGTGTAACGTTCAGAAGGAATCGTTTCCGACCCCATAAAGTATATATATTCTTGATCAGCATCAATAGCCGAGTCGATTGAGCCCTGTCTGTCTGTCCGTCCGTCCGTCTGTCCGTCTGTCCGTCCCCTTCAGCGTATAGTGCTCAAGGACTATAAGAGCTAGAGCAACGATAATTTGGATCCAGACTTCTGTGATATGTCACTGCTACAAAAATATTTCAAAACTTCGCCCCGCCCACTTCCGCCCCCACAAAGAACGAAAATCTGTGGCATCCACAATTTTAAAGATATGAGAAAACCAAAAACGTAGAATTGTAGGGAATGACCATATCTTTAAGACTGCGGAATCTGAATTAGATCGTATTATTATTATAGCCAGCATCAAGAAAACAATTTCATTTTTTCTCGCCCTGTCTCTCTCTAACACACACGTAGCATAGGCGGCTTTGCTTAGAGTAAAACATTAGCGCCTAGATCTCAGAGACTACAAAAGCTAGAGCAACCTAATTTGGTATCCACAGTCCTAATATATCGGACCGAAACGAGTTTGTTTCAAAATTTCGCCACACCCCCTTCCGCCCCCGCAAAGGACGAAAATCTGGGGATATTCAAAAATCTCAGAGACTATTAAGGCTAGAGTAACCAAATTTGGTATCCGCACTCCTGTTAGATCTTACTATAAAACGTGTATCTCAAAATTTCGCCCCACCTTTTTCCGCCCCCACAAAGGACGTAAATCTGTTGCATCCACAATATTGCAGATTCGAGAAAGCTAAAAACGCAGAATCATAGATAATGACCATATCTATCAGACTGCTGAATCTGGATCAGATCGGATCATTTTTATACCCAAAAGGAACAAATCAATTTGCACTGGCTACGCAGCGCCCGACGTCACGCTCAGACTGATTTTCTGTCTCTCTCGCACGCACTCTTTGTCGTGTCGTTTAATATTAGCGGCGTCTGCCGGAGGAGAGCCATACTGACTAAGTATCGGGTATAAATGTAGAGTTGCGGTCTCCGCAGCAACTCACAACGTTCCCCCTCGTTTTTTCTTACAACAAGCGCACTACAGGCATGGAGCATGAAGCATGCAGTATGGCCAGAAACTAGGCCAATTCCTGCAGGCAGCAGTGGAGTCAATCAATTAAAGCAATTACTTAATTAGATTTCCACATATTTGAATGCTGGCCCGGAACAATGGCGGCCATAATGTATCGGTTATGGGTTGGAGGGGCTATCGTTGATCAGTTATCTGCTCTGTGCTATCGGTTATCTTCAGCTCCAATCAAATTATATGTACGCCACGATGGAAAAATGATGTGCATTTTCTTCTTTTTTCCTACCTGTATCAGCTTTCTGCCGTTTTCCACGTAGCTGGGATCACTGGAGTGCTGCTGGTGCGGCTGCTGTTGTCGTTGGTGGCGATGGTTCTGCAGCTGGTGGTGCTTGTGTCGATGCTGCTGCAGATCAGCCGGAGCAATGACTTCCTCTTGGCTGTCCTCACCATTAGCCCCACCGAAATCATCATCATCCTCGTCGTCATCCACCTCAACCTGATTTCCATGGCTATGGATCCTTTGCAAACTTCTGCGTGGATAATGAAGTTGATGCACCTCCACGCGCTCATCGGTTTCCGCTCCCAAGGGAATCGAGCTGGCTGCCTGTTCGACAGAAATCGCTGCGGTTGGCGCAAACGGAGCGAGCAAGCCACCGCTAATCTCTTCGAGTGGAGGTGGGACCGGCAACGCCCCTGGCTGCTGGTGGTGCGATTGATGGGGCAGCTGCAACTGGGCGGGCGCTGAGGAGGCGGGTCCCACGAAGCGGGTGGTGCGGTACATGGGGCGGGAGGAGAGGCTTCGATGCATATAAGTACAGTAGTCACTCTCTCGATGTATAAACTTACTTGTATCCGTATTTTGGGGATTCGGTTTCGGGGCGTCTTCTGGTGGACATCATTGAGTTAACCCGATCTCCGCGGGCGGCAGCCATCATGTAGGTCCACATTGTTGAGCTGTCAAGGGATGGAATGCGACTACGCAGGGCACGAACACATTCGCATTATGAAGACCAAGGTCGAAGTCTGCACGGGAATGTAGTTTGTAGAAAAGCGGAAAGCATACATAATGTAAGGATGAAAAGTTTTGTATTCAACTTCAATTCAACTTCAGCTTTAAGTTGAAGTTAAAGTTGTTGGTGGCTGAAGTGGCTAAACGCCCGCTTGACAGCAATTCTGGTTTGGCACCCGCCTGCCAGCTGCACCGCAGAGGAGGACTCGAGGCAGTCATAAAGACTCCTTGCCGCAGGGTCATAAAACAGTTTGAGAGACGTAAGCATAAACGGCAGCCGCTTAGTGAGGAGAGTGAAGGAAAGAAGGGAGGGATGTTATAGGGCAGTACTGCTGCAGCAGTAACTAAGCAATTAAATATAAAACTGTTGGCTTTTTTATACCCGATACTCAAAATGAGTATTGGGGTATATTAGATTTGTGGTAAAAGTGGATGTGTGTAACGTCCAGAAGGAATCGTTTCCGACCCCATAAAGTATATATATTCTTGATCAGCATCAATAGCCGAGTCGATTGAGCCCTGTCTGTCTGTCCGTCTGTCCGTCCGTCCGTCGGTCCGTCCGTCCCCTTCAGCGCCTAGTGCTCAAAGACTATAAGAGCTAGAGCAACGATGTTTTGGACCCAGATTTCTGTGATATGTCACTGCTACAAAAATATTTCAAAACTTCGCTCCGCCCACTTCCGCCCCCACAAAGGACGAAAATCTGTGGCATCCACAATTTTAAAGATATGAGAAAACCAAAAACGTAGAATTGTAGAGAATGACCATCTCTTTAAGACTGCGGAATCTGAATTGGATCGTATTATTATTATAGCCAGCATCAAGAAAACAATTTCATTTTTTCTCGCCCTGTCTCTCTCTAACACACACGTAGCATAGGCGGCTTTGCTTAGAGTAAAACATTAGCGCCTAGATCTCAGAGACTATAAAAGCTAGAGCAACCAAATTTGGTATCCACACTCCTAATATATCGGACCGAGACGAGTTTGTTTCAAAATTTCGCCACACCCCCTTCCGCCCCTGCAAAGGACGAAAATCTGGGGATATTCAAAAATCTCAGAGACTATTAAGGCTAGAGTAACCAAATTTGGTATCCGCACTCCTGTTAGATCTCACTATAAAACGTGTATCTCAAAATTTCGCCCCACCCCCTTCCGCCCACACAAAGGACTAAAATCTGTTGCATCCACAATATTGCACATTCGAGAAAACTAAAAACGCAGAATCATAGATAATGACCATATCTATCAGATTGCTGAATCTGGATCAGATCAGATCATTTTTATAGCCAAAAGGAACAAATCAATTTGCAGTGGCTACGCAGCGCCCGAATTCACGCTCAGACTGATTTTCTGTCTCTCTCTCACGCACTCTTTGTCGTGTCGTTTAATATTAGCGGCGTCTGCCGGAGGAGAGCCATACTGACTTAGTATCGGGTATAACCGTAGAGTTGCGGTGTTCGCAGCAACTCACAACGTTCCCCCTCGTTATACCCGATACTCAAAATGAGTATTGGGGTATATTAGATTTGTGGTAAAAGTGGATGTGTGTAACGTCCAAAAGGAATCGTTTCCGACCCCATAAAGTATATATATTCTTGATCAGCATCAATAGCCGAGTCGATTGAGCCATGTCTGTCTGTCCGTCTGTCCGTCCGTCCGTCTGTCCGTCTGTCCGTCCCCTTCAGCGCCTAGTGCTCAAAGACTATAAGAGCGAGAGCAACGATGTTTTGGATCCAGACTTCTGTGATATGTCACTGATACAAAAATATTTCAAAACTTCGCCCCGCCCACTTCCGCCCCCACAAACAGCGAAAATCTGTGGCATCCACAATTTCGACGATACGAGAAAACTAAAAATCGAATCGTAGAATCGTAGAAGATGACTATATCTTCTAGAGTGCTAAATCTGAACCAGATCGTATAATTATTATAGCCAGAATCAAGAAAACAATTTCATTTTTTCTCGCCCTGTCTCTCTCTAACACACACGTAGCATAGCCGGCTTTGCTTAGAGTAAAACATTAGCGCCTAGATCTCAGAGACTATAAAAGCTAGAGCAACCAAATTTGGTATCCACACTCCTAATATATCGGACCGAGACGATTTTGTTTCAAAATTTCGCCACACCCCCTTCCGCCCCCGCAAAGGACGAAAATCTGGGGATATTCAAAAATCTCAGAGACTATTAAGGCTAGAGTAACCAAATTTGGTATCCGCACTCCTGTTAGATCTAACTTTAAAACGTATATCTCAAAATTTCGCCCCGCCCCCTTCCGCCCCCACAAAGGACGAAAATCTGTTGCATCCACAATATTGAGGATACGAGAAAACTAAAAACGCAGAATCATAGATAATGATCATATCTATCAGATTGCTGAATCTGGATCAGATCAGATCATTTTTATAGCCAAAAGGAACAAATCAATTTGCACTGGCTACGCAGCCCCCGACGTCACGCTCAGACTGATTTTCTGTCTCTCTCGCACGCACTCTTTGTCGTGTCGTTCAAACTAGCGGTGTCTGCCGGAGTGGCTGTCTCTCCTACTGACTTAGTATCGGGTATAACTGTAGAGTTGCGGTCTCCGCAGCGTTCCCCCTCGTTTTTTTTTATACCCGATACTCAAAATGACTATTGGGGTATATTAGATTTGTGGTAAAAGTGGATTTGTGTAACGTCCAAAAGGAATCGTTTCCGACCCCATAAAGTATATATATTCTTGATCAGCATCAATAGCCGAGTCGATTGAGCCATGTCTGTCTGTCCGTCTGTCCGTCCGTCCGTCTGTCCGTCCCCTTCAGCGCCTAGTGCTCAAAGACTATAAGAGCGAGAGCAACGATGTTTTGGATCCAGACTTCTGTGATATGTCACTGATGCGAGCACCGCAAAGACGTCAACAATGCAGAAATAGCCGAGGCGGAGGCGAAAGATCCATGGACTTGGTGGAATAGCCTGCGCTTTGCCGTCAAGCACAACAGCAAAGTGAAAGTTGTAATTGAGCTGAATGACTTGGATCGTCCCAGTAAGGAGACGGTTCGCCTGTGGCTGGGCGAGCCCATCAAAGCCATTATCATTCCGTCCTCTCTGTTCATCCGAAACAAAGCCAACTACTATGTTCTGCAGAAGCAGTGGCAAATAGTCATAGGCCACTTTCTCTCGGCACGGGCCAATATAATAATCTCCGCCAATCCGAATGGCCTGTCTATTTCCCAGTACGCCGATTATTTGCGGAAACTCGCCAGTGACCACAACGACAGCCACATTCTTAATAGGTAAGTGTCTGTGGAGCAGAGTAGAACCCTTCATCCGCACACTAACCTTTTGCCAATTAGCTATGAAAACGTTCTGAAGATTCCACTGCAACCTCTCCTCGATAATCTGGATAGCTATACATACGAGGTGTTCGAGTCGGATCCAGTGAAGTATAAAATCTACCAGATCGCGGTAAAAGCGGCTCTGATTGATCGAGTGAGCGACATAGACGCGCCGAACAAGCTGGTAAGGAAACTAGTCTTCAATTGGGCGCAGATTCCAGATAATCCCTCCAGACCGTAGTGATGTTGCTGCGTGGGGGACGTGGTCCTTTAGCGAGGGCCATCTTTAATGCCGCGGAACTGACAAAGCGTCAGGTGCGACTCTACATCATCGAAAAGAATCCCAATGCCATTCGCACCCTCTCCCACATGGTAGATACTCTTTGGGAAGACAAAGGTAAGCAGCAGAGAGTGAAAAACGGATATGAGTTATCCTGATTCTAATTATAATTTAGATGTGCACATATTCTCCAAGGACATGCGCGACTTTTCACCTCCAGAGCAGGCTGATATTCTCGTCTCCGAGCTGCTTGGCTCGTTTGGGGATAACGAACTGTCGCCAGAGTGCCTTGACGGCGCATTGAAGCTGCTCAAAACGGATGGCATAAGCATACCCTACAAGTCAACGTCGTACATCAATCCAATCATGTCGGCAGTGCTGCATCAGAATGTCAGCCAGATGGACACCACCGTTCCAGCCTTCGACTATGGTTATGTATCACTCCTCAAAAACGTTTATCACATTGACAATCCCCAAGCGCTGTTTGAATTCTCACATCCGAATCGTGAGGCGACTATTGACAATACACGCTGCAAGGAGATCTCTTTTACTGTCCAAAAAGACTGCGTGCTACATGGCATTGGTGGCTATTTTGATACAATGCTTTATAAGGATATCCACCTGAGCATCAACCCACTGACCCACACGCCCGGCATTTTCTCGTGGTTTCCCATGTTCTTTCCGACAGTAAGTGATGGCGTTCGGACCCGGCTTTTCATTGATCATAATGGTTAATCGTTCTAATCGTGTTCTTGCAGCATCCGAGGACCCTCAAGGAGGGACAGACAATCTCAGTCAAGATCTGGCGCTGCGTTGATGCGGACAAGGTGTGGTACGAGTGGCAGGTGAGCACACGAGAGGCCTGGGAGCATCACAATGCGGGTGGAAGTGGCTACCACATTCGACTTTAGTTACATTCAATCTTTCGAGAATTGACCACCAATAAAAATACAAATATTATAAATAATTAGCTAAAGGGAATATAAATTTGAACTCTGTTTTAGCCAGCGATTGGGTACGAAGGTACTGCTCCAAAACAAGTTGCTAAAGAAATCATTCTCGTAGTTTTTTTTGTGGCATTTTAAAAGAATTTATTTGATCTCACCCTGGATCTCCGTACTCAAGTAGCGTCATACCAAAGACTATATTGTATAGTCTATAGACTATATAATATAGTCTTTGGTAAAAGAGAATTGAAGTACTAGCCCCGTGCGCCCGTACCATGAAGCGTCAAACGAAAATTGAAAAAGCATTTGTTCCTCATGCGACATCTTGGTATTGTATAGTCTTTGGTAAAAGAGAATTGAAGTACTAGCCCCGCGCGCCCGTACGATGAAGCGTCAAACGAAAATTGAAAAAGCATTTGTTCCTCATGCGACATCTTCGTATTGTATAGTCTTTGGTTAAACGCAATGTGAAACAACCTTCAGAGGCGGAAGGACGCACATCAAGTGATTTGATAAAATCACTATGGACTCAAGCGCAGTAAGTCCACTTCACAATTCATGAGGAATACGAGGACCCAGTGGAAGGAGGATATGACATGGAATCCTACCTAACACTGGAAAGTAAGGTCCAAAGAGCATTGGCAAAATCAGCCACACCAAACACGGATAACGTGCAGCTTCCACGCATCAGCATCCCAAAGTTTGATGGGGATCTATTAAAATGGACCCAGTTCTTCGATCTGTTCTCATGCATGGTGCATGAGACCAACATGCCTACGGTGAAAAAGATGTGGTATCTTAAAACCACCGTTACCGGCGAGGCAACTATCTAAAGGAAGAAAATAATGAGGCCGCTTGGGAAATACTAGTTGACGCATACAACAATCCCAGAGATGTTTCGAACACGGTACTGAACCGCTTCCTCAATCACCAAACAATTAATGACGATCCCAAGTCATTAAAAGAGTTGTATATAACAACCATAGAATCGCTTGCATCACTAAAGGGATTGGGCATCAATATATCTACATGGGATCCGATATTGATTGCCATTATCAGAAACAAACTGGATGTAACAAATAAGGCCTTGTATGAGCAATCATTGGGAAGCTCAAAGGACATTCAGGCGCTGGATACGATGCTTCAGTTCTTGGAGCAAAGAATTCGGGTTCTAGGAACCAGTAAGAAGCCACCAGCATCAAGGAGAGAGCCAAAATGCACGACATATGCATCCGCAAACACAGGGAGAGCCCGAGCACCCTTATGCACATTCTGCAAGAAAGCAAGCCATTGGCTCTACGGATGCGAAGAATTTCGCTCCAAATCTCCATCAGAACGACTAAATTGGGTACAAAAACAAAAAATGTGCTTTAATTGTTTTAGAACAAATCACAAAACAAACGCATGCCCTGGTCGAAACAGCTTCAAGTGTGACAAGAAGCACAACACGATGCTACATTTGGAAACAGCATCAGGCGCAGCTACAGAATCAAGAGGCCCGACGGTTGGTGCAGCAAGTAACAATAGTTACAATCTTCTGGCCACAACAAAGGTGGCAGTAGAAGCCAACAACGGGCAGGTTGCTAATTTCAGAGCACTGCTAGATTCAAGATCACAGATAAACTTGATCTCAGAACGAATAGCATCAATGTTGTCACTCAAACTAAAAGACACAACATTACGGATCGAAGGAATTGGAGGTCAATCAAAGACCAGCAGAGCACGAGTAAATGTGCTCATGAAATACCTTCACAATGGTTTTACGCAAAGAATTGAAGCTTTCGTATTACCACAGATTATAGCTGATCAACCAGCTCAGGCACTCGATTCAGAGAGCTTAAACGTACCAAGCAAGATCTCACTGGCAGATCCAAACTTCCATAAGCCAGGCAAAATCGACATGCTAATCGGAGCCGACCATTACTACTCGCTGCTGCTACCAGATCAACAGCAGCTAAGGACAGGAGGCCCGTTGCAACAAAACACGAAACTGGGATGGATTGTGGCAGGAAAAGTCAAATCTGCCCACAATTCCTCACCCATTTGTGCAACGGGAGTAAACGAGCTCATGGAAAGATTCTGGACTCTGGACAATCTAGAGACGGAAGACAAACCACGCACTCCAGTGGAAGCACGGTGCGAAGCTCATTTTATAGAAAATCTTCAGACAGCTTCAGACGGCCGTTTTATTCTAAAGCTCCCATTTTCCGAACACCCTTCAGCCCTGTGGGAGTCGTTGGAAACTTGGAAGAGCTGGACTTCATGGAAGAGTATGAAGGACTAGGACATATGAATATTGTGCCAGCATCAAAAGTTCCCAAAAGGCACTACTTCATTCCACATCATTGTGTACTCAAACCTGAGAGCACCACCACAAAGCTTCGGGTAGTATTCGATGCCTCATGCAAATCAACAAGCGGGTAATCTTTGAACGACATTCTGCAGGCTGGACCCACCGTTCAGAGCGAACTTATGTCCATTCTGCTACGATTTCGAATTCATAAGTACGTATTCACAGCGGACATAGAAAAGATGTACCGGCAAGTGTGGATGAATCCGGAGGATCAATTCCATCAGATGATAGTCTGGAGAAACAATCCATCCGAAGAGATCAGGTACTATCGCCTGAAAACAGTAACATATGGGACAACAGCTGCTCCGTTCCTAGCAACGAAATGTCTGGATCATTTGGCAATACAATACAAAGACAGACTACCAGTAGGATCAACAACATTAAAAACCGATTTCTATGTTGAAGACTGTCTAACTGGAGCAAACAACGTATTTTGGTCAAATTGTCTTTGTCGCTTTTATACTGATAATGATTGTGGAACACTCCAATGGCAAATTTCTTCAAGCGCTGTCCACGCACAGCTCGATTTTCCACCTGCAAAGAGGTTTTATCTATTTATATGCATATATCGGTGGAAAAGCTACTTACCGAAGTCTTCACTAGCCACTGGATGACGGGATGAATGGCTAAAAACTCCAGACCCTGCACCGGATGCGGCTCCAAGCTATGTGGACACTTCATATCGATCAGAACCGAAACAATCTTTTCCACGAGAGCTCTGCAGATATATAAGATGGATCACATTCTTTTCCAAGAAATTCGTAGGGTTAATTTCTACATTTTTTGGCCAATCGATAGACTTTCGTGGAAAAGCAGATCCACGTCCTCGTCATAGTCGGCGCATTCGATGCACCAAGTCATGCCGCCCACAACCTTGTCGAAGGCGGACAGGCCTTTGATGCGGGCCCGATAGTAGCCGGCGTCCATTAGAATGTCGAAAGTGTCCTGCTGCTTTGCTGTCGCATCCGAGTCCTCGCGACTCTCCACCTAAAAAACAAGAACGGGCATTACTAAGAGGCATTTCAGCTGGCTCAGATGTAGTTACCTGAACTTCGCGTCCGTCTTCATCGTATCGAGTGGCCAACTTGACATTTGGCAGGATTTTTGAGAATACATCACGGTTAGCCATGAAACGTTCAGCTGACTGGTGCCAAGGAACTTCAAGTATGCCAAATGAGGCAAAGTTCCACCCACAAATAAGAAAACAAGCGAGTTATCAGCAAAAAATTATAAAACCAAATATCAACATATTATCGAATTATATCGAATACATCGAATATAGTGCTGCAAGTGGTTGCGGTATGGCAGCCTGGTCTCAAAAACTGTATGGCAGCACTATTAAATTAAGGACAGAGAACGATTAGCCCGTTGTCAACCACAATTAAAAATTCACTCCACGAAAATTTTAAATCTTGAAGAATTTAAGCGAAGTTCAGGTGAAAGATATTTGGTCCATTTTTTTTTTAAGGAATGGATTGGCGTACCAGTTATATGTACATACAGTATTATTTTCCGCGGTTTACCTCAAGCTGTTCACCTGTTTAATTCGAGGGGGCTAAGAAGGCTAAGTTCGTTCAATCAAGCCGGTGACAGCGTTGTTGAAAACTTATGACTCATTAAAACAGTATACCAAAACTGATACAACACGCTAATGCTAACAACTACAATGTGGTGGCCACATCGATCAACGCTAATATGGTCCCGCTGGACCCATATGAGACGGACCCCACATACCCGGGCACATTGCTGAACGCTGTCGACTGGAACTCGACTTGCTGTCCGATGTGGATGTCGATTCCCCGAACCCCAAGCTACGCGAGCATGCCAAACAGATTCTCCTTTGAGGTGTAGCATGGGCGGAGCATTTGAAGAATGTTGGTAGCATGATGAAGCGACTGCGGGGACCAAATATCGACAACTTGGCCGAGATCGTAAGGGCCAAAACGAAAGGTTATGAGTGAAAACTGCCGTAAAACGAATCCAATTAAAAATGTATGTTTAATTTCCATTTAGGCAACTGGTTTATACAAGTACCTATCAGCAACCCAGAGATGGGTAGCTTCGAGCACCGCAAAGACGTCAACAATGCAGAAATAGCCGAGGCGGAGGCGAAAGATCCATGGACTTGGTGGAATAGCCTGCGCTTTGCCGTCAAGCACAACAGCAAAGTGAAAGTTTTAATTGAGCTGAATGACTTGGATCGTCCCAGTAAGGAGACGGTTCGCCTGTGGCTGGGCAAGCCCATCGAAGCCATTATCATTCCGTCCTCTCTGTTCATCCGAAACAAAGCCAACTACTATGTTCTGCAGAAGCAGTGGCAAATAGTCATAGGCCACTTTCTCTCGGCACGGGCCAATATAATAATCTCCGCCAATCCGAATGGCCTGTCTATTTCCCAGTACGCCGATTATTTGCGGAAACTCGCCAGTGACCACAACGACAGCCACATTCTTAATAGGTAAGTGTCTGTGGAGCAGAGTAGAACCCTTCATCCGCACACTAACCTTTTGCCAATTAGCTATGAAAACGTTCTGAAGATTCCACTGCAACCTCTCCTCGATAATCTGGATAGCTATACATACGAGGTGTTCGAGTCGGATCCAGTGAAGTATAAAATCTACCAGAACGCGGTAAAAGCGGCTCTGATTGATCGAGTGAGCGACATAGACGCGCCGAACAAGCTGGTAAGGAAACTAGTCTTCAATTGGGCGCAGATTCCAGATAATCCCTCCAGACCGTAGTGATGTTGTTGGGTGGGGGACGTGGTCCTTTAGCGAGGGCCATCTTTAATGCCGCGGAACTGACAAAGCGTCAGGTGCGACTCTACATCATCGAAAAGAATCCCAATGCCATTCGCACCCTCTCCCACATGGTAGATACTCTTTGGGAAGACAAAGGTAAGCAGCAGAGAGTGAAAAACGGATATGAGTTATCCTGATTCTAATTATAATTTAGATGTGCACATATTCTCCAAGGACATGCGCGACTTTTCACCTCCAGAGCAGGCTGATATTCTCGTCTCCGAGCTGCTTGGCTCGTTTGGGGATAACGAACTGTCGCCAGAGTGCCTTGACGGCGCATTGAAGCTGCTCAAAACGGATGGCATAAGCATACCCTACAAGTCAACGTCGTACATCAATCCAATCATGTCGGCAGTGCTGCATCAGAATGTCAGCCAGATGGACACCACCGTTCCAGCCTTCGACTATGGTTATGTATCACTCCTCAAAAACGTTTATCACATTGACAATCCCCAAGCGCTGTTTGAATTCTCACATCCGAATCGTGAGGCGACTATTGACAATACACGCTGCAAGGAGATCTCTTTTACTGTCCAAAAAGACTGCGTGCTACATGGCATTGGTGGCTATTTTGATACAATGCTTTATAAGGATATCCACCTGAGCATCAACCCACTGACCCACACGCCCGGCATTTTCTCGTGGTTTCCCATGTTCTTTCCGACAGTAAGTGATGGCGTTCGGACCCGGCTTTTCATTGATCATAATGGTTAATCGTTCTAATCGTGTTCTTGCAGCATCCGAGGACCCTCAAGGAGGGACAGACAATCTCAGTCAAGATCTGGCGCTGCGTTGATGCGGACAAGGTGTGGTACGAGTGGCAGGTGAGCACACGAGAGGCCTGGGAGCATCACAATGCGGGTGGAAGTGGCTACCACATTCGACTTTAGTTACATTCAATCTTTCGAGAATTGACCACCAATAAAAATACAAATATTATAAATAATTAGCTAAAGGGAATATAAATTTGAACTCTGTTTTAGCCAGCGATTGGGTACGAAGGTACTGCTCCAAAACAAGTTGCTAAAGAAATCATTCTCGTAGTTTTTTTTGTGGCATTTTAAAAGAATTTATTTGATCTCACCCTGGATCTCCGTACTCAAGTAGCGTCATACCAAAGACTATATTGTATAGATGACTATACAAAGACTATACAATATAGTCTTTGGTAAAAGAGAATTGAAGTACTAGCCCCGTGCGCCCGTACCATGAAGCGTCAAACGAAAATTGAAAAAGCATTTGTTCCTCATGCGACATCTTGGTATTGTATAGTCTTTGGTAAAAGAGAATTGAAGTACTAGCCCCGCGCGCCCGTACGATGAAGCGTCAAACGAAAATTGAAAAAGCATTTGTTCCTCATGCGACATCTTCGTATTGTATAGTCTTTGGTTAAACGCAATGTGAAACAACCTTCAGAGGCGGAAGGACGCACATCAAGTGATTTGATAAAATCACTATGGACTCAAGCGCAGTAAGTCCACTTCACAATTCATGAGGAATACGAGGACCCAGTGGAAGGAGGATATGACATGGAATCCTACCTAACACTGGAAAGTAAGGTCCAAAGAGCATTGGCAAAATCAGCCACACCAAACACGGATAACGTGCAGCTTCCACGCATCAGCATCCCAAAGTTTGATGGGGATCTATTAAAATGGACCCAGTTCTTCGATCTGTTCTCATGCATGGTGCATGAGACCAACATGCCTACGGTGAAAAAGATGTGGTATCTTAAAACCACCGTTACCGGCGAGGCAACTATCTAAAGGAAGAAAATAATGAGGCCGCTTGGGAAATACTAGTTGACGCATACAACAATCCCAGAGATGTTTCGAACACGGTACTGAACCGCTTCCTCAATCACCAAACAATTAATGACGATCCCAAGTCATTAAAAGAGTTGTATATAACAACCATAGAATCGCTTGCATCACTAAAGGGATTGGGCATCAATATATCTACATGGGATCCGATATTGATTGCCATTATCAGAAACAAACTGGATGTAACAAATAAGGCCTTGTATGAGCAATCATTGGGAAGCTCAAAGGACATTCAGGCGCTGGATACGATGCTTCAGTTCTTGGAGCAAAGAATTCGGGTTCTAGGAACCAGTAAGAAGCCACCAGCATCAAGGAGAGAGCCAAAATGCACGACATATGCATCCGCAAACACAGGGAGAGCCCGAGCACCCTTATGCACATTCTGCAAGAAAGCAAGCCATTGGCTCTACGGATGCGAAGAATTTCGCTCCAAATCTCCATCAGAACGACTAAATTGGGTACAAAAACAAAAAATGTGCTTTAATTGTTTTAGAACAAATCACAAAACAAACGCATGCCCTGGTCGAAACAGCTTCAAGTGTGACAAGAAGCACAACACGATGCTACATTTGGAAACAGCATCAGGCGCAGCTACAGAATCAAGAGGCCCGACGGTTGGTGCAGCAAGTAACAATAGTTACAATCTTCTGGCCACAACAAAGGTGGCAGTAGAAGCCAACAACGGGCAGGTTGCTAATTTCAGAGCACTGCTAGATTCAAGATCACAGATAAACTTGATCTCAGAACGAATAGCATCAATGTTGTCACTCAAACTAAAAGACACAACATTACGGATCGAAGGAATTGGAGGTCAATCAAAGACCAGCAGAGCACGAGTAAATGTGCTCATGAAATACCTTCACAATGGTTTTACGCAAAGAATTGAAGCTTTCGTATTACCACAGATTATAGCTGATCAACCAGCTCAGGCACTCGATTCAGAGAGCTTAAACGTACCAAGCAAGATCTCACTGGCAGATCCAAACTTCCATAAGCCAGGCAAAATCGACATGCTAATCGGAGCCGACCATTACTACTCGCTGCTGCTACCAGATCAACAGCAGCTAAGGACAGGAGGCCCGTTGCAACAAAACACGAAACTGGGATGGATTGTGGCAGGAAAAGTCAAATCTGCCCACAATTCCTCACCCATTTGTGCAACGGGAGTAAACGAGCTCATGGAAAGATTCTGGACTCTGGACAATCTAGAGACGGAAGACAAACCACGCACTCCAGTGGAAGCACGGTGCGAAGCTCATTTTATAGAAAATCTTCAGACAGCTTCAGACGGCCGTTTTATTCTAAAGCTCCCATTTTCCGAACACCCTTCAGCCCTGTGGGAGTCGTTGGAAACTTGGAAGAGCTGGACTTCATGGAAGAGTATGAAGGACTAGGACATATGAATATTGTGCCAGCATCAAAAGTTCCCAAAAGGCACTACTTCATTCCACATCATTGTGTACTCAAACCTGAGAGCACCACCACAAAGCTTCGGGTAGTATTCGATGCCTCATGCAAATCAACAAGCGGGTAATCTTTGAACGACATTCTGCAGGCTGGACCCACCGTTCAGAGCGAACTTATGTCCATTCTGCTACGATTTCGAATTCATAAGTACGTATTCACAGCGGACATAGAAAAGATGTACCGGCAAGTGTGGATGAATCCGGAGGATCAATTCCATCAGATGATAGTCTGGAGAAACAATCCATCCGAAGAGATCAGGTACTATCGCCTGAAAACAGTAACATATGGGACAACAGCTGCTCCGTTCCTAGCAACGAAATGTCTGGATCATTTGGCAATACAATACAAAGACAGACTACCAGTAGGATCAACAACATTAAAAACCGATTTCTATGTTGAAGACTGTCTAACTGGAGCAAACAACGTATTTTGGTCAAATTGTCTTTGTCGCTTTTATACTGATAATGATTGTGGAACACTCCAATGGCAAATTTCTTCAAGCGCTGTCCACGCACAGCTCGATTTTCCACCTGCAAAGAGGTTTTATCTATTTATATGCATATATCGGTGGAAAAGCTACTTACCGAAGTCTTCACTAGCCACTGGATGACGGGATGAATGGCTAAAAACTCCAGACCCTGCACCTGATGCGGCTCCAAGCTATGTGGACACTTCATATCGATCAGAACCGAAACAATCTTTTCCACGAGAGCTCTGCAGATATATAAGATGGATCACATTCTTTTCCAAGAAATTCGTAGGGTTAATTTCTACATTTTTTGGCCAATCGATAGACTTTCGTGGAAAAGCAGATCCACGTCCTCGTCATAGTCGGCGCATTCGATGCACCAAGTCATGCCGCCCACAACCTTGTCGAAGGCGGACAGGCCTTTGATGCGGGCCCGATAGTAGCCGGCGTCCATTAGAATGTCGAAAGTGTCCTGCTGCTTTGCTGTCGCATCCGAGTCCTCGCGACTCTCCACCTAAAAAACAAGAACGGGCATTACTAAGAGGCATTTCAGCTGGCTCAGATGTAGTTACCTGAACTTCGCGTCCGTCTTCATCGTATCGAGTGGCCAACTTGACATTTGGCAGGATTTTTGAGAATACATCACGGTTAGCCATGAAACGTTCAGCTGACTGGTGCCAAGGAACTTCAAGTATGCCAAATGAGGCAAAGTTCCACCCACAAATAAGAAAACAAGCGAGTTATCAGCAAAAAATTATAAAATCAAATATCAACATATTATCGAATTATATCGAATACATCGAATATAGTGCTGCAAGTGGTTGCGGTATGGCAGCCTGGTCTCAAAAACTGTATGGCAGCACTATTAAATTAAGGACAGAGAACGATTAGCCCGTTGTCAACCACAATTAAAAATTCACTCCACGAAAATTTTAAATCTTGAAGAATTTAAGCGAAGTTCAGGTGAAAGATATTTGGTCCATTTTTTTTTTAAGGAATGGATTGGCGTACCAGTTATATGTACATACAGTATTATTTTCCGCGGTGTACCTCAAGCTGTTCACCTGTTTAATTCGAGGGGGCTAAGAAGGCTAAGTTCGTTCAATCAAGCCGGTGACAGCGTTTTTGACGACTCATGACTCATTAAAACAGTATACCAAAACTGATACAACACGCTAATGCTAACAACTACAATGTGGTGGCCACATCGATCAACGCTAATATGGTCCCGCTGGACCCATATGAGACGGACCCCACATACCCGGGCACATTGCTGAACGCTGTCGACTGGAACTCGACTTGCTGTCCGATGTGGATGTCGATTCCCCGAACCCCAAGCTACGCGAGCATGCCAAACAGGTTCTCCTTTGAGGTGTAGCATGGGCGGAGCATTTGAAGAATGTTGGTAGCATGATGAAGCGACTGCGGGGACCAAATATCGACAACTTGGCCGAGATCGTAAGGGCCAAAACGAAAGGTTATGAGTGAAAACTGCCGTAAAACGAATCCAATTAAAAATGTATGTTTAATTTCCATTTAGGCAACTGGTTTATACAAGTACCTATCAGCAACCCAGAGATGGGTAGCTTCGAGCACCGCAAAGACGTCAACAATGCAGAAATAGCCGAGGCGGAGGCGAAAGATCCATGGACTTGGTGGAATAGCCTGCGCTTTGCCGTCAAGCACAACAGCAAAGTGAAAGTTTTAATTGAGCTGAATGACTTGGATCGTCCCAGTAAGGAGACGAGCCTGTGGCTGGGCAAGCCCATCGAAGCCATTATCATTCCGTCCTCTCTGTTCATCCGAAACAAAGCCAACTACTATGTTCTGCAGAAGCAGTGGCAAATAGTCATAGGCCACTTTCTCTCGGCACGGGCCAATATAATAATCTCCGCCAATCCGAATGGCCTGTCTATTTCCCAGTACGCCGATTATTTGCGGAAACTCGCCAGTGACCACAACGACAGCCACATTCTTAATAGGTTAGTGTCTGTGGAGCAGAGTACCACCCTTCATCCTCTCACTAACCTTTTGCCAATTAGCTATGAAAACGTTCTGAAGATTCCACTGCAACCTCTCCTCGATAATCTGGATAGCTATACATACGAGGTGTTCGAGTCGGATCCAGTGAAGTATAAAATCTACCAGAACGCGGTAAAAGCGGCTCTGATTGATCGAGTGAGCGACATAGACGCGCCGAACAAGCTGGTAAGGAAACTAGTCTTCAATTGGGCGCAGATTCCAGATAATCCCTCCAGACCGTAGTGATGTTGTTGGGTGGGGACGTGGTCCTTTAGCGAGGGCCATCTTTAATGCTGCAGAACTGACAAAGCGTCAGGTGCGACTCTACATCATCGAAAAGAATCCCAATGCCATTCGCACCCTCTCCCACATGGTAGATACTCTTTGGGAAGACAAAGGTAAGCAGCAGAGAGTGAAAAACGGATATGAGTTATCCTGATTCTAATTATAATTTAGATGTGCACATATTCTCCAAGGACATGCGCGACTTTTCACCTCCAGAGCAGGCTGATATTCTCGTCTCCGAGCTGCTTGGCTCGTTTGGGGATAACGAACTGTCGCCAGAGTGCCTTGACGGCGCATTGAAGCTGCTCAAAACGGATGGCATAAGCATACCCTACAAGTCAACGTCGTACATCAATCCAATCATGTCGGCAGTGCTGCATCAGAATGTCAGCCAGATGGACACCACCGTTCCAGCCTTCGACGATGGTTATGTATCACTCCTCAAAAACGTTTATCACATTGACAATCCCCAAGCGCTGTTTGAATTCTCACATCCGAATCGTGAGGCGACTATTGACAATACACGCTGCAAGGAGATCTCTTTTACTGGCCAAAAAGACTGCGTGCTACATGGCATTGGTGGCTATTTTGATACAATGCTTTATAAGGATATCCACCTGAGCATCAACCCACTGACCCACACGCCCGGCATTTTCTCGTGGTTTCCCATGTTCTTTCCGACAGTAAGTGATGGCGTTCGGACCCGGCTTTTCATTGATCATAATGGTTAATCGTTCTAATCGTGTTCTTGCAGCATCCGAGGACCCTCAAGGAGGGACAGACAATCTCAGTCAAGATCTGGCGCTGCGTTGATGCGGACAAGGTGTGGTACGAGTGGCAGGTGAGCACACGAGAGGGCTGGGAGCATCACAATGCGGGTGGAAGTGGCTACCACATTCGACTTTAGTTACATTCAATCTTTCGAGAATTGACCACCAATAAAAATACAAATATTATAAATAATTAGCTAAAGGGAATATAAATTTGAACTCTGTTTTAGCCAGCGATTGGGTACGAAGGTACTGCTCCAAAACAAGTTGCTAAAGAAATCATTCTCGTAGTTTTTTTTGTGGCATTTTAAAAGAATTTATTTGATCTCACCCTGGATCTCCGTACTCAAGTACTCTTTGGTAAAAGAGAATTGAAGTACTAGCCCCGTGCGCCCGTACCATGAAGCGTCAAACGAAAATTGAAAAAGCATTTGTTCCTCATGCGACATCTTGGTATTGTATCGTCTTTGGTAAAAGAGAATTGAAGTACTAGCCCCGCGCGCCCGTACGATGAAGCGTCAAACGAAAATTGAAAAAGCATTTGTTCCTCATGCGACATCTTCGTATTGTATAGTCTTTGGTTAAACGCAATGTGAAACAACCTTCAGAGGCGGAAGGACGCACATCAAGTGATTTGATAAAATCACTATGGACTCAAGCGCAGTAAGTCCACTTCACAATTCATGAGGAATACGAGGACCCAGTGGAAGGAGGATATGACATGGAATCCTACCTAACACTGGAAAGTAAGGTCCAAAGAGCATTGGCAAAATCAGCCACACCAAACACGGATAACGTGCAGCTTCCACGCATCAGCATCCCAAAGTTTGATGGGGATCTATTAAAATGGACCCAGTTCTTCGATCTGTTCTCATGCATGGTGCATGAGACCAACATGCCTACGGTGAAAAAGATGTGGTATCTTAAAACCACCGTTACCGGCGAGGCAACGATCTAAAGGAAGAAAATAATGAGGCCGCTTGGGAAATACTAGTTGACGCATACAACAATCCCAGAGATGTTTCGAACACGGTACTGAACCGCTTCCTCAATCACCAAACAATTAATGACGATCCCAAGTCATTAAAAGAGTTGTATATAACAACCATAGAATCGCTTGCATCACTAAAGGGATTGGGCATCAATATATCTACATGGGATCCGATATTGATTGCCATTATCAGAAACAAACTGGATGTAACAAATAAGGCCTTGTATGAGCAATCATTGGGAAGCTCAAAGGACATTCAGGCGCTGGATACGATGCTTCAGTTCTTGGAGCAAAGAATTCGGGTTCTAGGAACCAGTAAGAAGCCACCAGCATCAAGGAGAGAGCCAAAATGCACGACATATGCATCCGCAAACACAGGGAGAGCCCGAGCACCCTTATGCACATTCTGCAAGAAAGCAAGCCATTGGCTCTACGGATGCGAAGAATTTCGCTCCAAATCTCCATCAGAACGACTAAATTGGGTACAAAAACAAAAAATGTGCTTTAATTGTTTTAGAACAAATCACAAAACAAACGCATGCCCTGGTCGAAACAGCTTCAAGTGTGACAAGAAGCACAACACGATGCTACATTTGGAAACAGCATCAGGCGCAGCTACAGAATCAAGAGGCCCGACGGTTGGTGCAGCAAGTAACAATAGTTACAATCTTCTGGCCACAACAAAGGTGGCAGTAGAAGCCAACAACGGGCAGGTTGCTAATTTCAGAGCACTGCTAGATTCAAGATCACAGATAAACTTGATCTCAGAACGAATAGCATCAATGTTGTCACTCAAACTAAAAGACACAACATTACGGATCGAAGGAATTGGAGGTCAATCAAAGACCAGCAGAGCACGAGTAAATGTGCTCATGAAATACCTTCACAATGGTTTTACGCAAAGAATTGAAGCTTTCGTATTACCACAGATTATAGCTGATCAACCAGCTCAGGCACTCGATTCAGAGAGCTTAAACGTACCAAGCAAGATCTCACTGGCAGATCCAAACTTCCATAAGCCAGGCAAAATCGACATGCTAATCGGAGCCGACCATTACTACTCGCTGCTGCTACCAGATCAACAGCAGCTAAGGACAGGAGGCCCGTTGCAACAAAACACGAAACTGGGATGGATTGTGGCAGGAAAAGTCAAATCTGCCCACAATTCCTCACCCATTTGTGCAACGGGAGTAAACGAGCTCATGGAAAGATTCTGGACTCTGGACAATCTAGAGACGGAAGACAAACCACGCACTCCAGTGGAAGCACGGTGCGAAGCTCATTTTATAGAAAATCTTCAGACAGCTTCAGACGGCCGTTTTATTGTAAAGCTCCCATTTTCCGAACACCCTTCAGCCCTGTGGGAGTCGTTGGAAACTTGGAAGAGCTGGACTTCATGGAAGAGTATGAAGGACTAGGACATATGAATATTGTGCCAGCATCAAAAGTTCCCAAAAGGCACTACTTCATTCCACATCATTGTGTACTCAAACCTGAGAGCACCACCACAAAGCTTCGGGTAGTATTCGATGCCTCATGCAAATCAACAAGCGGGTAATCTTTGAACGACATTCTGCAGGCTGGACCCACCGTTCAGAGCGAACTTATGTCCATTCTGCTACGATTTCGAATTCATAAGTACGTATTCACAGCGGACATAGAAAAGATGTACCGGCAAGTGTGGATGAATCCGGAGGATCAATTCCATCAGATGATAGTCTGGAGAAACAATCCATCCGAAGAGATCAGGTACTATCGCCTGAAAACAGTAACATATGGGACAACAGCTGCTCCGTTCCTAGCAACGAAATGTCTGGATCATTTGGCAATACAATACAAAGACAGACTACCAGTAGGATCAACAACATTAAAAACCGATTTCTATGTTGAAGACTGTCTAACTGGAGCAAACAACGTATTTTGGTCAAATTGTCTTTGTCGCTTTTATACTGATAATGATTGTGGAACACTCCAATGGCAAATTTCTTCAAGCGCTGTCCACGCACAGCTCGATTTTCCACCTGCAAAGAGGTTTTCTCTATTTATATGCATACATCGGTGGAAAAGCTACTTACCGAAGTCTTCACTAGCCACTGGATGACGGGATGAATGGCTAAAAACTCCAGACCCTGCACCTGATGCGGCTCCAAGCTATGTGGACACTTCATATCGATCAGAACCGAAACAATCTTTTCCACGAGAGCTCTGCAGATATATAAGATGGATCACATTCTTTTCCAAGAAATTCGTAGGGTTAATTTCTACATTTTTTGGCCAATCGATAGACTTTCGTGGAAAAGCAGATCCACGTCCACGTCATAGTCGGCGCATTCGATGCACCAAGTCATGCCGCCCACAACCTTGTCGAAGGCGGACAGGCCTTTGATGCGGGCCCGATAGTAGCCGGCGTCCATTAGAATGTCGAAAGTGTCCTGCTGCTTTGCTGTCGCATCCGAGTCCTCGCGACTCTCCACCTAAAAAACAAGAACGGGCATTACTAAGAGGCATTTCAGATGGCTCAGATGTAGTTACCTGAACTTCGCGTCCGTCTTCATCGTATCGAGTGGCCAACTTGACATTTGGCAGGATTTTTGAGAATACATCACGGTTAGCCATGAAACGTTCAGCTGACTGGTGCCAAGGAACTTCAAGTATGCCAAATGAGGCAAAGTTCCACCCACAAATATGAAAACAAGCGAGTTATCAGCAAAAAATTATAAAACCAAATATCAACATATTATCGAATTATATCGAATACATCGAATATAGTGCTGCAAGTGGTTGCGGTATGGCAGCCTGGTCTCAAAAACTGTATGGCAGCACTATTAAATTAAGGACAGAGAACGATTAGCCCGTTGTCAACCACAATTAAAAATTCACTCCACGAAAATTTTAAATCTTGAAGAATTTAAGCGAAGTTCAGGTGAAAGATATTTGGTCCATTTTTTTTTTAAGGAATGGATTGGCGTACCAGTTATATGTACATACAGTATTATTTTCCGCGGTTTACCTCAAGCTGTTCACCTGTTTAATTCGAGGGGGCTAAGAAGGCTAAGTTCGTTCAATCAAGCCGGTGACAGCGTTTTTGACGACTCATGACTCATTAAAACAGTATACCAAAACTGATACAACACGCTAATGCTAACAACTACAATGTGGTGGCCACATCGATCAACGCTAATATGGTCCCGCTGGACCCATATGAGACGGACCCCACATACCCGGGCACATTGCTGAACGCTGTCGACTGGAACTCGACTTGCTGTCCGATGTGGATGTCGATTCCCCGAACCCCAAGCTACGCGAGCATGCCAAACAGATTTGAGGTGTAGCATGGGCGGAGCATTTGAAGAATGTTGGTAGCATGTTGAAGCGACTGCGGGGACCAAATATCGACAACTTGGCCGAGATCGTAAGGGCCAAAACGAAAGGTTATGAGTGAAAACTGCCGTAAAACGAATCCAATTAAAAATGTATGTTTAATTTCCATTTAGGCAACTGGTTTATACAAGTACCTATCAGCAACCCAGAGATGGGTAGCTTCGAGCACCGCAAAGACGTCAACAATGCAGAAATAGCCGAGGCGGAGGCGAAAGATCCATGGACTTGGTGGAATAGCCTGCGCTTTGCCGTCAAGCACAACAGCAAAGTGAAAGTTTTAATTGAGCTGAATGACTTGGATCGTCCCAGTAAGGAGACGAGCCTGTGGCTGGGCAAGCCCATCGAAGCCATTATCATTCCGTCCTCTCTGTTCATCCGAAACAAAGCCAACTACTATGTTCTGCAGAAGCAGTGGCAAATAGTCATAGGCCACTTTCTCTCGGCACGGGCCAATATAATAATCTCCGCCAATCCGAATGGCCTGTCTATTTCCCAGTACGCCGATTATTTGCGGAAACTCGCCAGTGACCACAACGACAGCCACATTCTTAATAGGTAAGTGTCTGTGGAGCAGAGTAGAACCCTTCATCCTCACACTAACCTTTTGCCAATTAGCTATGAAAACGTTCTGAAGATTCCACTGCAACCTCTCCTCGATAATCTGGATAGCTATACATACGAGGTGTTCGAGTCGGATCCAGTGAAGTATAAAATCTACCAGAACGCGGTAAAAGCGGCTCTGATTGATCGAGTGAGCGACATAGACGCGCCGAACAAGCTGGTAAGGAAACTAGTCTTCAATTGGGCGCAGATTCCAGATAATCCCTCCAGACCGTAGTGATGTTGTTGGGTGGGGGACGTGGTCCTTTAGCGAGGGCCATCTTTAATGCCGCGGAACTGACAAAGCGTCAGGTGCGACTCTACATCATCGAAAAGAATCCCAATGCCATTCGCACCCTCTCCCACATGGTAGATACTCTTTGGGAAGACAAAGGTAAGCAGCAGAGAGTGAAAAACGGATATGAGTTATCCTGATTCTAATTATAATTTAGATGTGCACATATTCTCCAAGGACATGCGCGACTTTTCACCTCCAGAGCAGGCTGATATTCTCGTCTCCGAGCTGCTTGGCTCGTTTGGGGATAACGAACTGTCGCCAGAGTGCCTTGACGGCGCATTGAAGCTGCTCAAAACGGATGGCATAAGCATACCCTACAAGTCAACGTCGTACATCAATCCAATCATGTCGGCAGTGCTGCATCAGAATGTCAGCCAGATGGACACCACCGTTCCAGCCTTCGACTATGGTTATGTATCACTCCTCAAAAACGTTTATCACATTGACAATCCCCAAGCGCTGTTTGAATTCTCACATCCGAATCGTGAGGCGACTATTGACAATACACGCTGCAAGGAGATCTCTTTTACTGTCCAAAAAGACTGCGTGCTACATGGCATTGGTGGCTATTTTGATACAATGCTTTATAAGGATATCCACCTGAGCATCAACCCACTGACCCACACGCCCGGCATTTTCTCGTGGTTTCCCATGTTCTTTCCGACAGTAAGTGATGGCGTTCGGACCCGGCTTTTCATTGATCATAATGGTTAATCGTTCTAATCGTGTTCTTGCAGCATCCGAGGACCCTCAAGGAGGGACAGACAATCTCAGTCAAGATCTGGCGCTGCGTTGATGCGGACAAGGTGTGGTACGAGTGGCAGGTGAGCACACGAGAGGCCTGGGAGCATCACAATGCGGGTGGAAGTGGCTACCACATTCGACTTTAGTTACATTCAATCTTTCGAGAATTGACCACCAATAAAAATACAAATATTATAAATAATTAGCTAAAGGGAATATAAATTTGAACTCTGTTTTAGCCAGCGATTGGGTACGAAGGTACTGCTCCAAAACAAGTTGCTAAAGAAATCATTCTCGTAGTTTTTTTTGTGGCATTTTAAAAGAATTTATTTGATCTCACCCTGGATCTCCGTACTCAAGTAGCGTCATACCAAAGACTATATTGTATAGATGACTATACAAAGACTATACAATATAGTCTTTGGTAAAAGAGAATTGAAGTACTAGCCCCGTGCGCCCGTACCATGAAGCGTCAAACGAAAATTGAAAAAGCATTTGTTCCTCATGCGACATCTTGGTATTGTATAGTCTTTGGTAAAAGAGAATTGAAGTACTAGCCCCGCGCGCCCGTACGATGAAGCGTCAAACGAAAATTGAAAAAGCATTTGTTCCTCATGCGACATCTTCGTATTGTATAGTCTTTGGTTAAACGCAATGTGAAACAACCTTCAGAGGCGGAAGGACGCACATCAAGTGATTTGATAAAATCACTATGGACTCAAGCGCAGTAAGTCCACTTCACAATTCATGAGGAATACGAGGACCCAGTGGAAGGAGGATATGACATGGAATCCTACCTAACACTGGAAAGTAAGGTCCAAAGAGCATTGGCAATATCAGCCACACCAAACACGGATAACGTGCAGCTTCCACGCATCAGCATCCCAAAGTTTGATGGGGATCTATTAAAATGGACCCAGTTCTTCGATCTGTTCTCATGCATGGTGCATGAGACCAACATGCCTACGGTGAAAAAGATGTGGTATCTTAAAACCACCGTTACCGGCGAGGCAACGATCTAAAGGAAGAAAATAATGAGGCCGCTTGGGAAATACTAGTTGACGCATACAACAATCCCAGAGATGTTTCGAACACGGTACTGAACCGCTTCCTCAATCACCAAACAATTAATGACGATCCCAAGTCATTAAAAGAGTTGTATATAACAACCATAGAATCGCTTGCATCACTAAAGGGATTGGGCATCAATATATCTACATGGGATACGATATTGATTGCCATTATCAGAAACAAACTGGATGTAACAAATGAGGCCTTGTATGAGCAATCATTGGGAAGCTCAAAGGACATTCAGGCGCTGGATACGATGCTTCAGTTCTTGGAGCAAAGAATTCGGGTTCTAGGAACCAGTAAGAAGCCACCAGCATCAAGGAGAGAGCCAAAATGCACGACATATGCATCCGCAAACACAGGGAGAGCCCGAGCACCCTTATGCACATTCTGCAAGAAAGCAAGCCATTGGCTCTACGGATGCGAAGAATTTCGCTCCAAATCTCCATCAGAACGACTAAATTGGGTACAAAAACAAAAAATGTGCGTTAATTGTTTTAGAACAAATCACAAAACAAACGCATGCCCTGGTCGAAACAGCTTCAAGTGTGACAAGAAGCACAACACGATGCTACATTTGGAAACAGCATCAGGCGCAGCTACATAATCAAGAGGCCCGACGGTTGGTGCAGCAAGTAACAATAGTTACAATCTTCTGGCCACAACAAAGGTGGCAGTAGAAGCCAACAACTGGCAGGTTGCTAATTTCAGAGCACTGCTAGATTCAAGATCACAGATAAACTTGATCTCTGAACGAATAGCATCAATGTTGTCACTTAAACTAAAAGACACAACATTACGGATCGAAGGAATTGGAGGTCAATCAAAGACCAGCAGAGCACGAGTAAATGTGCTCATGAAATACCTTCTTTTTTTTTTTTTTTTTTTCATGTGGAAAATTTGTATTTTATTGTAAACAAGTTTACTGCTACCTTTCGTGGCAACTTAATCTAGTTTCACATATGAAATACCTTCACAATGGTTTTACGCAAAGAATTGAAGCTTTCGTATTACCACAGATTATAGCTGATCAACCAGCTCAGGCACTCGATTCAGAGAGCTTAAACGTACCAAGCAAGATCTCACTGGCAGATCCAAACTTCCATAAGCCAGGCAAAATCGACATGCTAATCGGAGCCGACCATTACTACTCGCTGCTGCTACCAGATCAACAGCAGCTAAGGACAGGAGGCCCGTTGCAACAAAACACGAAACTGGGATGGATTGTGGCAGGAAAAGTCAAATCTGCCCACAATTCCTCACCCATTTGTGCAACGGGAGTAAACGAGCTCATGGAAAGATTCTGGACTCTGGACAATCTAGAGACGGAAGACAAACCACGCACTCCAGTGGAAGCACGGTGCGAAGCTCATTTTATAGAAAATCTTCAGACAGCTTCAGACGGCCGTTTTATTCTAAAGCTCCCATTTTCCGAACACCCTTCAGCCCTGTGGGAGTCGTTGGAAACTTGGAAGAGCTGGACTTCATGGAAGAGTATGAAGGACTAGGACATATGAATATTGTGCCAGCATCAAAAGTTCCCAAAAGGCACTACTTCATTCCACATCATTGTGTACTCAAACCTGAGAGCACCACCACAAAGCTTCGGGTAGTATTCGATGCCTCATGCAAATCAACAAGCGGGTAATCTTTGAACGACATTCTGCAGGCTGGACCCACCGTTCAGAGCGAACTTATGTCCATTCTGCTACGATTTCGAATTCATAAGTACGTATTCACAGCGGACATAGAAAAGATGTACCGGCAAGTGTGGATGAATCCGGAGGATCAATTCCATCAGATGATAGTCTGGAGAAACAATCCATCCGAAGAGATCAGGTACTATCGCCTGAAAACAGTAACATATGGGACAACAGCTGCTCCGTTCCTAGCAACGAAATGTCTGGATCATTTGGCAATACAATACAAAGACAGACTACCAGTAGGATCAACAACATTAAAAACCGATTTCTATGTTGAAGACTGTCTAACTGGAGCAAACAACGTATTTTGGTCAAATTGTCTTTGTCGCTTTTATACTGATAATGATTGTGGAACACTCCAATGGCAAATTTCTTCAAGCGCTGTCCACGCACAGCTCGATTTTCCACCTGCAAAGAGGTTTTATCTATTTATATGCATATATCGGTGGAAAAGCTACTTACCGAAGTCTTCACTAGCCACTGGATGACGGGATGAATGGCTAAAAACTCCAGACCCTGCACCGGATGCGGCTCCAAGCTATGTGGACACTTCATATCGATCAGAACCGAAACAATCTTTTCCACGAGAGCTCTGCAGATATATAAGATGGATCACATTCTTTTCCAAGAAATTCGTAGGGTTAATTTCTACATTTTTTGGCCAATCGATAGACTTTCGTGGAAAAGCAGATCCACGTCCTCGTCATAGTCGGCGCATTCGATGCACCAAGTCATGCCGCCCACAACCTTGTCGAAGGCGGACAGGCCTTTGATGCGGGCCCGATAGTAGCCGGCGTCCATTAGAATGTCGAAAGTGTCCTGCTGCTTTGCTGTCGCATCCGAGTCCTCGCGACTCTCCACCTAAAAAACAAGAACGGGCATTACTAAGAGGCATTTCAGCTGGCTCAGATGTAGTTACCTGAACTTCGCGTCCGTCTTCATCGTATCGAGTGGCCAACTTGACATTTGGCAGGATTTTTGAGAATACATCACGGTTAGCCATGAAACGTTCAGCTGACTGGTGCCAAGGAACTTCAAGTATGCCAAATGAGGCAAAGTTCCACCCACAAATATGAAAACAAGCGAGTTATCAGCAAAAAATTATAAAACCAAATATCAACATATTATCGAATTATATCGAATACATCGAATATAGTGCTGCAAGTGGTTGCGGTATGGCAGCCTGGTCTCAAAAACTGTATGGCAGCACTATTAAATTAAGGACAGAGAACGATTAGCCCGTTGTCAACCACAATTAAAAATTCACTCCACGAAAATTTTAAATCTTGAAGAATTTAAGCGAAGTTCAGGTGAAAGATATTTGGTCCATTTTTTTTTTAAGGAATGGATTGGCGTACCAGTTATATGTACATACAGTATTATTTTCCGCGGTTTACCTCAAGCTGTTCACCTGTTTAATTCGAGGGGGCTAAGAAGGCTAAGTTCGTTCAATCAAGCCGGTGACAGCGTTTTTGACGACTCATGACTCATTAAAACAGTATACCAAAACTGATACAACACGCTAATGCTAACAACTACAATGTGGTGGCCACATCGATCAACGCTAATATGGTCCCGCTGGACCCATATGAGACGGACCCCACATACCCGGGCACATTGCTGAACGCTGTCGACTGGAACTCGACTTGCTGTCCGATGTGGATGTCGATTCCCCGAACCCCAAGCTACGCGAGCATGCCAAACAGATTCTCCTTTGAGGTGTAGCATGGGCGGAGCATTTGAAGAATGTTGGTAGCATGATGAAGCGACTGCGGGGACCAAATATCGACAACTTGGCCGAGATCGTAAGGGCCAAAACGAAAGGTTATGAGTGAAAACTGCCGTAAAACGAATCCAATTAAAAATGTATGTTTAATTTCCATTTAGGCAACTGGTTTATACAAGTACCTATCAGCAACCCAGAGATGGGTAGCTTCGAGCACCGCAAAGACGTCAACAATGCAGAAATAGCCGAGGCGGAGGCGAAAGATCCATGGACTTGGTGGAATAGCCTGCGCTTTGCCGTCAAGCACAACAGCAAAGTGAAAGTTTTAATTGAGCTGAATGACTTGGATCGTCCCAGTAAGGAGACGAGCCTGTGGCTGGGCAAGCCCATCGAAGCCATTATCATTCCGTCCTCTCTGTTCATCCGAAACAAAGCCAACTACTATGTTCTGCAGAAGCAGTGGCAAATAGTCATAGGCCACTTTCTCTCGGCACGGGCCAATATAATAATCTCCGCCAATCCGAATGGCCTGTCTATTTCCCAGTACGCCGATTATTTGCGGAAACTCGCCAGTGACCACAACGACAGCCACATTCTTAATAGGTAAGTGTCTGTGGAGCAGAGTAGAACCCTTCATCCGCACACTAACCTTTTGCCAATTAGCTATGAAAACGTTCTGAAGATTCCACTGCAACCTCTCCTCGATAATCTGGATAGCTATACATACGAGGTGTTCGAGTCGGATCCAGTGAAGTATAAAATCTACCAGATCGCGGTAAAAGCGGCTCTGATTGATCGAGTGAGCGACATAGACGCGCCGAACAAGCTGGTAAGGAAACTAGTCTTCAATTGGGCGCAGATTCCAGATAATCCCTCCAGACCGTAGTGATGTTGCTGGGTGGGGGACGTGGTCCTTTAGCGAGGGCCATCTTTAATGCCGCGGAACTGACAAAGCGTCAGGTGCGACTCTACATCATCGAAAAGAATCCCAATGCCATTCGCACCCTCTCCCACATGGTAGATACTCTTTGGGAAGACAAAGGTAAGCAGCAGAGAGTGAAAAACGGATATGAGTTATCCTGATTCTAATTATAATTTAGATGTGCACATATTCTCCAAGGACATGCGCGACTTTTCACCTCCAGAGCAGGCTGATATTCTCGTCTCCGAGCTGCTTGGCTCGTTTGGGGATAACGAACTGTCGCCAGAGTGCCTTGACGGCGCATTGAAGCTGCTCAAAACGGATGGCATAAGCATACCCTACAAGTCAACGTCGTACATCAATCCAATCATGTCGGCAGTGCTGCATCAGAATGTCAGCCAGATGGACACCACCGTTCCAGCCTTCGACTATGGTTATGTATCACTCCTCAAAAACGTTTATCACATTGACAATCCCCAAGCGCTGTTTGAATTCTCACATCCGAATCGTGAGGCGACTATTGACAATACACGCTGCAAGGAGATCTCTTTTACTGTCCAAAAAGACTGCGTGCTACATGGCATTGGTGGCTATTTTGATACAATGCTTTATAAGGATATCCACCTGAGCATCAACCCACTGACCCACACGCCCGGCATTTTCTCGTGGTTTCCCATGTTCTTTCCGACAGTAAGTGATGGCGTTCGGACCCGGCTTTTCATTGATCATAATGGTTAATCGTTCTAATCGTGTTCTTGCAGCATCCGAGGACCCTCAAGGAGGGACAGACAATCTCAGTCAAGATCTGGCGCTGCGTTGATGCGGACAAGGTGTGGTACGAGTGGCAGGTGAGCACACGAGAGGCCTGGGAGCATCACAATGCGGGTGGAAGTGGCTACCACATTCGACTTTAGTTACATTCAATCTTTCGAGAATTGACCACCAATAAAAATACAAATATTATAAATAATTAGCTAAAGGGAATATAAATTTGAACTCTGTTTTAGCCAGCGATTGGGTACGAAGGTACTGCTCCAAAACAAGTTGCTAAAGAAATCATTCTCGTAGTTTTTTTTGTGGCATTTTAAAAGAATTTATTTGATCTCACCCTGGATCTCCGTACTCAAGTAGCGTCATACCAAAGACTATATTGTATAGATGACTATACAAAGACTATACAATATAGTCTTTGGTAAAAGAGAATTGAAGTACTAGCCCCGTGCGCCCGTACCATGAAGCGTCAAACGAAAATTGAAAAAGCATTTGTTCCTCATGCGACATCTTGGTATTGTATAGTCTTTGGTAAAAGAGAATTGAAGTACTAGCCCCGCGCGCCCGTACGATGAAGCGTCAAACGAAAATTGAAAAAGCATTTGTTCCTCATGCGACATCTTCGTATTGTATAGTCTTTGGTTAAACGCAATGTGAAACAACCTTCAGAGGCGGAAGGACGCACATCAAGTGATTTGATAAAATCACTATGGACTCAAGCGCAGTAAGTCCACTTCACAATTCATGAGGAATACGAGGACCCAGTGGAAGGAGGATATGACATGGAATCCTACCTAACACTGGAAAGTAAGGTCCAAAGAGCATTGGCAATATCAGCCACACCAAACACGGATAACGTGCAGCTTCCACGCATCAGCATCCCAAAGTTTGATGGGGATCTATTAAAATGGACCCAGTTCTTCGATCTGTTCTCATGCATGGTGCATGAGACCAACATGCCTACGGTGAAAAAGATGTGGTATCTTAAAACCACCGTTACCGGCGAGGCAACGATCTAAAGGAAGAAAATAATGAGGCCGCTTGGGAAATACTAGTTGACGCATACAACAATCCCAGAGATGTTTCGAACACGGTACTGAACCGCTTCCTCAATCACCAAACAATTAATGACGATCCAAGTCATTAAAAGAGTTGTATATAACAACCATAGAATCGCTTGCATCACTAAAGGGATTGGGCATCAATATATCTACATGGGATCCGATATTGATTGCCATTATCAGAAACAAACTGGATGTAACAAATGAGGCCTTGTATGAGCAATCATTGGGAAGCTCAAAGGACATTCAGGCGCTGGATACGATGCTTCAGTTCTTGGAGCAAAGAATTCGGGTTCTAGGAACCAGTAAGAAGCCACCAGCATCAAGGAGAGAGCCAAAATGCACGACATATGCATCCGCAAACACAGGGAGAGCCCGAGCACCCTTATGCACATTCTGCAAGAAAGCAAGCCATTGGCTCTACGGATGCGAAGAATTTCGCTCCAAATCTCCATCAGAACGACTAAATTGGGTACAAAAACAAAAAATGTGCGTTAATTGTTTTAGAACAAATCACAAAACAAACGCATGCCCTGGTCGAAACAGCTTCAAGTGTGACAAGAAGCACAACACGATGCTACATTTGGAAACAGCATCAGGCGCAGCTACATAATCAAGAGGCCCGACGGTTGGTGCAGCAAGTAACAATAGTTACAATCTTCTGGCCACAACAAAGGTGGCAGTAGAAGCCAACAACTGGCAGGTTGCTAATTTCAGAGCACTGCTAGATTCAAGATCACAGATAAACTTGATCTCTGAACGAATAGCATCAATGTTGTCACTTAAACTAAAAGACACAACATTACGGATCGAAGGAATTGGAGGTCAATCAAAGACCAGCAGAGCACGAGTAAATGTGCTCATGAAATACCTTTTTTTTTTTTTTTTTTCATGTGGAAAATTTGTATTTTATTGTAAACAAGTTTACTGCTACCTTTCGTGGCAACTTAATCTAGTTTCACATATGAAATACCTTCACAATGGTTTTACGCAAAGAATTGAAGCTTTCGTATTACCACAGATAATAGCTGATCAACCAGCTCAGGCACTCGATTCAGAGAGCTTAAACGTACCAAGCAAGATCTCACTGGCAGATCCAAACTTCCATAGGCCAGGCAAAATCGACATGCTAATCGGAGCCGACCATTACTACTCGCTGCTGCTACCAGATCAACAGCAGCTAAGGACAGCCCGTTGCAACAAAACACGAAACTGGGATGGATTGTGGCAGGAAAAGTCAAATCTGCCCACAATTCCTCACCCATTTGTGCAACGGGAGTAAACGAGCTCATGGAAAGATTCTGGACTCTGGACAATCTAGAGACGGAAGACAAACCACGCACTCCAGTGGAAGCACGGTGCGAAGCTCATTTTATAGAAAATCTTCAGACAGCTTCAGACGGCCGTTTTATTCTAAAGCTCCCATTTTCCGAACACCCTTCAGCCCTGTGGGAGTCGTTGGAAACTTGGAAGAGCTGGACTTCATGGAAGAGTATGAAGGACTAGGACATATGAATATTGTGCTAGCATCAAAAGTTCCCAAAAGGCACTACTTCATTCCACATCATTGTGTACTCAAACCTGAGAGCACCACCACAAAGCTTCGGGTAGTATTCGATGCCTCATGCAAATCAACAAGCGGGTAATCTTTGAACGACATTCTGCAGGCTGGACCCACCGTTCAGAGCGAACTTATGTCCATTCTGCTACGATTTCGAATTCATAAGTACGTATTCACAGCGGACATAGAAAAGATGTACCGGCAAGTGTGGATGAATCCGGAGGATCAATTCCATCAGATGATAGTCTGGAGAAACAATCCATCCGAAGAGATCAGGTACTATCGCCTGAAAACAGTAACATATGGGACAACAGCTGCTCCGTTCCTAGCAACGAAATGTCTGGATCATTTGGCAATACAATACAAAGACAGACTACCAGTAGGATCAACAACATTAAAAACCGATTTCTATGTTGAAGACTGTCTAACTGGAGCAAACAACGTATTTTGGTCAAATTGTCTTTGTCGCTTTTATACTGATAATGATTGTGGAACACTCCAATGGCAAATTTCTTCAAGCGCTGTCCACGCACAGCTCGATTTTCCACCTGCAAAGAGGTTTTATCTATTTATATGCATATATCGGTGGAAAAGCTACTTACCGAAGTCTTCACTAGCCACTGGATGACGGGATGAATGGCTAAAAACTCCAGACCCTGCACCTGATGCGGCTCCAAGCTATGTGGACACTTCATATCGATCAGAACCGAAACAATCTTTTCCACGAGAGCTCTGCAGATATATAAGATGGATCACATTCTTTTCCAAGAAATTCGTAGGGTTAATTTCTACATTTTTTGGCCAATCGATAGACTTTCGTGGAAAAGCAGATCCACGTCCTCGTCATAGTCGGCGCATTCGATGCACCAAGTCATGCCGCCCACAACCTTGTCGAAGGCGGACAGGCCTTTGATGCGGGCCCGATAGTAGCCGGCGTCCATTAGAATGTCGAAAGTGTCCTGCTGCTTTGCTGTCGCATCCGAGTCCTCGCGACTCTCCACCTAAAAAACAAGAACGGGCATTACTAAGAGGCATTTCAGCTGGCTCAGATGTAGTTACCTGAACTTCGCGTCCGTCTTCATCGTATCGAGTGGCCAACTTGACATTTGGCAGGATTTTTGAGAATACATCACGGTTAGCCATGAAACGTTCAGCTGACTGGTGCCAAGGAACTTCAAGTATGCCAAATGAGGCAAAGTTCCACCCACAAATAAGAAAACAAGCGAGTTATCAGCAAAAAATTATAAAACCAAATATCAACATATTATCGAATTATATCGAATACATCGAATATAGTGCTGCAAGTGGTTGCGGTATGGCAGCCTGGTCTCAAAAACTGTATGGCAGCACTATTAAATTAAGGACAGAGAACGATTAGCCCGTTGTCAACCACAATTAAAAATTCACTCCACGAAAATTTTAAATCTTGAAGAATTTAAGCGAAGTTCAGGTGAAAGATATTTGGTCCATTTTTTTTTTAAGGAATGGATTGGCGTACCAGTTATATGTACATACAGTATTATTTTCCGCGGTGTACCTCAAGCTGTTCACCTGTTTAATTCGAGGGGGCTAAGAAGGCTAAGTTCGTTCAATCAAGCCGGTGACAGCGTTTTTGACGACTCATGACTCATTAAAACAGTATACCAAAACTGATACAACACGCTAATGCTAACAACTACAATGTGGTGGCCACATCGATCAACGCTAATATGGTCCCGCTGGACCCATATGAGACGGACCCCACATACCCGGGCACATTGCTGAACGCTGTCGACTGGAACTCGACTTGCTGTCCGATGTGGATGTCGATTCCCCGAACCCCAAGCTACGCGAGCATGCCAAACAGATTCTCCTTTGAGGTGTAGCATGGGCGGAGCATTTGAAGAATGTTGGTAGCATGATGAAGCGACTGCGGGGACCAAATATCGACAACTTGGCCGAGATCGTAAGGGCCAAAACGAAAGGTTATGAGTGAAAACTGCCGTAAAACGAATCCAATTAAAAATGTATGTTTAATTTCCATTTAGGCAACTGGTTTATACAAGTACCTATCAGCAACCCAGAGATGGGTAGCTTCGAGCACCGCAAAGACGTCAACAATGCAGAAATAGCCGAGGCGGAGGCGAAAGATCCATGGACTTGGTGGAATAGCCTGCGCTTTGCCGTCAAGCACAACAGCAAAGTGAAAGTTTTAATTGAGCTGAATGCCTTGGATCGTCCCAGTAAGGAGACGGTTCGCCTGTGGCTGGGCAAGCCCATCGAAGCCATTATCATTCCGTCCTCTCTGTTCATCCGAAACAAAGCCAACTACTATGTTCTGCAGAAGCAGTGGCAAATAGTCATAGGCCACTTTCTCTCGGCACGGGCCAATATAATAATCTCCGCCAATCCGAATGGCCTGTCTATTTCCCAGTACGCCGATTATTTGCGGAAACTCGCCAGTGACCACAACGACAGCCACATTCTTAATAGGTAAGTGTCTGTGGAGCAGAGTAGAACCCTTCATCCGCACACTAACCTTTTGCCAATTAGCTATGAAAACGTTCTGAAGATTCCACTGCAACCTCTCCTCGATAATCTGGATAGCTATACATACGAGGTGTTCGAGTCGGATCCAGTGAAGTATAAAATCTACCAGAACGCGGTAAAAGCGGCTCTGATTGATCGAGTGAGCGACATAGACGCGCCGAACAAGCTGGTAAGGAAACTAGTCTTCAATTGGGCGCAGATTCCAGATAATCCCTCCAGACCGTAGTGATGTTGCTGGGTGGGGGACGTGGTCCTTTAGCGAGGGCCATCTTTAATGCCGCGGAACTGAAAAAGCGTCAGGTGCGACTCTACATCATCGAAAAGAATCCCAATGCCATTCGCACCCTCTCCCACATGGTAGATACTCTTTGGGAAGACAAAGGTAAGCAGCAGAGAGTGAAAAACGGATATGAGTTATCCTGATTCTAATTATAATTTAGATGTGCACATATTCTCCAAGGACATGCGCGACTTTTCACCTCCAGAGCAGGCTGATATTCTCGTCTCCGAGCTGCTTGGCTCGTTTGGGGATAACGAACTGTCGCCAGAGTGCCTTGACGGCGCATTGAAGCTGCTCAAAACGGATGGCATAAGCATACCCTACAAGTCAACGTCGTGCATCAATCCAATCATGTCGGCAGTGCTGCATCAGAATGTCAGCCAGATGGACACCACCGTTCCAGCCTTCGACTATGGTTATGTATCACTCCTCAAAAACGTTTATCACATTGACAATGCCCAAGCGCTGTTTGAATTCTCACATCCGAATCGTGAGGCGACTATTGACAATACACGCTGCAAGGAGATCTCTTTTACTGTCCAAAAAGACTGCGTGCTACATGGCATTGGTGGCTATTTTGATACAATGCTTTATAAGGATATCCACCTGAGCATCAACCCACTGACCCACACGCCCGGCATTTTCTCGTGGTTTCCCATGTTCTTTCCGACAGTAAGTGATGGCGTTCGGACCCGGCTTTTCATTGATCATAATGGTTAATCGTTCTAATCGTGTTCTTGCAGCATCCGAGGACCCTCAAGGAGGGACAGACAATCTCAGTCAAGATCTGGCGCTGCGTTGATGCGGACAAGGTGTGGTACGAGTGGCAGGTGAGCACACGAGACGCCTGGGAGCATCACAATGCGGGTGGAAGTGGCTACCACATTCGACTTTAGTTACATTCAATCTTTCGAGAATTGACCACCAATAAAAATACAAATATTATAAATAATTAGCTAAAGGGAATATAAATTTGAACTCTGTAATTAATTTGTCTGCGACTTTTATTTAGTTTTATGCTTTGAAAAGTTTAAAAAATATTCTTAAACGTACAATAGATGTCCTTAAATATCTGTGGGTTTTTGTTTGCTTTTGTAAAATTTAGTTATTTTTTTCCGTTTTCCACTCATTCAATTATTTATATTATATTTTTATGTATATATATATATATATTTAAGGCGCTGCACATGATCGCGAAACGACATCTCTTTAAGCGAAGGCAATTATCAATTATTTTAAGTATGTATAACGTAATCAATCCATTTAGTTTTTAGTTTAAAGCAGAGATGGACTGGGCGGCGACGGGGTGCGTGGTGGTGTGTGTGAATCTAGGAGTTGGCGGGGGTCTGCAATGGAGCTCCGCCGACAGCGCCACCGCCTCGTAGGGCAATGGCGCCCTGGCCCGCTCTAATGGGCTTGGCGATTTGTGCCTGCGGTCCCCGCCGTCCTAGATGCTTCTGACGTACCGCTTCCTTGATGCGATCCACCTCGTACTGGTAGCGTTTGCGATCCCTCATAGCACCCTCCTTTGCCTCCTTTAGCGCCGTCTCCAGGGCCTTCACCCTTTCCATTGTCGTGCGTAGACGCTTCTCCAGCTTGGGCAGCTCACAGCGCAGGTCAGCGTTGTCGCGCACCAGCTGTTTGTGCACCTTGGTCAACTGATCGAGGTTGTTCTCCAGGAAGGAGATCTTCTGCTTCTGCGCTAACGATCCGCCATCCTCCTCGCTCTCCTCGTTGACCACATTTTTTCGGATTCGTTGCTATTAAACAGAATGTGGGAAAGATCAGTTTTCAAATTGAAAGAAACATTAAGTATGGGACAATTACCTGTAAATCCTGAACGAAGAGCTTGCGGAGATTGTGCAGCGTCTGCAGTTCCTTGGCCACGGTGTCTTCGAGGCCCTTGAGGTCTTTGCGCGCCTGTTCCCGTCGCTCGCTGGTGAGAATCATGGTCTGTAGTTCGTTGGATTTCTGGGCCTCCTCCTGTTTGACCTTCTCGTAGTCGGCGGTCATCTGTTGGTGGGCCAGCAGCAGCTTCTGATGCACATCCTTCATCTCGTTCATTTCGTGCTGCTTGGCGGAAATCTCGTCCCGCAGCTCGGACACCTGCTTGGTGTGGGCCTCGCGCAGCTCGTCCATTTGCGAGTCGAACATGGAGCGCAGCTCCTCGGCGCGCTGCTTCCCCTCTGCATTGACGGCGGACACGTGTTCGGCAGCCTTCAGCTTGGCGCACTCCTCGCGCAGGGAATCGATCTGCTCCTCGAGAGTCCTCTTCTTGTTCTCCGCCTCCCGCATCGACTCTTGTAGCGACTTCATGCGCGCCTCGTGCTGCGAGATGAGCAGACGGTACTCGCCCAGATCCTTCTCGTACTCGAATATCTTCTTGTTGGAGTCCGACTGCTGGGCCTCCATGTTGGCGCAGCGCTGAGCAATGTTTTTCGCCTCAGTCTTCATCTTGCTAATGTACAGGCGGGCCATGGTGAAGTCCTCCTCAACTTTGGTGACATCTGTGCCGGCTAGGGTGCTCATCTTGAGGTCGATGGCGGAGTCTCCGGGGGCTATGGCCTGGCCCACTTCACCGAGATCGCGCAGAAGGTTGGTCAGCATCTCAGTGATGCGCTTCTTCTGGTGCGAGGACATGTCCTTGAGCTGCTGCAGCTCTGCGGACGTTGCAATGAACACAGTCTGCTTTTGCTGCAGCTCTTCGTTGAGGGCATCGATGTCCTTGTTCTTGTTGTCGATTTCCTGCGACTTCTGATCATAATTGACAGCCAGCTCCTCCAGCGCCTGCAGCACTTCCTTAACCTCTTCCTTGGCAGACTCGTTCTCGTGCTGGATGCGTGCCATCTCTGACTGCAAAGCTTCATACTCCCGCCGGGCATTGGCTATCAGCTCTTCCTGCTCCATGACCTGCTCCTTCATCTGCTCGGCATACTGGCTCTGCTGGTTAATCTCCTCATCCTTGTCGTCCAGCTGCTGGTAGAGACGTTCACACTCCGTGGCCAGGCGGGCCCGTTCGTCGGCAGCCACCGAAGCGGACATATTGGCCAGGGCCGTCCTCTGAGCGGCACTGGCCGCCTCCGCAGCCTTCTGCTGTGCTGCCTCCACCTCCAGATTGGGCGTGCTGGCCTCCATGAGATCTTCCATGTTGATTTGCTCCTCGGCCTTGACTGTCTCTCCCGCCCGCCAACGAGCCAGCTCTATCTCCAGCTTCTCCACCTTGCCCTTGAGGCGACCGTTCTTCTCTTTCTCCTTTTCGTAGCGTCGTTTCCACTCTTCGGCGGTGAGCTCCTCGTTCACACAGACCACATTCTTTACTGTCTTGGCGCGCCGGCCAAAGTCCAGCGTGGACTTCGTCTCGGACTCATTGAAGCTGGCCGGAGAGCAGCAGATGACAATGGTTGTGCGTGCGTTGCCTCCCAGCGACTCCTGCAGGATGCGCGTCAGCTTCGAGTCGCGATAGGGTATGTGCGTTTTGTTGCCATCCGCCAGCGCTGAGATCACGTTGCCCAGCGCCGACAGCGACTTGTTGATGTTCTTCGCCTCGTCGAGCACCGTTCCCTCTGCCCCTGTCTTGGAAACCTTCTCGGAACCGGCTAAATCGACCAGATATAGTTTACCCGATAGTTTCTTCTGGTTCTCCAGATTCTCCTGCTTCACGTTGATCAGAAATACTGAGTGCGATCGAGAGGAGTGCTCGTTCATGTCTGCAAAGAATGGATCGTTTCAGTAAACACCAAGCACAAGCCCATTTCGACCACTCACTTGTAACGGCAATATGACGATTCGATTTGCCCTCTTCGATCACCTCAAATACATCCTCTGGCGAGGAGACGAACCGCTCCGTGGCACCCTTCACATAGGGCACTCGATTTTTGTCCTCGTGCACGCTCAGGTTCACCTTGGACACGTCCAGCAGATCTCGGATCTTGTCCATATAGATCTCATAGTACGAGACCTTTATGTGGAACTCCAGATTCACCTCCATGGCATAGATGTGATTGAAGATATCATTGACAATGCGTGGAATAATGCCCTGCTTCGCCGAGTCGCCAATGACGCCCTCCATTGTGTGCGTCTTGCCGGACGAAGTCTGTCCATAGGCGAATATCGTTCCATTGTAGCCGGCCAGGACGTCCGTGACAATGGACTTGGCCGCCTCGTTGTAAACCTTCTCCTGGGAGGCATTCGGCTTGAAGACTTTGTCGAATAGGTAGACTTTGCCCTGAAAAAAGAGACGTATTAAGGTTTTTTCTTTTCTTTTCTCCCAAATTTCTAGTCGATCTTCAGCTTTTACCCTATCCCCTCCCTGCCAATGCCGGATTTCTGGCCGCGAAACGGACTGTAATTATGAGCATTAACAAAAGAAAGAGACGAGCGGAGTGGAGATGGGAGGAAAGCAGTAATGAATAACGAGCAGCAGAAGAAAGAGCGAAAGAGAAGCGTTAGTAATGATAAATACATGCATACACATGTACTTTCATGTGTTTGTATGTAATAGAGCTGCCTGCTATGGTTCAACGAAAGAACTAGTTCGCTGATGGGACGAGATAGACAAGGATATAAGACATTGTTGCTCTAGATATAATTTCCGCGAAAATGTTTGACTACGTTACAGTTCGAGTTACGGTAAGTTCACAGTTTAATTGAAGATATATATAGCGGCTAACAATCTTAATGTTTAACAGTAAGTGGCTAGTGGCAAGAGAAGTAGTAGTAGAAAGTAGTAGAAACTGTTGTTGCCAAACCGATTTCTGGGAAAATGTTCGTTTACAGGCTGAGTTATGGTGAAAACTCAGTGGTTCCACAATACATACATCTATTATTTATGAGCGCCAAAAACCAGTAAATTCCATTGCCCTATGTTCCTCATTTTATGTGGTTTGCGTGCATGAGTCACTGTTGCTGCTGGTGGAGTGAAGTGGCGGCAGCTGGTGGCAATGGGAGGGCACACACACACACACACACACACACATGAAGACACAGGGGGCAAGTACAATGTAAGTGAGGTAAGCATAGAAGGCGGACTGGCTGGAACTTTAGACGGCGAGACCGCTGCTGCAGAGAAGGTTAGCAATGCAAATTTCTGTGGATTGGGACACAAGTGGAACTATAATTGTGGGTGGGGACTGCCTTGCTTTCGGCTTTTATTCTTTGACGTTCCCATACACACAAAAACACCCCGTTTCACTTTCCCTCTCACTCGCTCTTTTTATAGCCGATACTCAAAATGAGTATTGGGGTATATTAGATTTGTGGTAAAAGTGGATGTGTGTAACGTCCAGAAGGAATCGTTTCCGACCCCATAAAGTATATATATTCTTGATCAGCATCAATAGCCGAGTCGATTGAGCCCTGTCTGTCTGTCCGTCCGTCCGTCTGTCCGTCTGTCCGTCCCCTTCAGCGCCTAGTGCTCAAAGACTATAAGAGCTAGAGCAACGATGTTTTGGATCCAGACTTTTGTGATATGTCACTGCTACAAAAATATTTCAAAACTTCGCCCCGCCCACTTCCGCCCCCACAAAGGACGAAAATCTGTGGCATCAACAATTTTGAAGATATGAGAAAACCAAAAGCGTAGAATTGTAGAGAATGACCATATCTTTAAGACTGCGGAATCTGAATTGGATCGTATCATTATTATAGCCAGCATCAAGAAAACAATTTCATTTTTTCTCGCCCTGTCTCTCTCTAACACACACGTAGCATAGGCGGCTTTGCTTAGAGTAAAACATTAGCGCCTAGATCTCAGAGACTACAAAAGCTAGAGCAACCAAATTTGGTATCCACACTCCTAATATATCGGACCAAGACGAGTTTGCTTCAAAATTTCGCCACACCCCCTTCCGCCCCCGCAAAGGACGAAAATCTGGGGATATTCAAAAATCTCAGAGACTATTAAGGCTAGAGTAACCAAATTTGGTATCCGCACTCCTGTTAGATCTTACTATAAAACGTGTATCTCAAAATTTCGCCCCACCCCCTTCCGCCCACACAAAGGACGAAAATCTGTTGCATCCACAATATTGCACATTCGAAAAAACTAAAAACGCAGAATCATAGATAATGACCATATCTATCAGATTGCTGAATCTGGATCAGATCAGATCATTTTTATAGCCAATAGGAACAAATCAATTTGCAGTGGCTACGCAGCGCCCGACGTCCCGCTCAGACTGATTTTCTGTCTCTCGCACGCACTCTTTGTCGTGTCGTTTAATATTAGCGGCGTCTGCCGGAGGAGAGCCATACTGACTTAGTATCGGGTATAACCGTAGAGTTGCGGTGTCCGCAGCAACTCACAACGTTCCCCCTCGTTTTTTCTGTCTTTGGGCGGAAAATCAATTTGTTGCAAAATATACTACTGATCTGAAGTAATTTCGGATTTCTTATAGTTTTCCGCCTGTGGGCAGTCGCTCGAGACACGCTCACTGGATGTGGAATACACAAGCTTTGCGCTAATTATCCAAACTGCTCCAATTGGTCGACGGCACTGCTGCTGGGGAAGGCTAATGTACGGGGGCGTACGGTCTAATGTTAGGCATGACGTCATGGGCCGTGACAGCACGCAGAGATTAATGCATAACACACAAAGTAAAGGGAAATGAAATGTGTGTGGAGGAGGCACTGACGGTGGAGTGAATCACTTTACTAAGGTGAAATACACTTACCGCAATAGATATGCAGTTCTCCTCGACATTGTTGGGGAATTTGACGACAAACTTCGAGCCGGCCTTCTCCTCACTGTCGTTAAGCGGTCGGAAGCGACAGACAACTTTGATGCTGTCCTCAGCGGGAATTTCGCGCTCCGCGGACATCTTCGAACTCTCTGTCTCTGATCTGGTATCCGTCTGGCGGAACTGCGGCTCTAGTTAGTGTTCGATCAAACTTTTATCTTTGCGCATGCAGCTGTTTACGTGGTAAACGTTTGTCGTTTATGTTTCGGTGTTGGGGTCTCGTTTGAAACAAGCATTAATACAAATGGAATAACAGAAAAGGTAGTGACGAACCCCACATGGGCAATCTGATATCTGATTGGTGTGTTCTATATAGTCCAACTCGCGAAAATTAGGCTCAAATGCAGAGAAAATTTTGTGGTTATACGAGACGCACAGTTCGCGGATGAATTGTAGCGGCCCTGTTTTGATTAAGCTCGATTGATTTTACGGCTTTGGTCGTTTTCACTAGCCCGGTTTGATGAGGTGCAGCTGGTAAATGCACTCGCATGCGTTGAGTGTTTTGGAGTTTGTTGCAGTATCAATTTTATTTTCCTATTTTCTTTCGCCTATTTCTTGCCCACGAACGCACCGAACAGTGTGACTAGCCCTCAGAAATATACAGAAATATACCGTCTCATTTAAAAAATATACCGTAAATATACTGAAGCATTCAAGTTCTGTTTTACATATTCCTCGTTTTTGATATTCCTTGGAATATTACTAGCTAGATAGATCCGATTAATGAATTAATTTGCTACAAGATTGGCTAATTTTTGGGGATCCTCTTTTATTGGATTGTTTCCAAAATAAGGTTTAAACAAAAAAGGTCAAACATAAAACGAAAGTGCTAGGAAAAAGGACATTATTGTGAAGAAATATCCCGCCACGAAGAGAGAGCAAGAGCACTAACCATACAGGCTGATGTCGTCCTACATGGCCCATGAGGGAAATGATCCTCCCAACGACCTGGTTCGCAAACTAGCCAGCGACAGCGATGCCAACGCTCACCACACTCAATGGGGGAGCTCGAACACAAATGTAAGGGGTGAGTCACTTTTCAGCTTCATCCTCAACTCAAATCTATTTATTTGTAATCGGGGCAACGACCTCACTTTTATAATTAAAAATCGACAGGAGGTTATTGACATCACCCTTGTGTCTTCCAACCTGTTAGACATAGTCAAGAGTTGGCAAGTCCTTGATGACCACTCTTTCTCTGACCACAGATACATCGAGACCACACTATCCCTCGAGTGTCCGAAACCTAAGGACTATATTAATGCCAGGAAAGCCAACTGGGAAAAATATAGCTCAGTCCTGGAGGACTTACTCCCCTCCAAAGCACCATCATGCCCTGACACAAAAGACGACCTAGATCGCCTAGTGAACAGGTTCACAGAGGCATGCAACAAAGCCTTCGCGGCAGCGTGCCCCTCTAGCAAACCTAGGGGGAAAAAGAAACCCCCCTGGTGGTCAAAACAAATAGACATCCTACGTAAAAGCTGCAGGACCCCCTTCAACAGGGCCAAAAGCGCGAACGAGGAGAGCCACTGGGCAGACTACAAAATCAGTCTGTCACTATATAAAAAGGAAACAAGGAAAGCAAAAAGGGCCTCTTGGCAAAAATTTTGCTCGGAAATTGAGGAAACGTCAGAGGCCGCAAGGCTTCGCAAGATTCTCTCAAAAACTAACCCCTCGGTAGGGTATCTTAAAAGGAATGACGGCACGTGGACTAACTCCAGTGAGGAGACCCTGCAGATTCTACTAGACACACATTTTCCAGGGTGCACAACCATCGAGACGGCACATCTTCCAGGAGAGGGACCGGTAACCTCGATGGATCACATCCTCACAAAACGTAACATAAGCTGGGCAATAAACAGCTTCAACCCGTTCAAATCGCCAGGCCCAGACCAGGTAATCCCGGCCCAACTTCAGAAGGCCGGGGATACGGCCATCAACTGGCTACAAGGTATCTTCAGGAAGATACTGGCTGTGGGTACAATCCCGCGAACATGGCTTAAGGCAAAGATAGTCTTCATTCCCAAAGCTGGGAAAGCCTCGCACTCAGCTGCAAAAGACTTTAGACCAATCAGCCTATCGTCCTTCCTCCTCAAAACCTTTGAGAGACTCGTCGGGCTGCAACTGAGGACAACTATACACCCTCAGTTGCTATCAGGCGCACAGCATGCCTACCGGAAAGGAAAATCCACGGAAACGGCTCTTCATGAAGTGATCTCAGCGGTAGAGAAATCTCTGCATCACAAAGAGTACTCACTCATAGCCTTTCTCGATATTGAGGGAGCTTTCAACAACGTTGTACCGGGCGCCATTACAGAAGCCCTGACTGACCTGGGGGTGGACCGTCACTTGGTGATGCTCATTGATCAATTGCTCACATGCAGGACGGTGACATCATCGATGGGATCGTCCGCCCAGTCAAGGTATGTCAACAGAGGCACCCCGCAAGGTGGTGTCCTGTCTCCTCTTCTGTGGAACATAGCAGTCAACAAGATTCTATGTGACCTAGAAGGGGGGGCTGCAATGTCGTGGCCTATGCGGACGACGTTGCGATTATCTTCTCGGGGAAATACCCCCAAACACTGTGCGACTTAATGTCCACAAAGCTAGCGCAACTGTCGGATTGGACAGAATCGCGCGGTCTGGGAGTAAATCCCTCAAAAACGGAACTCGTACTATTCACAAATAAATACAAGGTCCCGCCCCTCAACCCTCCAATACTACAAGGATGCAGGCTCTCCTTTAGCGACAGTGCCAGTTACTTAGGGTTGGTAATTGACAAGAAGCTTAGCTGGAACCTGAATGTCAAAGACAGAGTGAAGAAGGCAATGACTGCACTCTACACATGCAAAAAAGCTATTGGGCTAAGATGGGGTATGATCCCAAGCATAGTCCAATGGATATATCAAGCTATAGTTAGACCAATACTACTCTACGGAGTTACGGTGTGGTGGCCGGCCCTATCAAAAAGGGCGATCACCAAGCAACTGGGCAAAGTCCAGCGGACTGCCGCCCTATGCATCAGCGGAGCTCTTCGCACCACCCCAAATGATGCGCTAAATGCCATCCTATGCCTACAGAGCCTTGACCTCGCAGGAAAGGATCGGGCAGAAGCAGCAGCAATACGTCTAAGAGACTCAGATCAATGGGTGACACAGTGCATAGGTCACTCAGCCATATTAAATAATAGCAGTACCGTCCCCTCAAAAACAGACTACCAAGTTCCAAGAGAGTACACAGACACTCCCTTCGACACAATCATCCCTCACAGAGACGAATGGCTCGAGGGACTCCCAGGCCCAGATGGGGCCATAAACATCTTCACAGATGGATCAAAGCTGGACGACAGAGTCGGAGGGGGAATCTACTCTGAACAGCTAAGCATAAGGCATTCCTTCAGACTCCCAGATCATTGCAGTGTCTTTCAAGCGGAAGTCATAGCAATCAGGGAGGCTCTAGACTGCCTACAAGCGGCTGCCGTCACGGCAACCAAGCTAAACATTTATAGCGACAGCCAGGCTGCGATCAAATCGCTAAGCGCGATTTCCTCGAACTCGGCCACCGTGGCAGACTGCCGCAAATCTCTGCACGAGATGGCTCAGCAATTTGCTATTAGCCTGATTTGGGTCCCGGGCCACCGGGACATCGAGGGCAACTGTATAGCGGACGAGCTGGCCAGATCTGGCACTACAATCCCCCTTCTCCAAGACAAGGAGGATATCTGTATGCCAATGGCCACCTGTAAGCTCATTATAAGGGAGCAATACAAGCGACTAAACAACGATATGTGGCAAACAGTGCCACGATGTCGCACAACTCGGCAAACATGGCCGACCATGGACATGAAGCGCACCTCCGAGCTCCTCAAGTTAAGCAGGAAAAGGTGCAGCGTAGTCACACGTTCCCTCACGGGACACTGGCTAATAGGCACCCACGCTAACAGGCTGGGGGCCCCACATAACGATTTTTGTCGCAGCTGTAGAGACGAGGAAGAGGAGGAGACAGTGGAACATCTGTTCTGCTCGTGCCCAGCTCTCAGCAGAAGAAGGCTACAGCACCTGGGCTCAGCCTTTCTACACGACATCTCAGAGATGTCCAAACTATGTCCCAGGAGGATAGCGAAGTCTCACAACGCAGGAAGGAAATGATCCTATGCGGTATCACAACGGGCCGAAACCGGCCTAAGTGTGACGGGCCGAGCGAGCGAGCCCGGCAGCCGCCTCAACCTAACCTAACCTAACCATACAGTATGTATACTGTATACTGTCACTAACCATACAGTATACAGATGTGCCAGTTCATACAACCACTAACCATACAGTATACTGAAAGTGAATAAGTTACATGCAAATTTAATTGATAAATTTAATGATATATTTTGTTTTATACCGTATTATTGGTAAAACGCAGCTACTGCTGGTTCGACGCATATTGTATCTCTCTCGCTCTTACTGCATGCTTTTCCCATAAGGCTGGCTCTGTTTTAGCAGTTAGGAATAAATACTTCAACTTTTGACACATCTAAATCTAAATTTATAGTTGTGTTGTCTGTTCTCTTTGTACAAGTTTTTCCCTTTTCTATGGAACATTGGTTCCAGGCGCGGAGGGGACTCGAAGAACAACATTTACACGAAAAATGAGCGACTTACAAACAAGGAGGTCAATGTAGAGCGGCTGATTCGCATGTACCGAGCCAACCAGTGTCTCTGGAATCCCAAGTCCCCGGGTTACCACTGTGTGCCCCTAAAGCAGAGCGCCTGGAACCGCATCACGCGGATTCTCAACAACGGCCTAACGACGGATCAGGTAAAGCTGCAGGTGCTCTCCCTTCGCAACTACTACGACACGGAATGCCAGGCCATCAAGCGTAGCCAGCGGGAGGGATTAACCTACGTTCCCTGTCGCTCGATTTTTAAGGACCTCCAATTCCTGCCCGACCTGGAACCGGATGAGGCAGAGAAGGTAAGGACACATATCCGCACGATTTGATCCGTACAGCAATCACTCGATAATAACCCACAGTTCAACGGCAGATCTAGCGTCTGCGACGACCAACTGCAGTTTATTATTGATGATGTCATGTCAGTCATGAGCAAGGACTTGGTGGAGTGCAGGCGCAGTTTACACGTCGACCTCCAAGCACCCTTCTGCGAGAAAATATCCGATTCAGATATCTGTAAGTCAAGCCAGTTTCGAGATCCATTCAATTCGCATTAATGATCTCTTTTGCATTATAGCCTCTCCAAATAAAAGCTCCAAGGAATTCGTTGACTTCGATATCTCGTTCTTGTCTGACTCGGACTTCGAGACGCCGGTAACTTCATCACCATTACGTGCCACTTCCGGAGCCGATCGTCAGTATGATGGGCAAGATGAAAAGGAGTCTAGCAACTCCTCGTCCCACCAGCAGTCGAGGGAACGGTATCTGGTTAGAGGCGCATGCCCGTGTCCCCCAGATTTTGATCGGGAAGGAGGATTCCAAAGACATGCCAGACCTACAGAAAAATATAGCCACAATGGTCCGTACGAGGTCGCACCAGCAACCACTCCTCGCAATTCACTAGCCGAGCATCTGCAACCACTCAGACCGAGGATGGAGGCCAGCAACAGGCAATGCAGCAGAAACCACCGAGCACCAAAGTAGTAGCGCCCGCAGTAACTACTGCAGTCGACCTTCTGACAAGGAGGAGTGCAATGTCCTGTTGCTCAAGTTTAATCCAGAAAATGACATGCGGCCACGAACTAATAACAAAGTCTTTTGTACCTATCATCCTGCTGAAAACAGAGAGATCCAAGAGGACAATCGAGACTATAACGACATCGACGCCAGCGGACAGCAACTACAATCAGCCGAAACTCCATTGTTCGAGTATTACAACTCCAACGAGAACAAAGCTCTTCCGGCGGACTGCAGCTACAGCTATGACCCCAGTCATCAATACACTCAGGGATACGCGCAGCAGAACACAGAGCATAACGAGCAGGATCAAAATTTTTATTATCCGGAAGTATCAGACCCATATGAATATAACGATTGCTACTGTACGCCAGCTCAGCAAGTCGCTCAACTTTATCATCAGGGAGAGGAATCGATAGCCAACGAAGAGCCAACCTTGCGGCGTCCCCAGCCGTTTGTTGGATACCAGAGGAAATACAGCAACACCGGACTTGATGATCTTCCAACTGATGCACAAACGAGAGAGCAGTTCAGTCCCAACCGCTTCAAACGCATGCCGCAACCCCGCCAGGAAGATATTCCTGGGTCCAGCTCAAAAGATACCACGAACTCCGCTCCGATTGTGAGGAGTCAGGGATCCCGTAGCTCTGGGGTAGATTCTTATGGGGCACAACAGTGCGCTGCACTTGCTGCACAAATTATGGACGATTATTGTCTCGGCCAATGCAGACGCGTGCAGAAAACGTATCCGGATGATGTTGATGAATTCTGCGAAGAGCCAGTGGCCAGGCGACCCCAAAGACGTTACCAGCCCGAAGACATAATTTATGTAGAGTGTCCAGCCCGGAGGCAAGGACAACCCAGAAATGAAGTGGCGAGGCGAAGGGAGAGTTCTCCTTCAAAGGTGTCGAAGGAAAGAGATGAGTACAAATATGCTCCTCAAGATGATTTCGTGAAAAGTACGGAACACGACCAAGGGAGGAGGACTTCCAATCAATTTGCTCGAGAATACACTCAGGACAGACAACAAGGCCAGTACGAGTACGATGCCCAAGAATCTTTTGAAGATGCCGAGCAGAGGCCAAAACAGATTCCCCAGAGAAGATCGTATATTCGAGAGGAAGCCCAAGGTTCCCAACCGCCTTTCCAAAGATTTGAGAAAATCCCTTGGAAGGATGACACATGCCCACTTTTAAACCGAACAATGGAAGTGGCTCCAAGACAAGTTCCGAGGAGATCGTCCGATAAAGGCCAGGTATAGTGAGCCTTTAACTACACAGCAGCAACGCAGGCGATCTAACGTCATCTCCGATTTACAGACTAAACCTGAAAAGCGCACCCCTTCGTCAGAACGCCAACAGCAACTACGAGGCCAAACAGACTACAGACAAAGACGTGGGATGGATGGCACCGACGACCCATACATGACCAATAGATGCCTGCCAAGCAGCCCAAACGACAGTCAGCCAGAATCAACACCGACTTTAAACCAAAAGTATAGAAGTCTTGAAAATTTAATCGATCCATACGAAGTCGATGATTGCCTCTGCGAAGATTACCCCAAGTATCCCCAAGAGATTGCCCCAACAAAAAGAAAAAGCCGGCAGGGTGATCTAGGGATTCCGTCTTCAGAGAGAAACAACCGGGATGACCGGCATCAAGAGCAAAGGCCAAAACAGTGTTCCCAGCGGAGATCGTATCAGCGGGAGGAGACTGCAAAGAATCTACCACAAGGCCAAAGATTTCAGGAAATCCCTTGCAACAATGATTTGTGCCCATTTGTAAACCCAAATTTTCCAGAGAATACCTCATCGAAGAGAAATAGCCAAGAGAACCAGCCGCCCAAATCAAATCCGACTTCAAAGAAATTGGATAGCAGCCAAGAAGAGTCAACGGATCTAAACGAAATCGATGATTATCTCCGCGAGGATGATTCCATGGTTCCAGAGAAAACTTCAGCAAAGAGAAATATCCGCCTGGAAGATTCAAGCTGTCCAGTGACAGCCTCAACAAAAAGAAACAACCGAGATGACCGCCAGGAAGAGCCAAGAGTTCCAGAGGTTACCTCACCAAAGAGAAGTAGTCGTCGGGAAGAACCAAGTGTTCCAGATACTACCTCATCGAAGAGAAATAGCCAAGAGAATCGGCCGCCCAAATCAATAACGACATCAAAGAAAATGTATGACAGCCAAGAAAAGTCAACGGATCTAAACGAAAGCGATGATTGCCCGACCAAAGAGAAACAGTCAGAACGACCGTAAGGGAAAATTTGCACCTACTTCACAGAAAATGAATGTCGGAAATAAAAAGCCAATGGAACCAAAGGAAGTCGATGATTGCCGCTGTGATGAGAATGTGGAGATCGCCGCATCAAAGAGAAACAGGAATAAAAACAGTAGAAAGGATGATGAGGATACTAAACCACAGACGGATAATACGAAAGGAAGTCGAAACAATAATGAAGAACCGAAGAAATCCACACCCAAAAAGAACATTACTTTTAAAAATTATGTAAACGAACAGAAGTGTGAATGCGATGATGCTGAGAATTCTTACCGGCAGCCCGATAACTATTCGAAGAAGGCTAATGGGAGGAATATTCCACACAGTACGAAAGAGTCCAAGATAACTTCAATGAAAAAGTCCGGTACAGAAAGTATGGATGATTTGGAGGATTCTACCAGTTTATGTGATTGCGAATGCTTTTGCGAGGACGAAGAGGAGAAGCCAACAGATGACAAAGCGGAGGAGGAGACGTCCGCCAAGAAGAAGCTTCGTACTCAGCAGATCGCCAAGGCAACGTCACGGAGCCAGTCCAGTGCGACCCCAAAGTCTAAGCTCAGGCGTAGCTCCAACGCGGAAGAGATGGCAAAGAAGCCCATTTCTTCGAGAAGTAGCAAACACAATCGTCAAATCAGCGGTAAGAGATCCATGAAAAACGCCGACTATGATGGTGGCACCAGTAGCGGCTGCCCTTTTGATTTAAACAGGGCTTCATACTACATTTGCCAATTACAGGATGAAGATGAAGAGAATCAGTATCTGATTATAGTGCCCGAAGCTAAGTATCGTAGGATGAGTGTCAACAGGACTTGCCCAGGACAAGAGCTTGCGAAGAGGAAGCCCTGCACCCCGCGGCAGTGCTCTGGCTTCGATACTTTGTCCTGGGCCAGTCCAAAGCCCGCTCACCAGTCGTATCCAAGGAAAACGGAGGGTCTCTCCTATATGGTGCCACCAGTCGCCGCAGAGACCACCATGAGCATTATCAACCAGCACATTAAAATGTCGATAGTAGGGCAAAACCCAGTAGTAGAACTGATCCAAAAGAACCATAAATACTGCACCAGCAAGAAAAACGTGAATTCTCCTCCTAAGATGCAATGCAAGCCTGAGCCCAAACCGATGACAGCAATGGCTTATAATCGCACGCCCATCCTTCGACCGATCCATGAGACAAGTTCAATATTGGCGGAGAACCGCACCGTACTGCTCTCCAAAAATCCGGGTTCAAGTTCCAATCAAGAGTTAATCGTACTGCATCCGCCCGTCCTTGGCTTTCGACCCTCCAAGAACTCCCTCTGCCTGGATGATGTGCAGATGCAGCTTATCAAAGTTCAGCACAGCGAGCCGCATGTGAGCCCGAGGCCGATGTGATCTAAAACAGTGCCATCCAGAGGTTGAACTCTATGGCGTAGCCATCCAGCCATAGCATAGCTGATATTTCTTCACACATAGTTCTCTGCCCCAACCAATGTACCAGAGTATCATAGTAAAGAACAGCAACAAACCGAAGCCGCAGGACTCAGCTGCCTTATATTCAATGAGATCCCTGGCCGGGAGTCGTGATCCGAGGGTGTCACGCTCCACTGCAAAGCGCGTTGGCGGGGAACTCCGATGTGGAACGGGGACGGGGACTGGGGCTCATTGTTTTCCTATCAATGAACTTTTCAATAAGTGGGACCACTTCCCGCAAGCGGTCGAAGGCCTCGTTTAGGCCATTCATGCGCTTTCTTTCCCGGGCATTGGCCGCGTGGCGTCGTCGCTTTTGCACCGTGAGACTGAGAACGACCGTCTCTTGGCCGGCTGCTTGGCCGGCTGCTTGGCACTGGCCCTCTGATCTCCTGGAGCCCTCGCTCTTGCGCCTCTTGAGCTGGTCCATGCCCGCCTCTGTGCGCATCTCAAGGTCAACGGAGTGGGTGGCCGGGGGCAGCTCCAGGCTAGCTCCATCTGCTACATCCAGAAACTGCCAGTCGGGAGAGAGGTAGGCGGTATGGCTGTACTCCTGCGTGGAGCATACCATCGGCGTCAGGTTGTAGTTAGGGCTGCCCAAGTACTGGGAGCTGCTTTTGTCCTCCTCGGACGAGTAGCAGTAGCTCATGACTCGGGGTTCTGCACGGCTCGAAAGTTCCACCGCAACTGCCGCGCGACTGCTGCTGCTGCTGCACGGAACAACACGAGCTCTCCGATCGGGCAACCCTCGAAAGGGATGGGATGGGAGGGCTTTACAAATATTTTTACCGCTGCGTTGACCAAGTTTGTGTAAATGGCCCCTTGCCCCTCTGGCAGGATCCTCAAAGCCATTACCATATCCCAAGGATCGTCGGCAGGAGTGGCTACTCTCTGTCGACGTCGACGTCGCTGTCGGTGCCAGTTAGGGGTTAGAAATACGAACGCTCTCCCTCGCTCTTTCGCTCCCTTGCGCACGCCTACACTTTGATCTTCTTCGACCTTTCATTCACTATTTGCGCTGCACTGCTCTGGCACGCGTCATAGCTTGCCAAATTGGCGCTATCATGGCATGTGATCTTCCTCTCTCTTCTTTTTATACCCGATACTCAAAATGAGTATTGGGGTATATTAGATTTGTGGTAAAAGTGGATGTGTGTAACGTCCAGAAGGAATCGTTTCCGACCCCATAAAGTATATATATTCTTGATCAGCATCAATAGCCGAGTCGATTGAGCCATGTCTGTCTGTCCGTCTGTCCGTCTGTCCGTCCCCTTCAGCGCCTAGTGCTCAAAGACTATAAGAGCGAGAGCAACGATGTTTTGGATCCAGACTTCTGTGATATGTCACTGCTACAAGAATATTTCAAAACTTTGCCCCGCCCACTTCCTCCCCCACGAAGGGCGAAAATCTGTGGCATCCACAATTTCGACGATACGAGAAAACTAAAAACGCAGAATCGTAGAAGATAACTATATCTTCTAGAGTGCAAAATCTGACCCAGATCGTATAATTGTTATAGCCAGAATCAAGAAAACAATTTCATTCTTTCTCGCTCTGTCTCTCTCTAACACACAGGTTTCATGGTCGGTTTTGCCAATTGCAAAATATGAGTTCAAGGATCTCAGAACCTATAAGAGCCAGAGCAACCAAATTTGGTATCCACCCTCTTGTGATATCGGACCTTGACCATTTTGTGTCCAAATTTCGCCACACCCCCTTCCGACCCCGCAAAGACGAAAATCTGAGGCATCCACAAATCTCAGAGACTATTAAGGCTAGAGTAACCAAATTTGGTACACACACTCCTTTAAGATGTCGCTATAAAACGTATATCTCAAAATTTCGCCCCACCCCCTTCCGCCCCCATAAAGGACGAAAATCTGTTGCATCCACAATATTGCAGATTCGAGAAAACTAAAAACGCAGAATCATAGATAATGACCATATCTATCAGATTGCTGAATCTGGATCAGATCAATTTGCACTGGCTACGCAGCACCCGACGTCATGCTCAGACTGATTTTCTGTCTCTCTCGCACGCACTCTTTGTCGTGTCGTTTAATATTAGCTGCGTCTGCCGGAGGAGAGCCATACTGACTTAGTATCGGGTATAACTGTAGAGTTGCGGTGTCCGCAGCAACTCACAACGTTCCCCCTTGTTTTTTTTGTAATTTGTGACTTTCACGCTCAACAGCACACCAGCCAGGGAGGTGAGCAGAGGGGAACTTCGACGAGGATGAGCTACTGGCTGTCCTGGGCCATCACTTAACTCGCTTCTGGAACTGCATTCTGGCTCGTCTCTCGTGACCATATGTTGCACTGAGCCCAGAACCCAATTCCATCCGACAGCCACAGCCATATGGTCAAAGCTCGGAAATACTTGTGCCAATAGCAGTCCTTGAAGCAAACAATGAATCCAGTTGAGACACGACATTTGTTGTCTCGCCAGCTCTTGGATTGAACATCCTGTTGGAATACGCCTATTCCCACATTCAAATAATAACATTAAATAATATTAAATAATACTATCGATATATTAAGTATTAATATGTAAAGTTAGTCTGGTCACACTTGAAGTGTCCACTTCCTCTTTCTTTTGTGTGATCTCGAATTGAGTGTGTGGACCGGTGTTGCAGCAAAAAGTAATCAAGAAATACATAAATAATCTTTAAAGAAAAATATAACTTGGTACTGTCATTCGTTTACTAATTGTCATAGCTAGTTATCCAATAGGTTATGGGCCCAGTCCACGCCAATTTAAATAAATTAAATTAATAACAAATAGTTGTAAAATTAGTTCCGCGTGCGTTCTTGTGTAGTTTTTTTTTTTTTGTAGTGTGTGTGTGTGTATAATATATACATACATACATAAAAAAAGGAAAGAAATAAGCAACATATTAAGCCTTTTTGTGGCGAGATATATTCTATATGGAAATTTAGAATCAGAGCTTTGTTTGCTGAACTAGAGGTGCTCCAAGTAGTCGATAACATAATGCCTAACGAAGTAGATGATAATTGGAAAAAGGCAGAGCGATGTGCGAAGAGCATTTTAATTCAATATTTAGGCGACGCATTTCTAAACTTCGCGGCAGTCGACATTTCGGCACGTGATATTCTGAAGAATTTAGACGCCATATATGAGCGTAGAAGCCTTGCGTCGCAATTAGCTGCACGTAAACGTTTAATAACACTCAAACTCTCAAGTGAAATGACACTTTCGAGTCATTTTGTTATTTTTGATGAAACAGTGAGTGAGTTGTTAGGGGCGGGCGCTAAAATGGATGAGATGGACAAAGTGGCACATTTGCTGCAGACTCTACCTTCAACCTATAATGGTGTCATCACGGCAATCGAAACTTTGTCGGATGAAACTCTATTATTAGCGTTTGTAAAAAATAAATTGTTCGACTACGAGACCAAATTAAGAAATGAAAGTACTGATACAAGTAGTAAAGTCATGAAGGCAGTTGTAAGAAATAATAACAATTTTAATAATCGTAAAACGTTTGGATCTAGAAACACACGGCAAAAGATATTATTTAAGGGAAAAGCTAGAAGTAACATTAAATGCCATCACTGTGGCAAAGAAGAGCACATGAAAAAAGACTGTTACCAGTTTATAAGGTTAAATCAAAATAAAGAAAATTATAAACATAATAAACAATCTCAGCTTGCAGCATCGGGCCATGGGTTCGCATTTATGATGCGGAAAATGACAAAGAGTGATCAAATAAATAATGAACTCGGTTTTATACTCGATTCTGGTGCAACGGATCATTTGATCATTTGACTCGCTGTACGCCGATTGCATCGAATTGGAGCAGCCATTTAAAATCGCTGTGGCAAAAGAATGCGAGTTTTTATATGCCACTAAGCGTGGAATTGTGCGGCTGCACAATGGACACAATATCACACTGGAGGATGTGCTCTACTGCAAGGAGGCAGCAGGAAACCTCATGTCTGTCAAGCGTCTGCAACAGGCAGGGATGTCAATTAAGTTTGACTGTGGTGGTGTCTGCATATCAAAAAATGGAGTAATTGTTGTTAAAAATACAAGTATGTTGGATATACCTGTAGTCAAATTCCAAGCATACAGTGTAGATGCTAGGAACAAAAATAATTATCTATTATGGCATGAGAGGTTGGGGCATATAAGCAATGCAAAATTGCTTGAAATAAAGAATAATAATTTATTTAATGTCAGTAATCTTCTTGTTACTTTAAAAATATCAGATGAAATTTGTGAGTCATGTTTAAATGGGAAACAGGCTAGCTTGCCATTTAAGCAATCTAAAGATAAAAGTTATATAAAACGACCCTTGTTTGTAATACATTCAGATGTATGTGGCCCCATTAAACCAGTTACACTAGACGATAAAAATTATTTTGTGATCTTCGTAGATCAATTTACACGTTATTGTGTAACCTATTTGTTAAAATATAAATCAGATGTATTCAATGTATTTAAAGATTTTGTAGCAAAGAGCGAGGCTCATTTTAATTTCAAGATTGTCAATTTGTACATTGACAACGGTAGAGAACACCTGTCGAATGAAATGCGTGAGTTCTGCGTTAATAAAGGAATAAGTTATCATTTGACAGTGTCACATACACCTCAGTTGAATGGTGTTTCGGAGCGAATGACAGAGACAGAGACAGCTCGTGCTATGGTAAATGGTGCAAAATTAGACAAAAGTTTTTGGGGTGAAGCTGTGCTAACTGCAACATATCTAATCAACAGAATTCCAAGCAAAGCACTTGGTGATTGTAAAATGACCCCATATGAGCTGTGGCACAATAGAAAGCCCAATTTAAAGTTTTTAAGAGTATTCGGTTCAACCGTGTATGTGCACAACAAAATTAAAAAAGGTAAATTTGATGAAAAATCATTCAAAGCTATCTTGATAGGGTATGAACAAAATGGACTCAAATTGTGGGATGTCATTAAAGGAAAAGTTATTGTTGCAAGAGATGTCGTAGACGAGACTAATATGCTTTATTCTAGAGAAGTAAAATTTGAAACAGATTTCCCGAAAGAGAGTAAGGAAAGAAGTCAACAAGAATTCCTGAATGAGAGTAAGGAATCTGATCAGCTTAATTTCCCGAATGATAGTACGGAATGTGGAATCCTGAATGAGAGTAAGGAATGTGATCAGTTTTATTTCCCGAATGATAGTACGGAATGTGGAATCCTGAATGAGAGTAAGGAATGTGATCAGTTTAATTTCCCGAATGAAAGTACGGAATGTGAAATCCTGAATGAAAGTAAGGAATGCGAAAAGCTAAATTTTCCGAATGAAAGTAGGAAAAGAAAAACTGATTTCCTGAATGATAGTAAGGAATTATATATCCCGAATGAGAGTAAGGATTGTGAAAAATCTGATCAGCCAGATAATTGTCGTGAAGAAAATAAGGATACTAATATAATTAGTAGAAAAAGTGAGAGGTTACAGTCTAAACCGAAGGTGTCTTATAAAGAACATGATAAAAGCTTTAACAAATTTATATTAAATGCCCATATAATGTTTGATGAAGTTCCAAATTCTTTTGATGAAATAAATTTTAGGAATGATACATCTGATTGGGAGGAGGCAATAAATACAGAGTAAAATGCCCATGAAATTAATAACACCTGGACAATTATAAAGAAGCCAGAAAACAAAAATATTGTAGACAGTAGATGGGTATTTTCCATTAAATATAATGAACTAGGAGTCCCAATAAAATACAAAGCTAGACTGGTTGCAAGAGGATTTACTCAAAAGTACCAAGTAGACTATGAAGAAAAATTTGCTCCCGTTGCTAGAATTGCCAGTTTTAGGTTCGTACTATCGTTGGCAGTCCAGTTTAATTTGAAAGTCCATCAGATGGATGTTAAAACAGCTTTCCTCAATGGTACATTAAGTGAGGAGATATATATGCGGCCTCCTCAGGGCGTATCATGCGGTGCTGGGCATGTATGCAAACTGAACAAAGCCATTTATGGGCTCAAACAAGCAGCTAGATGCTGGTTTCAAGTATTTGAGCAAGCATTGAAAGAATTCGATTTTGTTATCTCTCCCGTGGATCGTTGCATATATATTCTTGATAGAGGTGACATAAAGAAAAACATATATGTATTATTATATGTTGATGATGTAGTAATAGCGACAAGGGATATGGATAGAATGAATAATTTCAAAAAGTATTTAAGCGAAAGATTTAGAATGACTGACTTAAATGAGATAAAACATTTTATCGGTATCAGAGTAGAAATGTTTGAAGACAAAATATATTTGAGTCAAGCTGCATATGTAAAAAGAATTTTAAATAAATTTAACATGGATAGTTGCAATTTAGTCAGTACTCCATTACTATATAAACTAAATTATGAGTTACTTAACTCAGATGAAGACTGCAATGCTCCATGTCGTAACCTTATTGGCTGTTTAATGTACATAATGCTGTGTACACGACCAGATTTAGCTGCCGCTGTAAATATCTTGAGTAGATATAGTAGCAAGAACAATGCTGAGTTATGGCAATGTTTAAAACGGGTTATTAGATATTTAAAGGGAACTATTGATATGAAGCTTATATTTAAAAAGAATACATCATTTGAAAATACATTAGTTGGCTATGTAGACTTCGATTGGGTTAGTAATGAGATTGATAGAAAAAGTACAACGGGTTATTTGTTTAAAATGATTGATTCCAATTTAATTTGTTGGAATACAAAAAGACAGAATTCAGTGGCAGCTTCATCAACTGAAGCTGAATATATGGCCCTATTCGAAGCTGTAAGATAAGCTTTATGGCTAAAGTCTCTTCTAAATAGTATTAATCTTAAACTCGACAAACCCATTAAAATTTATGAAGACAACCAAGGCTGTATTAGCATTGCAAATAATCCCTCATGTCATAAAAAAGCAAAGCATATTGAAATAAAATATCATTTTTCAAGAGAACAGATAGAAACTAATGAGATTTCTCTTGAGTATATTAATATAGACAACCAACTTGCTGACATCTTCACGAAGCCACTACCTGCTGGAAGATTTGCGGAACTGCGGAACAATTTAGGACTACTACAAGAAGAATGATTCCAATTTAAGGAAAACATGCTTTATTAACAAATTTATTACATTAATTCATATTTAATTTTTTTTTTATTTTATTTATTTTTTTTTGATTTGAACCAAAAGAACCAATGAATTGTTAAAGTAATTTAATTTTATGTTAATCTAATTTTAAAGTGATCTGATCGGGTTTTTCTCGTTTTTCCCCGTATCCTTAGAGCAAATGCTAGATCACATAACACTTCCCAGAATGCACACCAACCACATTAAAATAACAATTGAATGTTACCTTTTTGATTTAATGATGAAAACATTTTTTTTTATTTTTATGATTTTGATGATTAATGTTATTTTTGAGGGGGGCGTGTTGGAATACGCCTATTCCCACATTCAAATAATAACATTAAATAATATTAAATAATACTATCGATATATTAAGTATTAATATGTAAAGTTAGTCTGGTCACACTTGAAGTGTCCACTTCCTCTTTCTTTTGTGTGATCTCGAATTGAGTGTGTGGACCGGTGTTGCAGCAAAAAGTAATCAAGAAATACATAAATAATCTTTAAAGAAAAATATAACTTGGTACTGTCATTCGTTTACTAATTGTCATAGCTAGTTATCCAATACATCCCATCAAATATATATCAGATAAATATCCCTACATACAGTGTATATGTATCCCTGAAATATCCCATTTTACCTTTGGAATGCATTTGCAGCACTGCTGTGTTAAGTGCAACAGAGATAGATAGCTGAAGCTGGGGCGCTCTTTCCCCGCAGAACTGCATGTACCCGGAACATGTTTGCGCATGTACCGTCCCCATTCCCCCTTTCCCACACCCACGCACTCTTTTTCTCCCTCTCCCTTACAGTTTTGCTCAAGGTGTATGCATATAAGGTGAGGCATTCTTTTCTTGGCACTCTCGACCGCTATTAACGTCCGTTAGCTTATGTCGCAAGTATGTATATGCTTCGAATATTACCGACACTGATAAGCACTGTAATTTGATTGACTCATAGTTAATTAGTGGTGAAACCAACAAATGGTAGTACTACAGCTTCTTGCAGAGTATCGTGAGAGCGCCTGCAATCGCCTCACCCTATGCTCGTATCAGTACACTTGGCTTTCGCTCTCGCATTCCGAGCCGACGAGGTCCTTCGTGTGCTCGCTGATACAGCAACAGGGCAGGATATAACAGGACCCCAACCTGCAGAGTGTTGCCATTCACGAAATCTTTCAGCTTCCACAAACATTTGTGTACCTTAACAGGCGAGCCGACAAAAACTGCAAGCTGCACAAAATCTTTGCCTTAAAAATTGCCACAGAAAAGTAATCGCAAAATGTGTGTTTATTTGGAAGCCACTGACGATCTAATGGAGATAACTTTCTTCGTCCTGTGTCGTGTCCTGGAGCTGTCTCTCTTCACCTGCATGATGATATGCAACGCGATCAAGTCCAAGTGGAACAACACCAAGGCCATCGAGATGGCAGAGCCTTGACCCAACGGATGGCAGCATGACTACATAGATGTGGAGCCTACTGCCAATTCGATAGTGTGAATGATGTGTGGACGTTGACATGCAATGACTGCATCTTTCAAGAGGCGATGCAGTTACAGCACCGTCAAGTGGCCCGTGTGACACCAGCAGAAGGCTGTTACGCGCGGATCCCAGGCAAAACGCAGCCCTCCTCCCGCCCAACCGACCGAGGGGCGCTGCCGCATGACGCGCGGTGCGTAGCCGAACCAAACGCGAACATGACTTGTTCTTCTTCATGTGTGTGTGAAAGTTCAATTAGCGATGCAATATCTATAGGAATAAGCATAAATGTCTGTGTAAATGTTCTAGGTGAAACCTTTTCGTATAGGATAAACATATATGGTTCAATAGAAAAAGCATAACTTTGTAAATGTTCCAGAGAGCACCAATAAATTATTATAATTATGATCTGTTTTCTTGTCCTGGTAATTGGGCAATAATTTAAGAATGGGCAACCTCTTGCGAGGGGTTGGAAATGATTTGTTTGACGCGGTCGTTTTTCCCATGCAGTACATATGTAGGTTTGTGGGTGGCTTTTGGTCCTGGACTCTGAAAATACGCTAAACTTAGAGCCCCTTCTACATGAGAATAAAAGTATAGTAGTTTTATTGGTCTGCTTAAAGCAAGGGGGAAATGTGAGCACATGAAATTTATATTTTGATTCTTTATTTATCATTGAAGCATTGCTCTTCTGGGTTTTTTTTTGTTTTGTTTTTATTTCTGTGCAACAAAAATGTCTTAGAAGTATGGATAAAATTGAAGATTTCCCAAACGAAACTGAATTGCGAGTGCACAACGCTATGGCAGAGGCACCCGCAATCGCAGGCCCATCCGATAATGATGGCAACATTGATGAGCCGATTATCTACGACTACATGAGATATCCGAACAAGAAGAAGAGAAACAAGCTTGCGGCTAAGAGCTTCAATACCAAGAGAACGGTCCACTTCAGCAAGTTCGTGGAAATGGTGACGTACACGAACAACGGCAAAATTAACATACAGGAGGTTGCTCTGCGCACCGAAGAGGATCAGGTAATATCCATAAAAATATAACCTTTTCTACCAATAATTTAATTAATGCGGTTTCTCCAGTCTAAGAGTACAATGAAGCGCGACAATTTTTAATCGCTCACGTACCAAAGAGGAGTAGGTAGTGTACACAAATATGGTATAGCCTATTCTACCACCGTTCTCTTATAGGAAAAGTCTGATGAATCGGCTCTCATCTTATAATGTCTTCCATTTCTACGAATCAAAGATTGCCCTAGACCCCAAGATGCTCCAGACCCATAAGCTCACATTTAAAAATTATCTCGTTAAAAGTCGTTGTTGCATAATTAATTAAATTTTAGTGAATATATTTAACAAGGTATTCTCTTTTTCTCGGCATTCTCTCCCAAAGCACTGCACCGCAACTTGTTCATGATATTGCAGATCACATATTCACCGGTGTCTGGTCCGTCGAATTCGACAGTCTTAATGCCATCGGTCATGGTGCGGAGCATCCCCTTCCTGAGGGACTTGGCGCAGCTTTCTTGGCCAACATGGTTCAGTAAGTCCACACAGGTGGACACAATGCCGTAGGGACTGAGGAGGGAGTAGTTGGTCAGCGAGAGCTTGGTCTGGAGTGGCTTGAACACAGCATGACTGTCCCCCAATTCGATAGCGCTGAAGAGATTTGCGCCTCCGGCAACACCGCTGCAGATGGTAGCCAGGAAGGTGGCGTAGCAAACGTTGGTGAAGATAGTGTCGAAGTAGGCGGGATCGGTGATTAGCCGGTTCACGCAGTCGTCCAGCTCCATCAGCTCCAATTTGATGGAGCAGTAGTCCTCCGCGTGCATCTTCTCTGCAATTTCCACCATCGCCCCATCGGTCACCGGCCACTCGTTGGCCTTGTGGATGAGGGTTACGAAGGCGCCCCTCGAAGGCGTGCCGCAGATACTTTGTTACTTTCTCATGGGTAACGACGCGCAGGGCCTCCACCACACCCTTGACGGGGGCGTACTCGAGCTCCGAGTAGTTGCCAATGTTGTTCTGGGCTATCAACTGGATGTCCACGTCGGGAAAGCGGCACTTGAAGCCGGGGAAGCTGCGCAGGCACGTCATGAACACGTACAGGTCCAGGTCGTTGCAGATCTTGAGGGACTTCTTCTTCGCCTCTTTATCGCATAGGATGTCCACATGGACCGCGGCATGGTTACGCAGCACCGAATTGAAGTACTCCTCCTCCTGGTCGGAGGCAATACGCTGCAGCTCCACTGGCACCCGCGTGCTGTGTAGCAAGGCTGTCACAAACTTGGCCCCCTGCTGGCCAATGATCGTGCTGCCGGTGAGCAGAGAGAAATGGGTGATGCCCCCATACTTGGACGGGGGCAGCCCGCTCACCGGCAAGGAACGCATCTGCCCCTTTGCCACGTTGGCACTGAGCCCCGTGGTGACGACATATGGATCCGAGGGCTTTGCAGGAGCATCAGCCAGGTAGCGGCAGCAGCGATTAAGCTGTGCGGCGGACAGGATCCGGGTGTCTCTAAGGCGGCGCAGCATTCTATAGAACCGAGCCGTATTGGATAGCTATATTAAATTTTTCTGATAACTACGGCCCGATCTAAATATTGATATCTCTTCCAAGGCCTCCTGCGGCGACCTAGATCAGACGTTTCTTGATAAGAAGAGCCAGATAAGACAACGCAAGTATTCCGCTTCTTAATATGCACTCTTTATTGTTCCCCTGGTTCCACAGATCAATCCTCCCCTTGCCTTCCACAATTCAACGAACCCAAAGACTATATGTCCCAGCAGAGAGATTTGTCGACGCACGGACAACCGTCGATGCCGTAGTTGCCGATCCGGACATCCGTCTGGGTCTGCTTGTGCTGCGGACCGGGGACCCTCCATGCATTCAGCTCGTAGTACTTATCGGGCAGATAGTAGGTCCTATACTTTTTGCGAAGCTCCTCGTGCTCCTTCTTCAGATACTCGGCCAACTCGGGCTTGGCGTAAATGGCCTCCAAGCGGTACTGCTTCGGCCTCACCTGATGCAACGGCGGCTCCAGCTTCAAGCGACTATGTGGGAGGACGGCGAGTAGCTGCGCGTCTAGTTCATCCGCTTGCTGCTCGCGCATCTTCTCACAAGTCTCGCATCGGCACTTGCCGCCATGGTAGCAGTATCGTTTCTTTCCATCCTCGTCGACCATCAGCAGCGGTACGCATATGGGCTTCGGGGCCGGCTGCGGTATGGTCTGCGTCCCCTGTGACACTTGTTTTGGAAGGGAGTACATCTTAGGGCCAGTGGAAGTTGTGGAATCCGTGCGGGAAAATCGGAACGCGGGGTTTCCAGTACGGGGGATTTTGATTGTGTGCCGACTGAGCCCGAATGAACGAACACTGAAACGGACGCTGACAGCAAAGGCACAGAGAGCTGGATAGGGGATTTCAAGGGAGCTACTTCCGACATATACAAGGTTCAATTGAATGTGCTCCGGAAGAGCTCTATCCATCGCCAGCCCATCTCCCCTGCCTTTAACACAATCTCTGAGGTCCCCTACAGTATACATTATGCGCAATATCCCTCTCCGTTCGCTTTGCCAGTCCCCAGTCCGGACACAAGGGGTTCGGGGCAATTCTCACCCTTTGGGAGGCCCTCATCTGGAGGTAGTATTGCTTGAGTTCCCGCTGTTGGACTTCTTTAAAGAACTCCCGCATACGTGGAGAGTCTGCTACGTTCTTCTGCTCGCACTTTTCACTCTGGCATTCGATTCTACTCTCGAGAATATTGGAGTTAATGCTCCTCTCCTTTTTTCTTCGACTACTGGTCCCACTGCTGTTTCGACTGCTGTTCGTGGCCGCTTCATTTGGCCGGTTTTCTTTCGACTGGACTCGACTGGCCGGACCTTTTCTCTTGCCAAGGAGAACACCGCCGCGTTCCGATTGTTCTCAGTACCTTCTCACAAAGGTGTTGTTGTTAGACAGCGACCCGGTCAGGGAAAGATTGAACCATTTGCTTTGAATTTTTTCTGAAGTTCCCATATTCAAATTTAGAATTTAGAAGATAAAAGAATTGTGCTCTGAGTTGGATTCTCTCTCTACGAGCTATCAGTCTTGCCTGTTTCAGAGCGGTACCGATTTATTTTTGTTCAATCAGCTTCGTCTTATCTCAGAGAGCACGATGTTGACCGAAGCATACAAATTCACGGCACATGGCATACGATCGTTCAGTTATTCGCTGAACTCGACGCTGATCGGTTCTATTCTGTATACTAGAACCCAACATGTCGCTGATCGAGACGGAGTCCCAATGGCTGCGCACTACCATTCTGCCAAAGATTTTGGAGAGCGGTAGACTGCTGAATACCTACAGCGCGTCGAAGGCGGACACATTCCGGGTGGGGGACATCGATGTCGATGTAATTGGTCCCAAAGAGGCCTTCATGCTGACACTCTGCTATCGGACAACCATCCGCCTTGAGTACGACGGCGAGCAGTTTGAGCGGAAAGTGGTCGCAAAGGTAACTATTAAATGTCGTCATATCGTAGGCACGAAACAGATGAGCATTGAGTGAGCTGTAGACCATATTTCTGTTTTAACGCCACATAACCGGTTCAAGTCTGGAAGCGCAGATTAAAACCATTATGGGAGACATTTATGTCTTTGCTATTTAAACCAAATAAACCAAGTGATACGGAGTTGGAAATTAATTTTTCGGTGAGATGGTGAAATGTAGCCAAAAATTCCCATAGATAAGATTATGGTGTTCTATTCAAATGTACACACTATTTCCCATACTACCAAATAGGTAGCCAAAAATTCCCATAGATAAGATTATGGTGTTCTATTCAAATGTACACACTATTTCCCAACCTCCACAAGTATTGATATGTTATCAGCGGGTTATTGATCCATAGATCTACTGTTAAACGATCGGTTAATCGAAAATACTAATGATTAACGAACTGCCTGGAAACCAACTATCATGACAGTTTGTTTATTTTGTTGTAGAAAACGCCTATGGTTCCACCAGATGTGTACGAAGCAGTACAGTTTGGAGATCTTTTCGCCAATAAGATCGATTTCTATACGAAAATCCTGCCACAGATACAAAAGGTGGCGGAGGGAAAGTTTGCGGCACCCAAGTATTATTACAGTGAGCTGAATCCGCTTTCGGCAATCGTCATTCTCAGTGACTTTGCTGAGGATAGGTGGAGGGAACCAAGGATAGGGTGGGCCTTAGCCTGGAGCATGTCCGGATTGCAGTGAAGTATTTGGGAAAGTTCCACGGCTTTACATACGCCATCAAGCACAAGAATCTGGAGAACTTCGAAAAACTGACTAGAAACCTCAAGGAATCCCGATATGCCAATGACACCGTGCACCCCCAATACAAGGTGACGCTGCAGGCAAGTGTTAAGCGCGCTGTTCAGGCTGTGGCCACCTATCAGCCCCAAGTGGATAAAGATTTTGTGAAATTGTTCGGCTTCTTAATATCGGATTACATCCAATATGGATGCCAACGAGTGGCGCCCAGGGAGCCGTTGGCAACTCTCTGTCACGGCGATTATGTGCGGAACAATGTGGCCTACAAGTACGATGGCAAGGAGGAGCCACAGGAAATCATGATGTTCGACTACCAGACGCTGCGTGTGTCCTCCCCCATGATCGATCTGTCCGTCTTTCTGGCCATTTCTGTCTATGCGGATGTGCGGAAATGTACCCATTTCGATAGCATTTTCGACGACTACTGCTCGGCTCTCTACGAAAGCTATAGGAAGCACGCGAAGGATGAGGTGCCAGAATTCATGAAGTGGGTATCCAAATGGCATCTAACAAAATGGTTATTTTAATGTTACTGGTTGGTTTTCTTCAGCCGTACGGAGCTTGTGAAGGAGTACATTCGCTTCTTGCCCTACAGTGTGTCCATCACGGCCAGCTTCCTCTTTGAGCTCGTCGAACCGATGGGACTGTCCCCGGAGGAAATGTACAACGTTCAGGTTTCGGACGAGGAAGTCATTGAGCGCACTATGAAAAAAGGCGGCGAGAACTGTCGAAAATACAATGTCCAAATTGAGGATGGCATCGATGTTGATGCGTTGCCGAAGATCTAATTACTTGAATTAAACACAATGAATTGTTTATATCTTTACCCGATATAGTATGTACATTCGTATTATTTCCGTGGCCGGAACACCTTTTTTCCATCGTTTCATTTTATCTCCGAGCTGACAAGCACGATATATGTACTTAAAAGAAGAAGAAGTTGATTGAATTACTGTTTCTGTTTTTATACCCGATACTCAAAATGAGTATATTAGATTTGTGGTAAAAGTGGATGTGTGTAACGTCCAGAAGGAATCGTTTCCGACCCCATAAAGTATATATATTCTTGATCAGCATCAATAGCCGAGTCGATTGAGCCCTGTCTGTCTGTCCGTCCGTCCGTCCGTCCGTCTGTCCGTCTGTCCGTCCCCTTCAGCGCCTAGTGCTCAAAGACTATAAGAGCTAGAGCAACGATGTTTTGGATCCAGACTTCTGTGATATGTCACTGCTACAAAAATATTTCAAAACTTCGCCCCGCCCACTTCCGCCCCCACAAAGGACGAAAATCTGTGGCAATCACAATTTTAAAGATATGAGAAAACCAAAAGCGTAGAATCGTAGAGAATGACCATATCTCTTAGACTGCAGAATCTGAATTGGATCGTATTATTATTATAGCCAGCATCAAGAAAACAATTTCATTTTTTCTCGCCCTGTCTCTCTCTAACACACACGTAGCATAGGCGGCTTTGCTTAGAGTAAAACATTAGCGCCTAGATCTCAGAGACTATAAAAGCTAGAGCAACCAAATTTGGTATTCACACTCCTAAGATATCGTACCGAGACGAGTTTGTTTCAAAATTTCGCCACACCCCCTTCCGCCCCCGCAAAGGACGAAAATCTGGGGATATTCACAAATCTCAGAGACTATTAACGCTAGAGTAACCAAATTTAGTATCCGCACTCCTGTTAGATCTCACTATAAAACGTATTTCTCAAAATTTCACCCCACCCCCTTCCGCCCACACAAAGGACGAAAATCTGTTGCATGCACAATATTGCAGATTCGAGAAAACTAAAAACGCAAAATCATAGGTAACGACCATATCTATCTGATTGCTGAATCTGGATCAGATCAGATCATTTTTATAGCCAACAGAAACAAATCAATTTGCAGTGGCTACGCAGCGCCCGACGTCACGCTCAGACTGATTTTCTGTCTCTCTCGCACGCACTCTTTGTCGTGTCGTTTAATATTAGCGGCGTCTGCCGGAGGAGAGCCATACTGACTTAGTATCGGGTATAACTGTAGAGTTGCGGTGTCCGTAGCAACTCACAACGTTCCCCCTCGTTTTATAGTCGGACGGAGCTTCTGAAGGAGTACATCCGCTTCCTTCCTTACAGTGTGTCCATCACGGCCTACTTTCTCTTCTCACTCGTCGAACCGTCAGGATTTTCCTCGGAGGAAATGATCAACTGTCAAGTTACGGACGAGGAAATCATTGAGAGCACCATGAAATCAGGCGGCGAGATAGTGGACCGGGAAATCGCGCATCAACTGTTTGAGTTAAGTCGAACGTACAATGTTCCAATCGATGAGGCGATGCACAATATCTAATTATGTATTTGATATAAACACAATCAATTGTTATAATATATAAATCGATAAAGTGGAATCCAATCCACTTCGGAATGTTTTATTTTTCCTCATGCGTACATTTTGTTTTTTTTTTTTATTTCCTTTTGATCTCAGTTTCGCTCAACGACCAGCTGTTTGCAGGTGGTGCTGCCAACCTGTGCTGTATTGGCATTATCACACATGTTCGTAAAGACCTTAAAATTTTTCAACCATCTCGGCAGTAGATTCTCCGGCTTTATAAACACCTTATCCGATACGGCAATCATCTGAAGTTGACGGACAAGAACTACTTTTTGGGTCGCGTGCGACACGAGTTCAACTTCAGGGTACGTGCAGGAGTCTGCTTATGTGTTTCATAATTAACTTTTACCTTGCGCAGCGAGGAGATACATTGCTGAAGAACGGACGCATACTGTAGGGATGATACGGGCCTTGGTTTCACGGTTGGCTCTCCCTCCGCTAGTTGTCCGCTGCAAGTCCACCGCTAACTTGGATTACTCGCGCTATCCAAAGCTGCAAGAGTCGGAAATCGAAGAGACCTTCATGCGCGGCAGTGGACCTGGGGGTCAGGCGGTAAACAAAACATCCAACTGCGTATTCCTGCGTCATTTGCCCACCAACATCACCATAAAGTGTCACACACATCGACTGGCCTGCAAAAATCGCGTAGAGGCACGAAAACTTCTCCTAGACAAGCTTGATGCCCATTTTAATGGAGAAAACTCCCTGTATACCTTGAGTGGCTCATTGAGGCGTTTCTGCTGTTCTGCCTTTTCGCCGTCTCCTGTATGCTGGCCGCTTCATTCTCTCGCTCCTTGGCCAGCTGTTCCGCGGCATCAGCAAAGGGATTAACAAAGACTTGGGCATTTTCAATTATGATATCCTCGATTGGTCGATCTTTGTTGTCCACCTCGATGTTTTCTATTTTTTAGAGTGTGTCAAGGCCGCCAACCACCTTGCCAAAGATGGTGTGTTTGCCGTCGATATGTTTGCAGGATCGATAGGTGATGAAGCTGCAAGTGGCAATACAATGAAGAAGGAGTCGTATACAATTGATTGAACTACTAACAACTGGGAACCATTTGTGTTGGGTCCTGAATTCGCCATGGAAAGAACTCCCCGTCCCGTGTGCGTCAGATTCGGCTTGAATTCATCGTCGAACTTTTAGCCCCAGATAGATTCACCTCCCGCCACCTTGAACCTGTAATACACATTTTGTTATATGATTTCATACTTCTCCTGGAGTGTACTTACTATAAAGTTCAGAATGGATCGATGGAACAATACATTGTTGAAGTAACCATCGGCGCAATGTTTGATAAAGTTGTCGCAGGCGCGTGGTATCTGATCGCAGTAGAGCTCAATGTTTAATGGGCCAAAGTTGGTGTTTAAACGCACATAGCCCTTCTGCTTGACCCGCTCATATTTCACCAAATCATCGTCAATGATAGCCGCCTCAATCTGGGAGACAGGCATCATGGCTGTGGATGTGAAACTGGCAGACACCGCTCCAGTGGAATAATGAGCCGCATTGAATTTGTCTGCTGTTCGCTTGGAGGTGGAAGGTGCCTCTTCAGCAGGCTGGTAGTCCCTTTGCAGCTGTGCCAAGGTCTCTTTCGTTTCCAGATTCATGGTCTTAATGCGCCCACTGGCCGGATCTTTGCGCTCGCAAGTTTTTGCGAATGTGGTGGAAGGTGAATATATCAAACTTCTCCAGCTTCTGCGGATCTTGTATGGTAATAATATCCATGCGCTGGAACGGTGTATCATCCATCAAGTCCTTCCAGTTTTTGGTCTTAATATTCAGCTGAGCAATGGCCTCCCAGCAGTAGACATTGCCCGTTGTAGCCACGGCGACAATGTGCGAGTTCTTAGTGAAGGGCTTAAACAGAGCGGGACAGTGATAATCATCGGTAGCATTCTTGTAAAAGTTCAGCTTCACCAATGACTTTGAATCCATTTTCTCGCCTGTTATAGGATTGATCTTAAAGGTTTTCAAAAACTTCAAGATTGCTTCATACTCGAAGACATTGCCATTGAGGTCGCAGTAGGGCATCTCGTAGGGAGCCATGGTAATGGAGCAGTACTCGTAGGGCAACCGCTTGAACTTCACATGGTCGTTCTCCGCGGATTCCGTTTTCTTTCCGCCGTACTTCTCGCTCTACTCCGTGTACGTCAAGTACCTGCAGAATTCGGTTGTAATATTGATTGCATTGTATGGTTATAATCGTTGGGACTTGCATTTTATCCTTTTGGTGCTGTCGTTTGCCCATTTTTGCGAATTTATTGCTATTTTTATTCAAACAAAATGTGTCAAAACAAATTGTTTACGATGCCGCAATAGAGCTGCCAACTGTTGCCAATTAAATCGATAGCGATTCGTTGTTGTAATCGGTTCGAACAGCTGATAGCGCTGCCACCATATGTGAAAATAAGTGGTTTGCCAGCACTAGTTTAGGACGGTTCAGTAAAATCGAACAAAGGCGAAGGAATTTTCCAATTTGACCTATATATAGACAACCAAAGTGATATAAATAAGTTAGCCAATTGACCTTGGGCTTGGTGCAAGATGTCAAGCCCAAATATCAACTACAGCTCCTTGGCCGAGGCGAATCCGTTTCGAGGGCCCGAGCAACATGACGAAGCAACAACAAAAGCGGACGACGCAAAATCATTTACAGCTGCTGCGCATTTAGACCCCCACAACGACCATGAGCCAGAGAACGAAGATACTCCACGCAACAGTGGCATCATGATACACATGGTGCCAGAGACGGGCAGGGCGCGATGGAACCACATCGAGGACCTCGACTCGTTCTTCTCCCGCATGTACAACTACCAGCAGAAGCACGGCTTTCAGGTGATTGTCCTAGACGAGGTGTTCCAGGTGCTGGAGTTTGGCTTTGTGGTATGGCTGCTGACCTTCGTAATGTACTGCATCAAGCACGACGTGCTCTTCGGGGACACGCTGCCCCCGGGGAGCAACCCCATCAAAACCACACTCAGCGATGTGGGCATGACCACCGGGGAGTGCGTGGCCAAATTCAGTTGGTTCACCTACCTTGTCATATTCATAGCTGCCATCTACTTAGGCTTTCGGGTGCTCAAGATGATCTATCACATCACGCAATACGCGGATATCAAGAAGTTCTACAACACGGCCCTTGGCATCGAGGACACGGACCTGGACAACATCACCTGGCACGAGGTGCAGCAGCGCATTCGCAAGGTTCAAGCCGAGCAGCACATGTGCATTGACAAGGAGTCCCTCACGGAGCTGGATATCTACCATCGCGTGCTGCGGTTCAAGAACTATCTGGTGGCCCTGATGAACAAGCAGCTGCTGCCCGTGCGCTTCCACCTGCCGTTTCTGGGCGAGATATGCTCCCTCAGCCGAGGGATGCTCTTCAACATCGACTTTATTCTGTTTCGCGGTCCCGGATCGCCCTTCCAGAACAATTGGCAGCTGAGGGACGAGTTCGCGGTGAGAAGTAACCAAACGGAGCTGGCCCAGCGCTTGTCCAAGCTGATACTGGGTGTGGCCCTGGTCAATCTCCTCCTGTCCCCTGTGATCTTTATCTGGGAGCTCATCTACTTCAGTTTCTCCTACGCAAATATCCTGCGGAAGGAGCCGAGTGCCTTGGGCCTACGCACCTGGTCCAACTATGGACGCCTCTATCTGCGTCACTTCAACGAGCTGGATCACGAGCTCGATGCGAGACTGAACCGCGCCTACGAGTATGCCGACCGCTACCTCAGTTCCTTCTCCTCCCCGCTGGCCGCTGTGATAGCCCGCAATCTGCTGTTCGTGAGCGGAGGTCTTCTTCTGCTGATCCTGGCCTTTGGCATATACGAGGAGCACGTCTTCCAAGTGGAGCACGTTTTCACCATCATAGCCGTTCTCACTGTGGTGGGCGTCGTCGCCCGAACGATGGTTCCCGATGAGAACATGATATGGTGTCCCGAACAGCTAATGACTGCCATTCTCGCCCACGTCCACTACCTGCCTACAGAGTGGAAGCAGCTTTCCCACACGGCACTGGTCCGCAATGAGTTTAGCAACTTCTTTCAATTCAAGGCGGGCTACCTGCTCAGCGAGATCTTCAGTCCGTTCGTGACTCCATTCGTCCTGATCTTCGTGTTCAGGCCCAAGGCCATGGAGATTGTCAAGTTCTTCAGAACCTTTACGGTCTCGGTGCGTGGAGTGGGCAACGTCTGCTCGTTCGCCCAGATGGATGTGCGCAAGCACGGCAATCCAGACTGGCAGTTGAACAGCGACCTGGAGGAGTTCGCCAAACCGCAGCAGACGAGTCTGTTCGGTGGAAAGACGGAGATGTCGCTGGTTCGCTTCACGCTCAACAATCCTGAATGGCAGATGCCCAAGGAAGCTTCGTTGTTTATCAAGGGCATCCGGGAGCACGCCATAGAGGAGCTGGTACAGGCCAAGACCTCGGCCTTTCAGGACAATCCGCTCACCCACAGCCTGATCTCATTCGGCACCATTGGCGAGGAGTACTGCCCAATTGCCAACTCGGTTCTGGCCGCCCAGCTGAGTCCCACCCAGATGGAGCTCTCCCGGTCCCTTCGCCCCGGAGGCTTTCCCGTCGCCGGCAGCGACTTCCGCCAGATGCTGCAGCAGAATCTGACCGCCAGCGTGGGACCCCTGGACAGCATGCGCCGCCTGCGGCTTAGCAGGGCTGAGGGCCGCCTCGAAGGACCCGCAGACACGCTCCTATACAGCCTCTACGGTGTGGATCCGCGGCTCTCCAAGAATCCCATGAGTGTGGGCGTGGCCGACATGTGCCTCAGCGCCCTCTACCTGCACGAGCTGAGCCAGCGAAAGCGCAAGGCGCGCCAGTCGCGCATCGTCGAGATGGAGGACGAGCAGCCAGGGCCAAACCATTGGCAGCGGCCACCAGGTCCAGGTGGTGCACACCCGCCCCCGCCGGCTTCATCGAGCTCCCGCCATAACGTGATTACCTCAAAGGCTGCCGAGAGCACACCGCTGCTGGGTAGCATCCGCTCATAGCAGCGGCCCGTGTGGATCTAATAATCTACCTAGCACTAAGAACCCCATTCTGCTATTAGTGATTAAAGTAAGTTTTAAAGTCAGTGTGAATCGAAGCGAAGGACGTGTCTAGTGTATAGCTATACTAATACGAAACCGAAACCGAACTAAAATAATCTAAACGACAAGCATTAAACCTAACATCGTCATCAAGAGTCTGCTGTGCCCACACCCTGCTCTTCTCCTGAGAGAAATAATAGTCAGAGACAGGGGTATTTACTTTTGTTCGAATGTACGAGTATATTTCCAGATCTTGGCTCTCCTACACACGTGACACGATGCCATCTCCAGTGTGTGCTGCACGCTGATAGATAGCCACCATTTGTAGGCATTGTTGGCACACCACTGCATCCACTGGCAGAGCTGGAACTGGAGTGGAGTGGACGACGACGCTTCCAGCTGTGCTGCATCGCCTCGTGTGTCACTTGCCGCACACGAACGCCATTTGGCGACTGGTGTTGATGGCATATGCAGAGAACTGAGAACAGGAGAAGCAGGCAATTCAGGCGAAGCCGCCTAGGTGCGTGCATATGAATCTCCCAGCGATACAGACACCGACCGCGATACTCTTACAGATGCTGCAGATCCCCGCCAGCTGCAGGAATGGATCTGGCAAGTTTTATGAATTATGTGCGTGTTGCATGGAGCTGGTGCTGTGGCTGGATCCTCTGTTTCTGTGGCAGAACACGTTGTCTCATTTTTCCGCTGCACGCCAATTTTGGGGGGAGCATTGCCCAACATTACACGAATGTGGATGGTGTCTTATGCCCGTTTTGGGGGCATCGCGAAGAACTCTGGTCTCTGCGTCTGTGGAGGAGATGGAGATGCAGTTGCAGTTGCAGTTGCATGTAGTACTAATTGTAGAGCTCATATTATCCGATTCTAGGTGAACGGACAGCGGCGGAACGCTGCTGCCTGCTGCTGGTGCTGCTGCTGCTGGCCGCTCAAAATGGAAACATTTCACGAGCCTTGTCAAACAATCGAATTTAATTTATGATTTCCTGCACCAATTGGACAGAGACACCGAACGAGTAATGACACGGCATGTGGTAGACCCCTTTGGACCCCGAAAATATCATATCATTCACGATCAATCGATACGCAATTTGGGCACAGCAGGGCCCGCAAAACGGACCGACTGGAGAATTAGAAAGGCCAGGTCGGGATTGGGACAGGAACGGGAACGTGAACGGGAGTCACTTGCATATGCGAATGTCTAGAGCTGTGATGGCCGTGGACCACCGCGTCGAGAACAGAACCAGTTCAAGTTCAAGAACCAGTGCCGCTGATAGTTGCAGTTGCTTTGGAGTTGGATAAAGTAGCCGGGCTGCCATTTCCAGATCCCAGCTGCCATTCTGCAATTAGAGCCTGGCCAGTCGCCGTCGTCGTCGATGCGTTGTTGTCTGGCACGTCGGCTGGTATCAAACGTGTCTGTATGTCTCTGGCAGCGACTAATGATGATAGTCCAGTGTCTTTGGTCTCCCCATCTGTCCCTCTCTCTCCAGCCAGCCAAATCCACAGCCCGATCCACATAGACATCCATTGGACCTTGTCGATTGTCGAGTGTGAAGCATCAGCGTCGCCTTTGACTGACAACTGATCAGCCAGCATCAGCAGCATTCAGTCGGGATCATCATCGGCGATGCAGCTGCAACGTTTCCCACTTTTGGACACGCACGTTCCTGCCCTGCCAGGCTGTCCACCTCCTCTTGCTGATGTTACCGCTGCTGCATCTTCGGCTGATAAGTTATTGATTTTTTTCACGATTTTTCAGTTTACTTTGGCTTCTTACAAATAGACTTCGGTTCCGGCTCCAGCCCGAGATGGAGGATGGTACGAGCGGGGGACTTGGATCAAATAGTTTAGTCAGTCGCATCCCAACGACGGGATTTGCATTGCAAATTAGGCTCGACTTCTTTTCTCCTTTCTCCCGCTCCCGCTCCATCTGCATCCGCATCTGCATCAACTGCGTATCCCCTACCCGCTATCTGCATCGCTTCTCGATCTGCTTGTAATCGAGCCTCGATTCAATAAAACATTTAAACATTAAACTGCTTTTATGCAATTGCCGGCGTGCGCTTAATTTTCGATCAACTAGAGACTCGGTTCTGGTTTGGTTTGGTCTGGTCTGTGGCATCCGCTTGAATTATCTTTGCATCGCATGCTTGCAACACCTTCCGAACCCTGCTCCCTACTGCTCCTCACCTTGCAATCACCTGGATAACATCTAGAGTGGGTCTTCTACAATTTTGTTGCTTCGCTCCTCCGTCTAATGGCGGTGGCTAAAATGCTAATCAATAGCCTTATCGCTATAAATCTCGGCTTCGATTTACCTTTTTGCCCGGCTACTTGTTTTCCGGGAACAGGAAGGAGGGAGAGAGGGGCTGCGGCAAGGGATATACTCGATTGAGTATTGTAATTCATTAAACATCCAATTGCTGTCGCCTGTTTGAAAATGTTTGTTGCCTGAAATTGCAGAATGTTTGTTCGTTTTTCACTCTGCGATCTTTGCGATCATTAGGTGGATTAAAATTGCGCATACGTCGCGTGGGTCAACAGAGAGAGAGCAGTCAGTCGTGTGATTTTTAGGATTTTCCACTTCACTGCCATTGCTTCCAAACAGTGCAAATCAGTGATGAGGGATTAGGGAGCAGGAGTAGGATGCTTCTTCCACTGATCTGATCTGAAATTGCATTCTTTGGGCCCATTAATTTGCCTTCAAGCCCTCCACTTGCAGGTCATTGGCTGGGATAGGAAGGGGAAGGAAGTCTTTGCCATATTTATGAGGCTGCCAGCCGCTCCCCACAGACGCACAGGCGCAGCACAAAGCTGAACATGAGCCTGCCGGGCGGCAAAGGCATCTGCAATGCCGCCCGTCTCCCGTCTCGGCGCAGCCCCGGATTGGCGCGTGGGCGGGGATGCTGTCGCCCGAAGTGGATTTTCTGTTCAACAAGTAGTTTATGATGTTTTTGTCAATTCATGGCATAATTAATGACGCTGCAGAAAAGCACACGCACATCGGCATGCGGATGGAATCCGCGATCTGCTGATCTGACTGCCTGCCTGGCAAGGCGTTAAAAATTGTTGCCTATAAACTTAAAGAACTGCAGAGGAGTCGCGGCCTAAGCTCCAGCTTCAGCTCCATCCATGACACTCTCTTGCTGTCTCTCTCTCTCCATCCCATTTGCGTCCGCATCTGCATTCAAAAATGCCATTAGTCACATTTGTGGGCCACAGTCTCAGGCACTTGTAGCCATGACTTGTAATCTTTTTCCATTCCCCTGTGGCCCGGAGCTGCAACTGCAACCCGTTTGGCCGTGAGCAGCAGGGGGATTGGGGATTGGGCTAGCCAACACAAATATTTCTATTGCCGTTAATGGCGTTAATAATTTTGCAAGCAAACGGAAGACGGCTGGCCACTTGGGCCACAGCGGGTAGGTGTGGATTAGCCCGCGTCTGTCATGTTGAGGATGACGTTACATGGCCGCAAGTGACAAGCGGCAGAGGCGAAATATGAAAGTCCCCACCACAGAACTTTGGGCGGTGGCTAATGCGAAGTTAATTGGAAAATGCCAGGCCAAAAGTGGGAAGCGAATCGTGGTGCAGCGCAATTGCAGCGCAGTCCCAGCGCAGAACATCCAGATCCACATCCACATACAAATGGCATATCGAATTTCACGCTGCCCGCTGGTAGCCAGCGCCTGTCACTTGGGAGTAAGACTAAACTGCGGCCGGCCGATAGATAGCAGCTGCAGCTTCCAAGCACATGTTCAACAAGCGGCAGGAGCCGGCAGCGGTAACAGGAGAAGTGCCCCAGGTCCCAGCCTGACGACATGCGCCGTATCCGATGTCTGTCGAGGAAGCGAGACGAAATGTAGAAAACGGAACGCCAGAAAAAGTGCAACTGTAATTTCGAGCTGCATTCCAGGACTGAAGTTTCAATATCCCTTCATGAGGAGGGGAATATCCCTTTCACGGGGATACATATATATTCTGTCAATTTCCCATACAGTGTTGCAATATCGATCGTGCTCTGCTCTCACCGATCGATAGCACCTGTAAAGCAAAGCCAACAACTCGTGTCACCTTTAAGTTTTAGTTTTTATTTTCTTTTTTCGGCTTATCGAATTGGATATTACAGTAGTTGTTGTTATTGCTATGCCAGCGATATGGCCGCCATTTTGGAAATGTGTGCGTTTTAAGGCCGACTAATAAACACGCCTACCTGCAGTCCGAGCAGCCACTTGTCAGCCACCTGTGCGTGTGTCCCTGTGTCTGTGTGTCGCTGGCTGTGCGAAAGTGTGTGTCGCACTTGATCGGCATTTGAATGTATTTGTAATTTTCAATTATATTGCCACGCATAGGCAAAGCGAGCGAGCGGGACAGCAGGCCGGTGTGCGTGCCGCGCGTGTGTGCGGTGAATGGATTGGGGCCCTTGTTGCCTGTTTTTTCGAGCTGCGGTATTCGACTTTCGGTTTTATTTGAATTGAGAGAGCGCGAAACACTGACAAATTCAGAAAATGGCAAATGAAAAACCGCAAAAACCGCAGCCAAACCCCCAAATCGAAAAGTGGAGCCCCACCACCACAGCAGCACAATTTATTTGCGAATAAAATATGCAGCGTGTAAACTCCGATTAGACGCTAATTTCAGCCATAAAATGCAAATGTGCGTGCAGGAGTTTTCCTCGATTGCCACAGTGTGAGTGTGTGCCACATTCACTTGTGGGGCCTAATTCCTAAGATCGCGAAGGGAGACTGGAGGCAAAGTGAATGGAAATGCAATTAATAAATGGCTCCACAGCTCTCCCATTGACTGGCACTGCACCTGAACATGCCCCATGCCCATTCCCCTGTGGGCAGAGCTCAATAAACAATGAATAAAATCCGCATAAATCCTTCGGCCGACAAAGACAACCCGCAGGGTTTGCGTGCTTCATCACACTGGGTAAGAGAGATAACAAGAGAGAGAAAGAGAGATATCCCTCTTGCCGGTATCGCCCACGACTTCACTCTTGGGACCTGGACGTGGCTCTGAATCCGACGATAATTGCCAATTATGCGACGAATCAAAGTGGCCAAATTTGGCCGGAAAAAAGTCAAAATAAAGCCAAGTTTTTATACCCGATACTCAAAATGAGTATTGGGGTATATTAGATTTGTGGTAAAAGTGGATGTGTCAATAGCCGAGTCGACTGAGCCCTGTCTGTCTGTCCGTCTGTCCGTCCGTCCGTCCGTCCGTCCGTCCGTCTGTCCGTCTGTCCGTCCCCTTCAGCGCCTAGTGCTCAAAGACTATAAGAGCTAGAGCAACGATGTTTTGGATCCAGACTTCTGTGATATGTCACTGCTACAAAAATATTTTAAAACTTCGCCCCGCCCACTTTCGCCCCCACAAAGGACGAAAATCTGTGGCATCCACATTTTTAAAGATACGATAAAACAAAAAACGCAGAGTCGTAGAGGATAACTATATGTTCTAGAGTGTAAAATCTCAACCAGATTATTATAGCCGGAATCAAGAAAACAATTTCATTCTTTCTCGCTCTGTCTCTCTCTAACACACAGGTTTCATGGTCGGTTTTGCCAATTGCTAAATATGAGTTCAAGGATCTCAGAACCTATAAGAGCCAGAGCAACCAAATTTGGTATCCACACTCCTGTGATATCGGACCTTGACCGTTTCGTGTCCAAATTTCGCCACACCCCCTTCCGCCCACGCAAAGGACGAAAATCTGGGGCATCCACACATCTCAGAGACTATTAAGGCTAGAGTAACCAAATTTGGTATCTGCACTTCTGTTAAACCGTATATCTCAGAATTTCGCCCCACCCCCTTCCGCCCCCACAAAAGACGAAAATCTGTTGCATCCACAATATTGCAGATTCGAGAAAACTAAAAACGCAGAATCATAGATAATGACCATGTCTATCAGATTGCTGAATCTGGATCAGATCGGATCATTTTTATACCCAAAAGAAACAAATGAATTTGCACTGGCTACGCAGCGCCCGACGTCACGCTCAGACTGATTTTCTGTCTCTCTCGCACGCACTCTTTGTCGTGTCGTTCAATATTAGCGGCGTCTGCCGGAGGAGAGCCATACTGTCTAAGTATCGGGTATAACTGTAGAGTTGCGTTGTCCGCAGCAACTCACAACGTTCCCCCTCGTTATTACAATTTTTGTGGCCCCAGGCTCTTGGTCCCGACTCTGGCTGTGCCTCTGCCTCCGACTGTGGCTCTCCTGTTGCAGTTGTTGTAATGGAGTCATTATAAAATATTGCGTCCCATGCACGCACCAGATCCCAGCCACAGTCCCAGTCCCAGGCTCTGACTCTGGCTGAGATTGAGCTTCGCTGCAGCTCGCTTGGCATTGGCCATAAATTCTCATTCGCCCGCTTCGATTTCGTGCCCGTTTCCCAAACGCAGCTCAACCTGTCACGACAGCTGCGCCGTCTAAGCTAATCCATTGACTTTTTTTCTCTTTTTACGAATATATGTACGTATGGCGGTTTTTTTTATTTGCTTGTGGTTGCTGTGGCTGCCCCTTAACTCCTTTTGGACCGGCATTATGGATGCAGGCAACTCATTAAACTGACCCTGGGCAGGCCATAAATCCGCCCACCCGTCCATATCCACATATCCACATCCACAACCAAGTCCAATTGCCGTTGCCCCGTGACTGATCGCAGTAGCTGACACAGGCATCGCCATCGCCACCGTCGATCTCTTGGAGCTTTATGGCTCCACTTGACTGCAACTGACACACACTTTGTTTAGCTGTCGCCCAGGCGGTCTCGAGGCCTCAGCCGCAGCCGCAGCCCCAACCCCAGTACCAGCCCCAGTTGCAGCTCTGTCCCAGTCCCCAAACATGATCTGGCATTTCAATTGGGATGCTGAGGCCACTCCCAAGGGCTTAATTTGGCCTGAGTAGAGCGACATGCGCCCAATTTTAATCAGCCACGCCTAGTGCATTATATTGATTAATGATTGCGACCAAGAGATTTGGATTTGTCTTTGGTTAAACTCAAGGATAAACTGCGTGGAAGTTGGGGGAAAGAAAAAGTGGGCATGAAATAAGGGGACCTTTAAGGTAAAGAGTGGAACTATCTATTCCAATTACTAGCTAAAAGAGGAGTTAACACTTCCTGAAGAGTTGATCCCACACCTTTTAAGGTTGATATAAGAATTGTATTTGAGTGGGAGAAATCTTTCAGCACGACCGCTCTCGCATAAATTAAGTGTATTTCTTTCAGCAGTTCCATGTCCCCTTCTCTCACTATTTCAATTATCGAACTATTTATTTACTTAATCTTTTGCAGTGTTTCCCCCCAAGCCCCCCATTTTTGGGGTGTATCTGTGCGTATACGTAATATAGATTAAACATTTAATCTGCAACCATAGGATGGCTTTTCAGTCTGGTTAAGCGATATCTGCCTGCTCCGTCTGCTCCATAGATCAAAGTCAATCTTCTGCCTTGTTGCCTGTGTAGCGCTTGTAGCAGGGAATGCTGAGTTTTTTGTGGCGCCATCTAGTGCTCAGAGTGGCAGGCGAACGACAGGTCAAGGGAAAACCAAAAAGACGGTAACAGGTCAAAACGTCAGGCTATCTCTGTTGAAAATGCATCCAGGGACCTGTTAGAGGATTTGCCGCCAGAACGGAAAGGAAAACCAAGAATTTAGTGAAGAGAAAAACTCTAGGGAATCTAAATATCTAAATCCAAGATTCGACTGCGAGATTCTTGGTTGAAGGCGAGTGGGCTATTCAGTCGTCAGAAGCCGTATAGCGCTGAGTCCGGTTGGGGTAAGTGCTGCGGGAAGAGAAGATAAGGGCTAAAGGAGAATAAAGAGTTGTCCCATTTGTAGTCTTGGCGCCTAGTAAATCGAGTTAATCAGTGCGGATTCGATCGTCCAAGGAAGCCAGCCAGCAAACAACAACAGCCGCAAGCCTAACAAAGTGGCGTTTAAACCTTTGGGATTGTCTGGAAAGCGCTCAGCCATCGGAGAAGCGAGCGTGGAAGCAGAGGGAGAAGACATTTGGGGAGCGCTCGGTCCCCTCAAGCGGCTAGCTTCCCGAGGCGTTGGCGTCGGCACTTTAGTAGTCGAGCGCGACGCGGCAGATAAGGAGGGCCCGTCCCTTGGTCGCGAGCAGATCGGCGGAGAGAAAGTGTTAATCTAGCACCGTCGGAGATTGGCCGTTTGGCCTTTTTCTTTGCTTTCGCGTACCTTTCACCTGCAGAAGCAGGGGAAAGAATTTGAGCTGTTCCCGTTCGCCCAGGAGGTGGATAGGAAACATAGATAACAGTCGGGAGAAAGAGAATAGAAAAAAAAAGAGGAAGCAACGGATTGACGGAGTAATTGTATTCGTGTTTGTAAATGAGTAATTAATTATGATTTCTGTGCGGAGTTAATTAGGAGAGATTTAGATTTGATTCCGGTAGTGGCTTCTCGTGACTCTCGCCGATCTGCAAATATGATTTCCCCCAACCTTGTGCCCATTTAAGTGTTCTTCCACCACAGCAGCTTTAGGTATTCATCGAGGAAAGCGCTTTCGCCGATGGAGCCATAAGCTGGAGAAAAGGTATGAGTGGACTTAAATTCTATTATTAATAAATACAACTTGAAACAAGGGAACTAGGGCCGGTCGGTGAGTGAGAGGGAGAAGTGCCCACTCGAATTGGTTTCGTAACATTACGGAGTCAGCAAGCAAGTTAGTTTGTCCATTTCGGACTTATTTAGTATATCGTTTGTATGACACATAGCCAAGTATTTGTAGGAATTTTTATACATATATTTCATTTAGCTACTCTTTTAATGTGGGTGATTATATTATGGTATTTGCGGGTAATGTTAGTGTTTTAGCCAGTAAGTGAATAAACTTTATAATGTATTAATCTACCGCTTTGCTTTCGCTGGCAAATTCCCCATGTAGGACGCCCCGGACAAAGGGGCCATTCCGTCATTAAATCGAACGGTTTGGAATGGCCATGGTAGGGTGGGCGACACGACCTCGACAACACCAGAGGCGGAGTTGAGATACCTTTCCAGCACACATCCACAATTCTATTCAGGGATAAACAGTGTCTCCCGGTTAAGCATTTTCGTCGTGACACGCTACTTCATTCGCGGTATAATGCGTATAGGCCACCAGCAGGAGGGGGGGCAAGAACATCACTCCAATAGCCGACGAGCAGAGGCCGGAAACCCAAAGCGTGTGCTTCCCTTCGCTGAATGACAGCTAGCCTGGCAGGATTTATATACACAGACGTGCGTAGATGACACGTTACATTTATGAATCATAGATATAGTATTATAACTAAAAATTGGCGCCCAACGTGGGGCCACACCTATTCAGGTGTGACACCATCAACACTGTGACATCCTTTTTTTTTGTCTTTAAAACTTCCCGATTCAGCATAGACGGCATTGACCAAAATTGTTTCTCTAGAAGTGGTCATTGCTCAAGAATATCTTCTTTTCTCAACACCAAGTAGAGGGCTTGTCAGACGATTCGGAAAACGGAAGCAGAAGTTTTGACTTTTCATCCGGCCACGTCTGAGGAGCGTTTCGAAAAGTGCATCGATCTTAATAATACCCTACTTTTTCTGAGGCAGGAGTCTTAAACATGGTCTTTCGGGCGCATAGGACTGCAGAGGGAATCTCGTTTACTTACGGAACCCTGCCCACGGCTGAGGGACTGTGCGGAAGGCTTAGCCATTGCTGCTGATGAGCTTTAGCGCGTTGGACATACTCGGATTAATCTTGATTATAGAATTCCGTTGGCCACGAGTGAAATCAGAAGCAGCATGCTCATTTCAAGTGTAGAGTGCTGAGCCGAGATGTTTGGACGACAGCGGCGCGAATCAAAGCAGCAGCTGGCCACGGCTCGCGCATGCAGTTGTTGTTGGTTTTGATTAGACAGCGACAAGTGCAAGGCGTCTGCGCGCGTACACATTCTTTTCATTTTCTTTTGTGCTTAGGAATTGGGGTCTCAATTAGCATAGGGTCCGTTTCGCATGGGGATTAGCTATGCGTAAGGCAAACATTTTTATGACTTTATTTTATCGTATCATATTCTTTGCGTTCTATTCTTGTGGTTTACATTCCATGTGTGTTATTTGGTAGGGCTGTTGGTTTGCTAGCTCTCTCGCTGTACAAGGGAAGCGAGACTTGAGAACAGCTGTGCCGTTTGCTGGGCCATTGACCCTAAGTTGGCAACGTAGGAAGCTATGAATTATAACACGAGGAATCAGTTCTCTTTGCAATTTGAGTTCACGTACAATTACTTATTATTTTTGAATTTTTAGGTCATCTTAGGTTTGCTAGCATAAGTTATCTGACTTTTAACTAGAATACTTAATTTAGTTTTACTATTAACACATTTTTAACTTTGGTTTTGTCTGCGTTTGATAAGTAAGTGTTTAGGTTTTGTCGTGTAGTTTTTGTGGGACATATTTTTGTCAGGACAGTTAGCAATTAAGTTTGATTTATTTTTTTTACAATGGAGAACCCCGATAACGAGCCTGAACCGGCTCCGGCGCCAAAATGCCAGTTGTGTGGGAAAACTTTGGCCTCGGCTCCTACATTGAAAACAAAGTGCAGCCACGAGTTTCACAAAACTTGTATTGAGTCGCATGTCAAGACCCATACTACCTGTCCCACATGCAAGACGCTATGCGTCGATAGAAGTACTCCTCATAATACCAGGTCCCAGGCCAAGCAAAACGATGCAGCAGCCATAACCGCTGAAAGAGTTAGTAGCATGGTTACACAGGCCATCAGCACGATGCAAAACGAGGTGGTAGCCCAGCTCACGGACAAAATGGCTCAAATCATTCAGTCCAGCATAGCAGCACATTTCCAAGAGACTGGCAATAGCATTCCTCAAGGGAATAGACGTGGGGAAGCGGATAATCCGGTCCAACAAAATAGGGACAGAGAAGGGGAGGAAACATTCCGACAGGGACTGAATAGTCAGTATTCAGCACAGTTTCCGAGCTACGACCGTCCAAGCAGTGCAGTCTCAGATCTGAGTCAGCGACCGGACAAAGTCGCCCATATCCTCAATAGTTGGAAATTACGTTTTAATGGTACCCAAGAAGGATTGAGCATTGATAATTTTCTCTATAGGGTAGAGGCTTTGACGCATCAGACTCTCGAAGGAAATTTTCCAGTTCTGTGCAGTAACGCCAGTCTGCTTTTTGACGGAAAGGCCAGAGATTTTTATTGGCGTTACCACAAGACTTCCGGATCGATGAGATGGGACCGGTTATGCCAAGCCCTAAGAAAGCAGTTTAGGGATTCTCGAACCGATGTGGATATCAGAGAAGCGATAAGGGACAGGAAGCAAAAAGAAAAAGAAAATTTCGATTCCTTCCACGACGCCCTGATACAGCTGATGGATGATTTGGAAACTCCCATGTCAGAGAAAGCGATTGTGGAAACTTTACGGCGCAATTTGCGACCTGAAATTAGACATGAGCTCCTGAATGTCCAAATCGACTCCGTAGAACGCTTGAGAGAAGTCTGTCGTAGAAGGGAGGGTTTTCTCGACGACGTTAGGCGGAGTCATGGGTACCAGAAATTGATTCCTTTCCGGAAACAGGTTGCGGAATTGGTAGAGGAAGCCCAATTAGAGGAGGCCTCCGAATTCTCGGATGTAGAAGAAGAGGACGAGGTGGCAGCCATGGCACTGATTTGCTGGAACTGCCGAAAGGAGGGGCATCGCTACCACGATTGCGATAGCAAAAGGAAAATTTTTTGCTTTGGGTGCGGAGCACCTAATAAATAGAAGCCGTCGTGTAGCAAATGCCAAAAAAACGGCAAAGTGAAAACCCAGCCTCGCCAGCCGGTCAGTGTTCAGCGCAAGCAGTCGAGTGCAGAGGCGAAATCCCAGTAGGGATACTTAAAACTACCGCCCAGCTTCCGTCTGAGAAATCAGAATCCGACATACACCAAGCTTTAGTCTGGCCAAAACTAGTCCATGCCAGATCCCATTCGCTTTTCACCAACGACCAACCCAGTAATAAGTCCCTCACAAGGAGTGAGAGAAGGATGAGAGCGTTCCGGCAGGCGGCGAAAGCGATAAATTGCATTCGTTACAAGCAGAAGGACAAGCGTCCATATGCGGAAGTTCGCCTGTTGGATCAAACGGTCCTTGGTCTATTGGACACCGGAGCAGCTATGAGTGTTATAGGCGGAAAGTTAGCAGAACGCGTAATCCAAAGCCGAATTCCTTTTAAGAGAGGAGTTGTAAATGCTTCCACTGCGGATGGACGGAGGCAAGAGGTAGTGGGACGACTGCGGACACCGGTGCAGTATAAGGGTGCAGTGAAGGACCTTGAGCTGCACATTATTCCATCGCTCAGCCAGGACTTGTATTTAGGGATCGACTTTTGGTCAAGTTTCGATTTATTACCACCCAGCATGTCGCTGGCAGAGATAGTTCATGAACCGCAGAACCTCAGCCGAGGGGAAATGGACCAGTTGCAAGCGACCATCAATTTATTTCCTTCGTTTTCCGTTTCCGGTCTAGGAAAGACGGCTCTGCTTTCGCATTCAATTGATGTAGGTGATGCAAAAGCCGTGAAGCAGAGACACTTCCCTGTATCTCCTGCGGTAGAGAAATTGTTATATGCGGAGATAGATCGGATGCTCAGCTTAGGGGTGATAGAGGAATCCGATAGTGCGTGGTCATCACCGGTAGTATTGGTGCAGAAGCCAGGAAAGGTGAGGCTATGTTTAGATAGTAGGAAAGTTAACGCGGTGACCAAAAAAGACGCGTATCCGTTACCACAAATTGATGGGATTCTAGGACGTCTTCCTAAGGCGTTGTTTATTTCGAGCCTGGATCTTAAGGATGCCTATTGGCAAGTTCCCTTAGAGCCGAGCTCACGCGATAAAACAGCGTTCACGGTTCCGGGGAAACCTCTCTACCAGTATAAGGTAATGCCTTTTGGTCTCACTAATGCTTCGCAGACCATGACAAGGCTGATGGACAAGGTAATTCCGGCCAGTTTAAGAAATGAAGTTTTTGTGTACCTGGACGACCTTTTGATTGTGTCGGACAGTTTTGAGTCACATCGGAGGGTGTTGAGTGAAGTGGCAAGTTACATTAAAGCGGCAGGGTTAACGCTGAATGTGGAGAAAAGCAAGTTTTGCATGAAGTCAGTGCGGTATTTGGGGCATATAGTAGGCGAAGGGGTGATTCGTACAGATCCGGATAAGATTTCGGCCATGTCCGATTTTCCATTGCCAAAATCCTTAAAGTCTCTGCGTCGCTTCCTAGGTATGGTAGGCTGGTACAGGAAGTTTATAAGCAACTTCGCATCGGTGGCCGCGCCTCTCACGGACTTGCTCAAACCCAGACAGAAATTTTCAATGACTCCAGAGGGTCAGGAGGCTTTTGAAAAGTTGAAGGAGATGCTTTGCTCAGCGCCAGTTTTGCGTAGTCCTGATTTTAGCAAACCATTCTATGTTCACTGCGACGCTAGCAAGACAGGCGTTGGGGGAGTGCTGGTGCAGAAGACGCCGGAGGGGCACGAATATCCGATTGCGTTTGTATCGAAAAAACTCAACAAAGCCCAAAAGAATTATTCGGTCACCGAACAAGAATGTCTGGCCGCAATAGTTTGCATAAATAGGTTCAGAGCTTATATCGAGGGGCATGAATTTACTGTAATCACTGATCACGCCTCTTTAAAGTGGCTCATGTCACAAACTGACTTACACTCACGTCTAGCCCGATGGGCATTAAAGCTGCAGAGTTTCTCGTTTAAAATCGAGCATCGTAGCGGCAGGCTTAATGTGGTTCCGGATGCTCTTTCTCGCGTAAATGAGGAGGAAGTGGCGACTCTAGACGCGAGCAATGGGTTGTTGGTGGATTTGGAATCGCCAGAATTCAAGGCAGAAGATTACGTGGAGATCGTAGAAAGGGTTAGGGCCAATATTGATAAGTTGCCAGATCTCAAAATTGTAGATAACTTGTTGTATCGTAGGTCAGATCACGCGACAGGAGAGGTGCTACATGATGTGTTCATTTGGAAACTCTGGATTCCTCAAGGGTTAGTGGTTGACGTTTTGCGTAACGCGCACGACAATCCACTGGCTTCCCATGGAGGCATTCACAAAACCCTAGAAAGGATACGGCGGTATTATTACTGGCCTGGTTTGGTTGCCGATGTGAAGAAGTATATCCAGGCTTGTGATGTCTGCAAGACTACCAAGGCCCCCAATACAATCCAGAGACCGAAGATTGGAATTGCGCCCGAGTCACAACGTTTCTTTCAGAAATTATATGTAGATTTCCTGGGGCCATATCCCCGTTCAAGAAGTGGACATATAGGCATCTTTATCGTCCTCGATCACTATTCTAAATATGTGTTTCTTAAGGCAGTAAAGAAGTTGACCGCGGACGTGGTAGTCAAATACATGCAGCAAGATCTTTTTCATGCTTTCGGGGTTCCGGAGACAATAGTATCTGACAATGGCACACAATTTAAGTCTGAGGCATTCCAAAAGCATGCTTCCGAACGTGTAAATCGCTCGGTGATTGCAGCAATCCGATCTTATGTGCGCGAGGATCAGAAGGACTGGGACGAGCACCTCAGCAGCATTTGCTGCGCATTGCGTTCGGCGGTGCATGCAAGTCTGAATGCAACTCCTTATTATATGGTGTTCGGACAGCATTTCATCACTTCCGGGGCAACATACAAGCTTCTGAGAGCATTGCGGGTGATGGACGACAGGTCAGCAGTTTTCTCGCGGGAGGATTCATTAGACTTGGTTCGAAGCAAGGCTCTAGAAGTCATGAAAAAACAGAACGATAAGAATGAACGGCAGTATAACTTACGGTCGAGAGACATATCCTACAATGTCGGCCAGGAGGTGTTCCGAAGAAATTTCAGGCAGAGCAATTTTCAGTCAGGGTACAGCGCGAAGTTGGGTCCGGCCTTTCTGAAGGCCAGGGTCAAAAAGAAGATAGGGCAGGCCTACTATGAGTTAGAGGATTTGCAGGGTCGTTACGTAGGACGGTTTCACGCGAAAGATCTTCGTCAGTAAACCAACTGCTTCAAGCTGTCCTGTTATCATTCTTGGGAGTGTAACCCCAAGCCTGATCTTTCGGGGGGGCTTTTGTAGCGCTTGTAGCAGGGAATGCTGAGTTTTTTGTGGCGCCATCTAGTGCTCAGAGTGGCAGGCGAACGACAAGTCAAGGGAAAACCAAAAAGACGGTAACAGGTCAAAACGTCAGGCTATCTCTGTTGAAAATGCATCCAGGGACCTGTTAGAGGATTTGCCGCCAGAACGTTGGCGTCCCTATCGGCTATTCCCTCGTGAAAGTCAATTGAGTCGGTTGCGTATCGGTCCGACGGAAAGGAAAACCAAGAATTTAGTGAAGAGAAAAACTCTAGGGAATCTAAATATCTAAATCCAAGATTCGACTGCGAGATTCTTGGTTGAAGGCGAGTGGGCTATTCAGTCGTCAGAAGCCGTATAGCGCTGAGTCCGGTTGGGGTAAGTGCTGCGGGAAGAGAAGATAAGGGCTAAAGGAGAATAAAGAGTTGTCCCATTTGTAGTCTTGGCGCTTAGTAAATCGAGTTAATCAGTGCGGATTCGATCGTCCAAGGAAGCCAGCCAGCAAACAACAACAGCCGCAAGCCTAACAAAGTGGCGTTTAAACCTTTGGGATTGTCTGGAAAGCGCTCAGCCATCGGAGAAGCGAGCGTGGAAGCAGAGGGAGAAGACATTTGGGGAGCGCTCGGTCCCCTCAAGCGGCTAGCTTCCCGAGGCGTTGGCGTCGGCACTTTAGTAGTCGAGCGCGACGCGGCAGATAAGGAGGGCCCGTCCCTTGGTCGCGAGCAGATCGGCGGAGAGAAAGTGTTAATCTAGCACCGTCGGAGATTGGCCGTTTGGCCTTTTTCTTTGCTTTCGCGTACCTTTCACCTGCAGAAGCAGGGGAAAGAATTTGAGCTGTTCCCGTTCGCCCAGGAGGTGGATAGGAAACATAGATAACAGTCGGGAGAAAGAGAATAGAAAAAAAAAGAGGAAGCAACGGATTGACGGAGTAATTGTATTCGTGTTTGTAAATGTGTAATTAATTATGATTTCTGTGCGGAGTTAATTAGGAGAGATTTAGATTTGATTCCGGTAGTGGCTTCTCGTGACTCTCGCCGATCTGCAAATATGATTTCCCCCAACCTTGTGCCCATTTAAGTGTTCTTCCACCACAGCAGCTTTAGGTATTCATCGAGGAAAGCGCTTTCGCCGATGTAGCCATAAACTGGAGAAAAGATATGAGTGGACTTAAATTCTATTATTAATAAATACAACTTGAAACAAGGGAACTAGGGCCGGTCGGTGAGTGAGAGGGAGAAGTGCCCACTCGAATTGGTTTCGTAACATTACGGAGTCAGCAAGCAAGTTAGTTTGTCCATTTCGGACTTATTTAGTATATCGTTTGTATGACACATAGCCAAGTATTTGTAGGAATTTTTATACATATATTTCATTTAGCTACTCTTTTAATGTGGGTGATTATATTATGGTATTTGCGGGTAATGTTAGTGTTTTAGCCAGTAAGTGAATAAACTTTATAATGTATTAATCTACCGCTTTGCTTTCGCTGGCAAATTCCCCATGTAGGACGCCCCGGACAAAGGGGCCATTCCGTCATTAAATCGAACGGTTTGGAATGGCCATGGTAGGGTGGGCGACACGACCTCGACAACACCAGAGGCGGAGTTGAGATACCTTTCCAGCACACATCCACAATTCTATTCAGGGATAAACAGTGTCTCCCGGTTAAGCATTTTCGTCGTGACACGCTACTTCATTCGCGGTATAATGCGTATAGGCCACCAGCAGGAGGGGGGGCAAGAACATCACTCCAATAGTCGACGAGCAGAGGCCGGAAACCCCGTAGCTCATGAGCATCTTTTTGCAGATCAGCAGGAGTGCGAGAAGAAGCTGGAGGTGGAGCAGCGAGCAAGCAGCAGACAACAGTAGCTGGTTTGCCAGCCTATGGGCGGTACTTAAACGCACTCACTCATTCACACAGAGACACATCAGGCAGACAGATATAGCTATAGATATACGAATATAGTATACATATAAAAAAGAGTGCACTTTTTGCGCGTTTCAAAAATTGTTATTGCACATTTAAAGGCGTCATTATTAGCGCTACATGGAGGCACTAACAATTGTCCATGCATTTGAAATGCTGAGCCGGAGTCCGAGTCCAGGCACTAATTGGACCCGGCCGGAGCTGTGGGGAATAGAGGGGGAACAGAGGACTGGGTGGAGAGGACAGGCTGATCTCGCATAGCAATTGCATTTCTTTCAAGAGTGCTTTTTCCTTTTTGTAGTGCGAGTATTACCATTTTGGTTGCTCTTTGGGTTATCACATAAATTGTGCGCACAAATCTTGATCTGCAAATCATTTTCGACAACTTTACGGCCCAGGCGGAGCCCGTGGCCTGTGTAGGGAATAGGGTGGGGTAGGGGGATCTGGACTCGAAGCCGGTCAAAGTCTATATGCATATGTATGATCGTAACTTGGGTCCGCTATCTGTCGCTGAGATCTCGATCAGAGTGCGCATGCAACGATCCTCGATCTCTTGCAATAATATTTTCTGTTTATTTATCGTGCAGTTCTGTTTTTTTTCTTCTTTTTTGGTTACCATTTCCTGTGGCACTCTTTAAGTACTCGTACTACTGCAACAAAAAGAGGCCAAAGCTGGGAATAGCCAACCAACTAAGCTGACATTTAATTTAAGTGCCAAACACTAGAGAGAACAACAACTGTCTTCGGCTAATGAAATTTATGCATTTATGCGGAGATGGGAATGAGAATGGAAATCGGAATGGAGAGTGCTCATCTGCAGGCAAGCGAACAGAACGAAAATCGAACGATGATCCATGTTAATGTCCATCACATGTGCCAAGGTTAAAGCAGCTGTCAATGCGATTGTTGGACATGTCCATGTTGCAATTTGAAATTAGCCGCACTTGCAACGGATATGGCTTTAGCACTGGAGGAGGAGGATGAGAATCAGAATCGGAATCAGAATCAGAATGAAATGGATGATGGTCTTTGAGCTAAAGGATGCCCTGCAAGTGTCCCGATTGCGCGTTTCCCGTGAGAAATTTCAATTATTTTAATTAGGCGACGACGGTGTATACGCGTCTGCGTCTGCGCAGAGTCTGACTCTAAGCCATCGACATCGATGTCGACGTCGGCGTAGATGTCGCATTGGTCGTCCCCGTCTCTTTGTCCGCTGCACGCAACGCTCAGTCGCTGTCGCTGTCCCTGCCTCTGCCGCTGCCACGGAGCTGCTGGAATTCCAGTTGATAGCACAGGCAGAAACAGAGACAGAGACGGAGAGAGATAGAGAAAGAGAGAGCAACGCAGTTGCAAGAACAGGATTCTGTACTCCTCTCGATGGTCGCTGCTCGCGGTCGCCTAATGACATGTTTTGGATAATGATGACGGGGCAGGAGACTACGAGTAGATAGGGGCCTGGAGAAGGGGGCTGCCCGGAGTGGTCTGGTCTCGCCGAGTGGCGATAAAAAGCTGGAACTTAATTTAAATTGATGACACTGCCTCTCGTCGCCGGCCGTTTGGAAAATTGCCAACAAGCGGCGAACGTTTGCCGAGCAAATCAATCTGCATGCCAGCCGTCGCAGATGGATCATGGGGTATGGGGGATATGTTACGATTGCAGACCACCCGGCGGTCGAGGACTCCGACTCCAACTCCAACTCTGATACCAAGTTGGACACTTAATTGGCCGCAGCGGTGTCAATTGCAGCGCCATCACAATGAAACACCAATTCCTGGACCGCCCCCGGGGGAGCCATGGTAATGTGACTTGCTGCTGGCCACCGCCACCACTGATCGGCTCGGCGGAGAGTGTCGCCCGCTGTGCCAGGGAATGCCAATTTCAGCAATTAACAATGGCCATAAAAATTGCTCACGCAGGTGAGCCATGCGGATGCGAGAGGCATATACACAGAGTGCACTGAGGGATTAGAGAAGATGGAAGAAGAAGAAGAAGAATAAGAGGAAGTGGAGGAAGCGGAGGTGGAGACGGAGACGGAAACGATATGAATCGCGGGCAGTAACCTGTTAACAAAGCCAAAGGCCGCGCTCGAACATTAATCAGCAGATCAGATCGCATGCGAAACGTTACGTAGAGACAAGACAGGAGTCAAAATTATGCTCCATAAAGAATTGCCCTTTGCCTGTAGTATGTTGTATGCCAAATAAGCATATGCTCACCGTATTGTAGTGTATACAATATGTCAAGTGGTCATATGCCCAAAGTTAATGTAGAGTATCACGCTCATAAACATAAAGACACTTTGTCGCAATGTTTACGTAACATAGCCACACTCAAGAGCCGTAATACGATCAGTCCCTTATATGTGGACTGGCCTGCAGCGTGAGAGCTGCAGTGTCGGCAATATATTCCAAGTGGCCAAATGAGCATTCCAATGTATATGCATTCTGCATATACATTCTTACAAACATAAATATACACATACATATGGCATGCTACATGATCCCGTTCTGCCGCTGCCCTTAGCGACAGAACTCAACCAAGAACATTATGTACTTTAGGCTAAATAAGTTTATGAAGAATAAATTGAATTCATTCCGAATACAACCCGAAGAAAGAACAGAAGTGTTTTCGCTGTTTCTATTCGATTACGATTCCATTTCTACATGGCGACCGTGACAGGACCCTTTGTGAAAAATAAATTAGTGAAAAAATTATAAATACGCAACCGGAAGGAGCACACGCCAATAACCATTCTTTAACTACAATGGAACAATTAACCAATGGACAATTAAAATTAAAAGTGAATTAAAAGTGCGACAAAAGAAAACGGAACAATATAAAGACCTCAAAAGGCACCGACAACGCTACAAAGAGCGTGTGTCACTAGAAGCACCTGTGTGATGACCAGCACCGGCACCGCCTGAGCTCATAGGCCTAAAAGAAGAAAATAAACTACAAACATAACATACTTACAAATATATAACTTGACCTGTGCGATGACCGGCACCGGCACCGCCTGAGCCCATAGGCCCATGGAAAAGGAACCAATGAAAAATGCTGTTCCTATTGAACAAAGGGACGCACCGACGCTGAAAGAGGCGCTTGAGGTGTGTCCAGCTGATGGACCACGCCCACTCACAATAGCTGAGTACAGGGCTCGCCAGCAAAAGAAGCTGAAACCCAAAACCCAACGAGGAGGAGAAGTAAGGAAACTTCTAACCCAAAAACATTTAGAAGAGGACATCCTGAAGTCGTTAACTGAAGAAGAGGACCGACAACGCTGCATAGAGCGTATTGCAAATATAAAGGCAACACTTCGCCAAAGAGCGAAGAAACGCAAAGGGGCCGCAGAAATGCGCAAGCCTTAACTTGCCTTAATATAAGTCCTACCACAAAGCAAGCTGATGCATGAAAATGCAGCTTGCGAAATACTAATTCTGTTAGGCTTTAACTAACAAACGTGCTGTTAGCATTTTTAAAAAAAAAAACGAGGGGAACGTTGTGAGTTGCTGCGGACACCGCAACTCTAAAGTTATACCCGATACTAAGTCAGTATGGCTCTCCTCCGGCAGACGCAGCTAATATTAAACGACACGACAAAGAGTGCGTGCGAGAGAGACAGAAAATCAGTCTAGCGTGACGTCGGGCGCAGCGAAGCCAGTGCAAATTGATTTGTTCCTTTTGGCTATAAAAATGATCTGATCTGATCCAGATTCAGCAATCTGATAGATATGGTCATTATCTATGATTCTGCGTTTTTAGTTTTCTCGAATGTGCAATATTGTGGATGCAACAGATTTTCGTCCTTTGTGTGGGCGGAAGGGGGGGGGGCGAAATTTTGGGATACACTTTTTATAGTAAGATCTAACAGGAGTGCGGATACCAAATTTGGTTACTCTAGCCTTAATAGTCTCTGAGATTTTTGAATATCCCCAGATTTTCGTCCTTTGCGGGGGCGGAAGGGGGTGTGGCGAAATTTTGAAACAAACTCGTCTCGGTCCGATATATTAGGAGTGTGGATACCAAATTTGGTTACTCTAGCTTTTGTAGGCTCTGAGATCTAGGCGCTAATGTTTTACTCTAAGCAAAGCCGCCTATGCTACGTGTGTGTTAGAGAGAGACAGGGCGAGAAAAAATGAAATTGTTTTCTTGATGCTGGCTATAATAATAATACGATCCAATTCAAATTCTGCAGTCTAAAAGATATGGTCATTCTCTACAATTCTACGTTTTTAATTTTCTCATATCTTTAAAATTGTGGATGCCACAGATTTTCGTCCTTTGTGGGGGCGGAAGTGGGCGGGGCGAAGTTTTGAAATATTTTTGTAGCAGTGACATATCACAGAAGTCTGGGTCCAAAACATCGTTGCTCTAGCTCTTATAGTCTTTGAGCACTAGGCGCTGAAGGGGACGGACAGACGGACGGACGGACAGACGGACAGACGGACAGACAGACATGGCTCCATCGACTCGGCTATTGATGCTGATCAAGAATATATATACTTTATGGGGTCGGAAACGATTCCTTCTGGACGTTACACACATCCACTTTTACCACAAATCTAATATACCCCAATACTCATTTTGAGTATCGGGTATAACGAGGGGGAACGTTGTGAGTTGCTGCGGACACCGCAACTCTACGGTTATACCCGATACTAAGTCAGTATGGCTCTCCTCCGGCAGACGCCGCTAATATGAAACGACACGACAAAGAGTGCGTGCGAGAGAGACAGAAAATCAGTCTGAGCGTGACGTCGGGCGCTGCGTAGCCACTGCAAATTGATTTGTTCCTATTGGCTATAAAAATGATCTGATCTGATCCAGATTCAGCAATCTGATAGATATGGTCATTATCTATGATTCTGCTTTTTTAGTTTTCTCGAATGTGCAATATTGTGGATGCAACAGATTTTCGTCCTTTGTGTAGGCGGAAAGGGGTGGGGCGAAATTTTGAGATACACGTTTTATAGTGAGATCTAACAGGAGTGCGGATACCAAATTTGGTTACTCTAGCCTTAATAGTCTCTGAGATTTTTGAATATCCCCAGATTTTCGTCCTTTGCGGTGGCGGAAGGGGTGTGGCGAAATTTTGAAACAAACTCGTCTCGGTCCGATATATTAGGAGTGTGGATAACAAATTTGGTTACTCTAGCTTTTGTAGTCTCTGAGATCTAGGCGCTAATGTTTTACTCTAAGCAAAGCCGCCTATGCTACGTGTGTGTTAGAGAGAGACAGGGCGAGAAAAAATGAAATTGTTTTCTTGATGCTGGCTATAATAATGATACGATCCAATTCAGATTCCGCAGTCTTAAAGATATGGTCATTCTTTACAATTCTACGTTTTTGGTTTTCTCATATCTTTAAAATTGTGGATGCCACAGATTTTCGTCTTTTGTGGGGGCGGAAGTGGGCGGGGCGAAGTTTTGAAATATTTTTGTAGCAGTGACATATCACAGAAGTCTGGATCCAAAACATCGTTGCTCTAGCTCTTATAGTCTTTGAGCACTAGGCGCTGAAGGGACGGACAGACGGACGGACGGACAGACAGACAGGGCTCAATCGACTCGGCTATTGATGCTGATCAAGAATATATATACTTTATGGGGTCAGAAACGATTCCCTCTGGACGTTACACACATCCACTTTTACCACAAATCTAATATACCCCAATACTCATTTTGAGTATCGGGTATAAAAAAAACGAGGGGGAACGTTGTGAGTTGCTGCGGACACCGCAACTCTACGGTTATACCCGATACTAAGTCAGTATGGCTCTCCTCCGGCAGACGCCGCTAATATTAAAAGACACGACAAAGAGTGCGTGCGAGAGAGACAGAAAATCAGTCTGAGCGTGACGTCGGGCGCTGCGTAGCCACTGCAAATTGATTTGTACCTATTGGCTATAAAAATGATCTGATCTGATCCAGATTCAGCAATCTGATAGATATGGTCATTATCTATGATTCGTTTTTAGTTTTCTCGAATGTGCAATATTGTGGATGCAACAGATTTTCGTCCTTTGTGTGGGCGGAAGGGGGTGGGGCTAAATTTTGAGATACACGTTTTATAGTAAGATCTAACAGGAGTGCGGATACCAAATTTGGTTACTCTAGCCTTAATAGTCTCTGAGGTTTTTGAATATCTCCAGATTTTCGCCCTTTGCGGGGGCGGAAGGGGGTGTGGCGAAATTTAGAAACAAACTCGTCTCGGTCCGATATATTAGGAGTGTGGATACCAAATTTGGTTGCTCTAGCTTTTGTAGTCTCTGAGATCTAGGCGCTAATGTTTTACTCTAAGCAAAGCCGCCTATGCTACGTGTGTGTTAGAGAGAGACAGGGCGAGAAAAAATGAAATTGTTTTCTTGATTGTGGCTATAATAATAATACGATCCAATTCAGCTTCCGCAGTCTTAAAGATATGGTCATTCTCTACAATTCTACGTTTTTGGTTTTCTCATATCTTTAAAATTGTGGATGCCACAGATTTTCGTCCTTTGTGGGGGCGGAAGTGGGCGGGGCGAAGTTTTGAAATATTTTTGTAGCAGTGACATATCACAGAAGTCTGGATCCAAAACATCGTTGCTCTAGCTCTTATAGTCTTTGAGCACTAGGCGCTGAAGGGGACGGACAGACGGACGGACGGACAGACGGACAGACGGACAGACAGACAGACAGACAGGGCCCAATCGACTCGGCTATTGATGCTGATCAAGAATATATATACTTTATGGGGTCGGAAACGATTCCTTCTGGACGTTACACACATCCACTTTTACCACAAATCTAATATACCCCAATACTCATTTTGAGTATCGGGTATAACGAGGGGGAACGTTGTGAGTTGCTGCGAAGACCGCAACTCTACAGTTATACCCGATACTAAGTCAGTATGGCTCTCCTCCGGCAGACGCCGCTAATATTAAACGACACGACAAAGAGTGCGTGCGAGAGAGACAGAAAATCAGTCTGAGCGTGACGTCGGGTGCTGCGTAGCCAGTGCAAATTGATTTGTTCCTTTTGGCTATAAAAATGATCTGATCTGATCCAGATTCAGCAATCTGATAGATATGATCATTATCTATGATTCTGCGTTTTTAGTTTTCTCGTATCCTCAATATTGTGGATGCAACAGATTTTCGTCCTTTGTGGGGGCGGAAAGGGGTGGGGCGAAATTCTGAGATAAACGTTTTATAGTGAGATCTAACAGAAGTGCGGATACCAAATTTGGTTTTTCTAGCCTTAATAGTCTCTGAGATTTGTGAATATCCCCAGATTTTCATCCTTTGCGGGGCGGAAGGGGGTGTGGCGAAATTTTGAAACAAACTCGTCTCGGTCCGATATATTAGGAGTGTGGATACCAAATTTGGTTGCTCTAGCTTTTATAGTCTCTGAGATCTAGGCGCTAATGTTTTACTCTAAGCAAAGCCGGCTATGCTACGTGTGTGTTAGAGAGAGACAGGGCGAGAAAAAATGAAATTGTTTTCTTGATTCTGGCTATAATAATTATACGATCTGGTTCAGATTTTGCACTCTACAAGATATAGTCATCTTCTACGATTCTGCGTTTTTAGTTTTCTCGTATCGTTGAAATTGTGGATGCCACAGATTTTCGCCGTTTGTGGGGGCGGAAGTGGGCGGCGCAAAGTTTTGAAATATTCTTGTAGCAGTGACATATCACAGAAGTCTGGATCCAAAACATCGTTGCTCTCGCTCTTATAGTCTTTGAGCACCAGGCGCTGAAGGGGACGGACAGACGGACAGACGGACGGACGGACAGACGGACAGGCAGACAGGGCTCAATCGACTCGGCTATTGATGCTGATCAAGAATATATATACTTTATGGGGTCGGAAACGATTCCTTCTGGACGTTACACACATCCACTTTTACCACAAATCTAATATACCCCAATACTCATTTTGAGTATCGGGTATAAAAAACGAGGGGGAACGTTGTGAGTTGCTGCGGACACCGCAACTCTACGGTTATACCCGATACTAAGTCAGTATGGCTCTCCTCCGGCAGACGCCGCTAATATTAAACGACACGACAAAGAGTGCGTGCGAGAGAGACAGAAAATCAGTCTGAGCGTGACGTCGGGCGCTGCGTAGCCACTGCAAATTGATTTGTTTCTGTTGGCTATAAAAATGATCTGATCTGATCCAGATTCAGCAATCTGCTAGATATGGTCATTATCTATGATTCAACGTTTTTAGTTTTCTCGAATGTGCAATATTGTGGATGCAACAGATTTTCGTTCTTTGTGTAGGCGGAAGGGTGTGTGCCGAAATTTTGAGATACACGTTTTATAGTAAGATCTAACAGGAGTGCGGATACCAAATTTGGTTACTCTAGCCTTAATAGTCTCTGAGATTTTTGAATATCCCCAGATTTTCGTCCTTTGCGGGGGCGGAAGGGGGTGTGGCGAAATTTTGAAACAAACTCGTCTCGGTCCGATATATTAGGAGTGTGGATACAAAATTTGGTTGCTCTAGCTTTTGTAGTCTCTGAGATCTAGGCGCTAATGTTTTACTCTAAGCAAAGCCGCCTATGCTACGTGTGTGTTAGAGAGAGACAGGGCGAGAAAAAACGAGGGGGAACGTTGTGAGTTGCTGCGGAGACCGCAACTCTACAGTTATACCCGCTAATAAGTCAGTATGGCTCTCCTCCGGCAGACGCCGCTAATATTAAACGACACGACAAGGAGTGCGTGCGAGAGAGACAGAAAATCAGTCTGAGCGTGACGTCGGGTGCTGCGTAGCCAGTGCAAATTGATTTGTTCCTTTTGGCTATAAAAATGATCTGATATATGATATATGATCATTATCTATGATTCTGCGTTTTTAGTTTTCTCGTATCCTCAATATTGTGGATGCAACAGATTTTCGTCCTTTGTGGGGGCGGAAAGGGGTGGGGCGAAATTTTGAGAAATACGTTTTATAGTGAGATCTAACAGAAGTGCGGATACCAAATTTGGTTTTTCTAGCCTTAATAGTCTCTGAGATTTGTGAATATCCCCAGATTTTCATCCTTTGCGGGGGCGGAAGGGGGTGTGGCGAAACTTGGAAACAAACTCGTCTCGGTCCGATATATTAGGAGTGTGGATACCAAATTTGGTTGCTCTAGCTTTTATAGTCTCTGAGATCTAGGCGCTAATGTTTTACTCTAAGCAAAGCCGGCTATGCTACGTGTGTGTTAGAGAGAGACAGGGCGAGAAAAAATGAAATTGTTTTCTTGATTCTGGCTATAATAATTATACGATCTGGTTCAGATTTTGCACTCTAGAAGATATAGTCATCTTCTACGATTCTGGGTTTTTAGTTTTCTCGTATCGTCGAAATTGTGGATGCCACAGATTTTCGCCCTTTGTGGGGGCGGAAGTGGGCCGGGCAAAGTTTTGAAATATTCTTGTAGCAGTGACATATCACAGAAGTCTGGATCCAAAACATCGGTTCTCTAGCTCTTATAGTCTTTGAGCACTAGGCGCTGAAGGGGACGGACAGACGGACGGACGGACAGACGGACAGACGGACAGACAGACATGGCTCAATCGACTCGGCTATTGATGCTGATCAAGAATATATATACTTTATGGGGTCGGAAACGATTCCTTCTGGACGTTACACACATCCACTTTTACCACAAATCTAATATACCCCAATACTCATTTTGAGTATCGGGTATAAAAACTGAAGACGTCGATTCGCTGGAAGAAGCGTCTGTGACTACAACAGAATTATTTGCACCTGCCTGTCATGGTTATGGGCAGGGGCATCGGCATCCCATTCGTATGGGAGTCGCAAAAACCAAATTAGAATATCAACCAAATGACGCACAGATACGGACAAGGCAATTGGAGCAGCACCAGGGGCAACAACAGCAACAGCTCCGCTCAGCGATAGGCAGGCATTTTACGACTCGATATTCAGATTCAAGATACAGATACAGATTCATACCCCATACATTGTATGGCGTACGAGACGTACGATATGAGCATATCCATCCAATCCAATGCTCTAGCTCTTATGGATTCTGAGATCCTTGAACTCATATTTTGCAATTGGCAAAACCGACCATGAAACCTCTGTGTTAGAAAGAGACAGAGCGAGAAAGAATGAAATTGTTTTCTTGATTCTGGCTATAATAATTATACGATCTAGTTGAGATCTTACATTCTAGAACATATAGTCATCCTCTACGATTCTGCGTTTTTGGTTTTATCGTATCTTTAAAAATGTGGATGCCACAGATTTTCGTCCTTTGTGGGGCGGAAGTGGGCGGGGCGAAGTTTTGAAATATTTTTGTAGCAGTGACATATCACAGTCTGTATCCAAAACATTGTTGCTCTAGCTCTTATAGTCTTTGAGCACTAGGCGCTGAAGGGGACGGACAGACGGACAGACAGGGCTCAATCGACTCGGCTATTGATGCTGATCAAGAATATATATACTTTATGGGGTCTGAAACGATTCCTTCTGGACGTTACACACATCCACTTTCACCACAAATCTAATATACCCCAATACTCATTTTGAGTATCGGGTATAAAAACTTGCTCGATCGCTCGCTGGTTCTGGTTGTGGGTCTCTCGCTGGCAGAAATATTATTTGAAATATTAAACCGATATTCGGCACGTTTTAAGCCGAAACGCGTTTTCAAAAGCGATCATTCAGCCGAGCCAAGCGGGCAGCCAGGCAGCAGCCCCCAGAACCCGAGTAAATCCGATTCCCAGCCCCGACGCGGCCGAGGCCCTCGTCTCACCTCATTCGTGCGCCGTTGGGGTTTTCGCTTTCAGTTGCTGCTCGCACCTGCGTCCGATTGGACTTATTATTAAAGTGCTTATTGGATCTCCGTCGTGCCGAACCGAATCGTATCGAACCGAACCGTTAGACTTCGATCACTGCGGACCCCGAAGCGCGAGAATAATCGAGATTAACGTGATTCAGTGATTGATATTGATCGACAGGATCTAGAATGTGGTAAAAGTGAACGAACTGTGGTGTATTCAGTGATAAACCTTTAGAATGGATAAGGACAACGACGCCAAGAGTCAAGCGGAGAACCATAGGGGCTCGGTGTCCTCGAGCAGGTCTCTGGAAATACCCATCACTCCCTCGCGTTCCCCAAGAAGGTCTCCTTCTCTGACGAGCTGCCCACCACGGCAGCGGCAGCGGCAGCAGCAGAAGCGGACCCAAAGTTCGAGTCGCAGTCCCCGGCCCATCAGCCAGTCCCGCTGCAGGCGAGTGGAGTCAGTCACGTGCTGCACCAGGCGGCCCAGTACCTGGAGAGATTACACGGCGGTTCTCGCGATCATCCTGTAGAGGAAGTCCACGCTAATGCGGATTCAGATGGCGATAGCACCACAAGCGCCGCCGTACTCGACCTGGACTCAACGGATGGAGCTGTGCCGCCACCGTCGGCGACGGCCCCAGTTGGTTTAGTGCTCGCCACCTCTCCCAGCATTCTGATAGCCAACGATGGCAGCAGCAGCGTGGGCAAACAGGAAGCGACGCTGGCGAATACGAACTCGAATCAGATTCAGCATCAGCATCAGAGCTGGAGTCCGATTCAGAATCAACATCAGAATACGACTCAGTTGCAATCAAATTTGTACATGGAACGATACAACCTCAATTTAGATAAAAACTGCAGCTCCATGGAGTTGGAGGCACGTCGGGAGAAGCAGCGCTGGCTCTTGATATCAGAGTGCAGTGCGCTCTTTGACGAGGGCGAGGGGAGGCACACACGTGAAGCCTTCCGCAAGCTCTTTCTGGATGAGGTAAGTCGTCGTATCCCTGGGGACTGTCTGTCCCTCCTTCCGCTGCACCATGTACCAGCCTTAATTGTTTTATATCAACGGGTTTAATTACGTCAACCGGGGAGAGATGCCATGCAAATGGGAGCACTGGGAATGGGAATTGGATGGGACAATGGGACCAGGGTACTTGTGCAGTTAAAGCTCTCTGCTGGGTCTGACCTTGTGCCACATATTTGTGGTCATCGCGTCGTGTTGTGGTCCTTTACCTGATGCGAGAATAGAAACTCATTTTTATACCCGATACTCAAAATGAGTATTGGGGTATATTAGATTTGTGGTAAAAGTGGATGTGTGTAACGTCGTTTCGTCGTTTCGTTTGGGAATCGTTTCCGACCCCATAAAGTATATATATTCTTGATCAGCATCAATAGCCGAGTCGATTGAGCCATGTCTGTCTGTCCGTCTGTCCGTCCGTCCGTCTGTCCGTCCCCTTCAGCGCCTATTGCTCAAAGACTATAAGAGCTAGAGCAACGATGTTTTGGACCCAGACTTCTGTGATATGTCACTGCTACAAAAATATTTCAAAACTTCGCCCCGCACACTTCCGCCCCCACAAAGGACGAAAATCTGTGGCATCCACAATTTTAAAGATATGAGAAAATTAAAAACGTAGAATTGTAGAGAATGACCATATCTTTTAGACTGCAGAATTTGAATTGGATCGTAATATTATTATAGCCAGCATCAAGAAAACAATTTCATTTTTTCTCGCCCTGTCTCTCTCTAACACACACGTAGCATAGGCGGCTTTGCTTAGAGTAAAACATTAGCGCCTAGATCTCAGAGACTACAAAAGCTAGAGCAACCAAATTTGGTATCCACACTCCTAATATATCGGACCGAGACGAGTTTGTTTCAAAATTTCGCCACACCGCTATGGACGAAAATCTGGGAATATTCACAAATCTCAGAGACAATTAACGCTAGAGTAACCAAATTTGGTATCCGCACTCCTGTTAGATCACACTATAAAACGTATATCTCAAAATTTCAACTCACCCCCTTCCGCCCACACCAAAGACGAAAATCTGTTGCATCCACAATATTGAAGATACGAGAACTAAAACTAACTAAAACTAAAAACGCAGAATCATAGATAATGACCATATCTATCAGATTCCTGAATCTGGATCAGATCGGATCATTTTTATAGCCAATAGGAACAAATCAATTTGCAGTTGTTACGCAGCGCCCGACGTCACGCTCAGACTGATTTTCTGTCTCTCTCGCACGCACTCTTTGTCGTGTCGTTTAATATTAGCGGCGTCTGCCGGAGGAGAGCCATACTGACTTAGTATCGGGTATAACTGTAGAGTTGCGGTGTCCGCAGTAACTCACAACGTTCCCTCTCGTTTAATTTGTGTCTCTCTCGATGGGCTTACATTTTTTGTGTGTTGTGTTTACTTTCGTGCTTTGTGTTTCGTTTCGTCTGTATTTCGTTTTATGGGCTCCCCGAAAGCTGTCCAACCAGTCATCGCCGCGGCGCGATCCCCCAGAGCTCATCCGTTAAATATGCACATTTTTCATCATCATCTTTGGGGCTCCTCTACGAGGGGCGATCATCGGTGACCAAATGCAAACCGGCTGCTCTATCTTCGATGTGCAGACAGTGCTGGGCGCTCATGATCGTGCGATCGAATTTCATTAAAATATTAATAAGCGGATAATTTATGCAAAACATTCATCACCATCACTGCCGCATAGTTGAGTGCGCCGTGGGATCGTATGAACCGAGAATAGTTTGGATTATGCTCATTACGATGCTATACAAGTGGAAATGGCAGTATCTTTCTCTCTCGATCTCAATCCGATGCCAGTGTAAACACTGGAACGAGTATAAATCTTCACGTGCGGGCCATAAACAAATGCTTCTTTAAACAATACAATACGATCATAAATTAATTAACACTTGGCTCGAACTGGAGATTTAGATGGGGATGGAGATGCGGATGGGGATAGGGATGGGGGCACTCACTGGCAAACTGGACACATAAATTCATTATTTTACAACTTGTTTCTCGGATCTGCTTACAGGAATTCCAGCAAAAGCTCTTCCAGCTTTTCGATCTCGAACGGCATGGTTATCTTCTACAAGACCGCTGGATCGAGCATATCAAGGGGCGTTTAACGTAAGTTTTTTTTGGGATTTTAGCTTTACTCGCAGTTAGATCTCCCTGTGCCCTGTTTTCTGTCTCCGCCTCCTTCCACGGATCGGTGCTGTGACGGTGCCAAAACAATTAGCTCGCTTGCCAGCAAAAAGGCGAGGAGTAAAAAATGGTAAGCCATGCAGGCTGTCCACTCCACTCGACTCCACACACACGCACCTTTCTGGCGTGCTCCAGGCATTCCAGCTGCGTAGTCTGCCGTACGATGGGATCGCCAATGGCGATGCTATCTGTGTTGTATGTTAACATATACAACAGCTAACATAGTCCGCATGCCTCGACAGCAACAGCAACAGCTAAAGCTGGCACTGAGACTGAGACTGAGACTAAGACTAGAGCTAAAGCTGCGATTGCGACTGGGAATGGGAATGGAGCTGGGACTAAGACCAAGACCAAGACTGAGACTGCGCCAGAAACTGTCATTGGCTGCCTGTCGTAATGAAGTCATTCAAATACAAATATAGCGCGTGCAGCCCAACAGCGGGAGAGGAGATCGGGAGCAGGCCATGGGGAGATGGGGGCCATGGTATTGGGTATCGTTAATGGTAATACTGAGATCGATCTCTCTGGACTCTGGTTACAGCGACGACCGTCAGATGGACTTTGCCGAGCAGATCGAATCGGTAGCCTATGTGATCTGCGGGGAGAACAGCAGAGTGAGCTTCAAGAACTTCCGCGACATCTGGCATACGCGCGGAGTAAGTGATAGCCCCCACAGCAGGTGTACAGCCATCGACATTCACTAATCCACCACTAATCCTAGATACTGGACAAGTTGTATCGCCTGATAGACATGGATGGGACCAATCTCATTTCCACCAATCAGGTAATGGAGTTTATATCGCATCTGACCAACTCCCGGCCGCGGACCGGCTTCGACAAGAGCTCTCTGGCCCGCCTGGAGCACCTGTTCCGCAACACCGTCGGCAACGAGCAGGAGATTCGCCGCGAGGAGTTCCATAAGATTGTCACCTCCAAGAATGTGGGTTTAGAGTGGTGTATTCCATAAATACCTTCAGGCTAACAAACTCTCTTTCTCGTGTGTGGATAGCCCTTCTTCACGGAGCGTGTCTTTCAAATCTTTGACAAGGACAACTCCGGCTCCATTTCGCTGCAGGAGTTCATTGATGCCATACATCAGTTCTCGGGGCAGGCGGCCTATGTTAAGATACGCTTCTTGTTCAAGGTCTACGACATAGATGGTAAGTTGAGCGATGGTAGGGATCCGATGAGGATCCACAGTTAATCGCATCCATATCCATCCTTCGCAGGCGATGGCCTCATTCAGCACAAGGAGTTGCACGATGTGATACGTCACTGCATCAAGGAGAATGGCATGGAGTTCTCTGAAGATCAGATCGAAGACCTCACCAGCGCCATGTTCGAGGATGCGGATCCCCACAACAGCGGCGAGATCACTTACGAGGCACTCAAAAATCAACTTAACAAACACGGTGGTCTCCTGGAGAACCTCAGTATAACGTAAGCTCTAGAAAAGAAAAAGAGACTCTAAATTGAATGATTCCCATCTGATAGGATCGATCGCTGGCTGGTGCCCGTGGCTGAAGATCGTCCGGCGGGCACTGGCAGGCTGTGGAACACGATACCTCACCAGCTGACGCTGGCCTACATGAAGAACAACCAGGTTTTTGTCACGTACCTCTTCTTCTACATAGCCGTAAATCTCTGCCTGTTCATCTCACGTGCCATCCAGTACCGGGCCAGCAATGGCTTCGTCATCATAGCCAGAGCCTGCGGTGAGTAGTCGTAGGCCCTTGTAACCTCCGATTCCTACGACCTTCAGCGTCCCATCTTCAAACTCCTTGTAGGACAATGCCTAAACTTCAACTGTGCATGGGTCCTGGTGCTGATGCTGCGGCACTCCCTCACGTATCTCAGGGGACGGGGATTGTCTTCGTATCTGCCGCTGGAACACCATGTCTACCTGCACAAGCTGACGGGGATCACAATTTCGGTTCTCAGCCTGGTGCACACGATCATGCATCTGTTCAACTTCTCCATCATCGTGATCAACGACCCCAACATCAACGCCGGGCACTACACGATCGGGGAGTGGCTACTGACGGATCGGCCGGGCCTGTTTGGACTGATTCCGGGCTGCGCCAATCCCACGGGCGTCGCCCTGCTGGCCATCCTCGTGGTGATGTTCGTGTGCTCGCAGCCGTTCGTGCGGCGCAAGGGCTGCTTCGAGGTCTTCTACTGGACGCACCTGCTGTACGTCCCCTTTTGGATACTCACCCTGTTCCACGGGCCCAACTTCTGGAAGTGGTTTCTGCTGCCGGGTCTCGTCTACATCGTGGAGCGGGTGCTGCGCTACGTGTGGATGCGGGTCGAGCACGGCAAAACCTATATCAGCTCCGGCCTGCTACTGCCTTCCAAAGTAATCCATCTGGTCATCAAGCGGCCTTTCAACTTCAACTTCCGCCCCGGCGACTATGTGTTCGTGAACATTCCCGCCATCGCCAACTACGAGTGGCACCCGTTCACCATCAGCTCCGCGCCCGAGCAGGAGGACTACATGTGGCTACACATCCGTACAGTGGGCGAGTGTACCAACCGCCTCTACCGCTACTTCGAGAGCGAGCAGCAGAAGCTGCACAAGAGCGAAGTGGGCCAGCACATGCACGCCATTCCCACGCCCAGCTTCATGCTCCTCAACGAGGCACGAAATCCCGCGCTGAACGGAGACATGGCCACCACCACGTCTACTCCGCAAACAGATTTCCTGGCCCGAAACATGGTGGGACAGGCAAAGCCGCCGGTGCGACCTCCTCGTCAGCATCGCAAGCTCGTGGCCTTCAGTCCCCAAGCACCGGATCCCGCCCAAACCACGGGCGTGAATCGCATCCGGAGCATCAAGAAAAACCTGCAGCGAACCTTCTCCCGGAAAGAGCCAGGTGAGCCGAAGGGTAAGCCCAGTCCGACGGGCATGGTTAACGGATCCTCCATCAGCGACGGTGAGCGCGAGGATCCGGGAGGTTCAGCGTAAAGATCAAGAAGCGCAGCCGACTCAAGGCGTAAGTATATCCGCTGCCGCCAGATCCAGCCAGAATAATCAGTAACCCCATCTTTCTCTTCGAAGTCTTCGTGCCCTCGGCCGTTCGGAGTCGGAGCGTACTTTCGATGACAAACGGGTGCGCCGTGCCCGCAACAACAGCGTGGGCCTGGCGTATCTCAGTCCGCAGAACAAGTCGCTGGCCCAGACCTTCCGGTACATGCGCAACAAGCCCACCATCATCGCCTTCAAGACGCCCAGCATGGAGGAGCACGAGTCGCAGTCCCAGCTGACGATTGCGCCGGAGAACAGCGGTAGTCCGGCCAGCAGGGCGGAACAGGGGCAGCTTGCCAAGGCGGAGTCCAGCGACAGGCTTCATATGACCAGGCTCAGCCTGACAGCGGATGTCGTGTGCAAGCCACTCGAGGTATGTTGCCGTAGCGAAGAGCCGTAGAACTAACAGATCTGCCACCTGAATCTAACAATCATCCACTCCACCAAAAAGGACAGCAACCAAACGTGTACGAGCAGCAGAAAATCCATTCTGCGGCGTCCCACATTCCTACGCACTTTGTCCACATCCCTAACCAACCGAGGCGGCGGAGGTGGAGGTGGAGGCGGTAGCTCCACAACTAACAGCGGTAGCAATGTCACACTCGATGAGGGCGTCATGGAGGTTTGGGTCACACCAACATACACACATACTCAGCCACTCGGCCTGGGGACTAACCCGATCTCATTTGCCAACTTCTCTGTTTCGCCCCGTGTTCGCATACGCTCTTAGATCTTCATTGACAGCCCGTACGGTGCTCCCTCGAGCCACATCTTTGGGGCCCAGCATGCGTGGCTCATCGGCACCGGGATCGGTGTCACACCCTTCGCCTCCATTTTGCAGTCCATCATGCACCGCTACTGGAAGGCGCGGCACAGCTGTCCACGCTGCCAATTTGAGTGGGCTAGTGAGATCCCCAAGTCTGTGATGAATCTGCGGAAGGTGGACTTTTTCTGGATCAACCGCGATCAGCGATCCTTCGAGTGGTTTGTGAATCTTCTCTCCCAGCTGGAGATTGAGCAGGCGGAGCTAGGCGGCGCCATGGAACGGTAGGCCCAGAAATATTTTTCTTTCCTAGAGATTTGCTGATGGGTTTGCGTTTTATAGTTTCCTGGACATGCATATGTACATCACAAGTGCCCTGCAGAGGACCGACATGAAAGCGGTGGGTCTTCAGCTAGCACTGGATCTGCTCCACGAGAAGGTAATATCCGTAAAGCATATCAGTTTCTATTCAATCCATTAAAATTCACCTATTTTCTATATCAGGGCAAGCGGGATCTTATCACGGGTTTGAAGACACGCACAAATGCAGGACGCCGCACCTGGGACAAGGTGTTCAAGCAACTGCAGGCACAGCAAAAGGGCAAGGTGACTGTCTTCTACTGCGGTCCCCCGCAGCTGACCAAGACGCTGCGCTACAAGTGCGATCAGTACGGGTTCTTATTTCGTAAGGAGTGCTTCTGAAGAAGCCATCCCACCTCTCTCTCTCCCTATCCGTCTCTGTGGTTCTCTCTGTCCATTGTGTCCATTGATCTGTCCCTCCATTGCTATCTCATTTGCATAAGCAACGTGTTTTATTTTCGGGTACGGTTCGGTTAGCGAAGCTTAGATGGCTATTAATTCGTCATATGTTGTTGATGTCTTATCTGTTGAATGTGTCCCCCACAGCTTGTAAATATCTGTATCCGCATACATATAGGTATGTATATCTATATACTCATACAATAAAGTTTGTTACTCGATGTGTCGTCCTCTGATTGCATCCAAGTTCCAGCCAGTACATTATGCGCCCCTTTCCAAGTGGCTCCGAGTTCTAAATTTGATTGACGGCACATTCTTACTAATCTTCAAGAGCAGTTACAACTAAAATTACAATACGGACACTCTAATAAAATACAAATTAAAATGCACATTAGAAAACGTTCCTTTCCTTTGGGCGACTAATTCTGATCACTAAATATCCGACTAGACAGAAGCCTCAGGGGTGATATGTGATATACCACATTCAGTGCTTCAACCAAGTACTGAAGTTGATAGGTCTGGACTTGCGTTCAATGGTTATTGTCTCGTCATCGGTATTGTCCACGTTGTAAAATTCACGCAACTCGGCAATGGCTGTCTCCTCGATCTGTGTGTGGGCCAGTGACTTGTTCCGCATCCTTTCGAAGGACTCCCGCTGTCGTCGCTCATCGGCGAGGATCCTCGAGAAACTTTGCGGCAGCCGCTTGGCCTCGCATCATATTGGCAAAGGAGGTGGGGTCCGAAAGGCTGCCTGTTGCTGGTGAGTCGCTAAAGGAACTACTCGACGGAGTGGCGGGTGGCAAGCCCCAGGCATTCGGCACAACCACAGGAGTGGTGGGCTCTTGCTCCACCAGAGGCGAACGCCAGCTCTTCAATTCGGAGGACAGACGTTTCCGTTGCTTCTGCGACAGTTTCTGCGACTGGGGCGTCAGGGATCTGAGATCCAGATTGTAGCTCTTACTCAGCGGCGTACTGGTCTCTTCTGCAGGGGAGGTTGGCGGTGGCGTTTGCTCCTTAATGGGAGCCCTTTCAATGACCTCTAGCTCTGGCCTCGGTGGCTCTTCCAGCTTAAGTGTGTTGTTCACTTTCAGGGCAGTGTCGGTTAGCTTTCGTTTCTGTTCCTTTTTGTCCACCACACGAGACCAGTTCTTGCCCTCGCTTCGAGTGCTTTCCTGCGGTCCGGTAGTCGCCTCAGGGCCAGAGGCAGACTCACTTACGCTTAGCGATCTCATCATGCTGGATATGGCCTGCTGTTCGTAGTAGTGACTGGCGTCTTGCCTCCGCAAGTCCTTCTGCTTAAGCTCAGCTGCCGCTTTTAGCTTTGTTTCCTGAAAAAGAAAAGAGATATTTAGGGGAAGTAACAGTACGGCACACAAACCGGGTCCATTCGATAGTCCAGGTCAATATCGCAGTCAACGACAAAACTAAGCAGCAGTTCATCTTCTATGGCCTCCGAGAAGGGCGTGATCTGGCGGTAGTCGAAGACATTGGAGAACATCTTACGGTAATGGTCGTTAAGGCATTTGAGAGTCGCCTCATCGCACAGTTCGATGCTGCGGTAGCAGAGAACTCTGGCCAGGTTGTGGCAGATGAAGTCCATGCATCCCTTGTGCAGCAGCTTGCAGTTGTACATCGCGGCAAAGTCCAACATCTCGCCGCACTTCCGTATGCTGATCTTGTCTAGAATAAGCGATTCGCAAAAGTTCTGCAGCGATTCAATGAAGTACTGATCGCAAAACGTGACCATGTTGTAGAGAAAGGTTTCCGTATAGTTCTGCTTGCAGAATGCCTCTGTATCCAGGCTGTATAGCCAATAGGAACAAATCAATTTGCAGTTGTTACGGAGCGCCCGACGTCACGCTCAGACTGATTTTCTGTCTCTCTTGCACGCACTCTTTGTCGTGTCGTTTAATATTAGCGGCGTCTGCCAGAGGAGAGCCATACTGACTTAGTATCGGGTATAACTGTAGAGTTGCGGTGTCCGCAGTAACTCACAACGTTCCCTCTCGTTTGATTTGTGTCTCTCTCGATGGGCTTACATTTTTTGTGTGTTGTGTTTACTTTCGTGCTTTGTGTTTCGTTTCGTCTGTATTTCGTATTATGGGCTTCCGAAAGCTGTCCAACCAGTCATCGCCGCGGCGCGATCCCCCAGAGCTCATCCGTTAAATATGCACATTTTTCATCATCATCTTTGGGACTCCTCTTCGAGGGGCGATCATCGGTGACCAAATGCAAACCGGCTGCTCTATCTTCGATGTGCAGACAGTGCTGGGCGCTCATGATCGTGCGATCGAATTTCATTAAAATATTAATAAGCGGATAATTTATGCAAAACATTCATCACCATCACTGCCGCATAGTTGAGTGCGCCGTGGGATCGTATGAACCGAGAATAGTTTGGATTATGCTCATTACGATGCTATACAAGTGGAAATGGCAGTATCTTTCTCTCTCGATCTCAATCCGATTCCAGTGTAAACACTGGAACGAGTATAAATCTTCACGTGCGGGCCATAAACAAATGCTCATAAATTAATTAACACTTGGCTCGAACTGGAGATTTAGATGGGGATGGAGATGCGGATGGGGATAGGGATGGGGGAACTCACTGGCAAACTGGACACATAAATTCATTATTTTACAACTTGTTTCTCGGATCTGCTTACAGGAATTCCAGCAAAAGCTCTTCCAGCTTTTCGATCTCGAACGGCATGGTTATCTTCTACAAGACCGCTGGATCGAGCATATCAAGGGGCGTTTAACGTAAGTTTTTTTTGGGATTTTAGCTTTACTCGCAGTTAGATCTCCCTGTGCCCTGTTTTCTGTCTCCGCCTCCTTCCACGGATCGGTACTGTGACGGTGCCAAAACAATTAGCTCGCTTGCCAGCAAAAAGGCGAGGAGTAAAAAATGGTAAGCCATGCAGGCTGTCCACTCCACTCGACTCCACACACACGCACCTTTCTGGCGTGCTCCAGGCATTCCAGCTGCGGCAGGCCAAAGACGTAGTCTGCCGTGCGATGGCATCGCCAATGGCTCCGGCCATGGTATTGGGTATCGTTAATGGTAATACTGAGATCGATCTCTCTGGACTCTGGTTACAGCGACGACCGTCAGATGGACTTTGCCGAGCAGATCGAATCGGTAGCCTATGTGATCTGCGGGGAGAACAGCAGAGGTAGCTTCAAGAACTTCCGCGACATCTGGCATAAGCGCGGAGTAAGTGATAGCCCCCACAGCAGGTGTACAGCCATCGACATTCACTAATCCACCACTAATCCTAGATACTGGACAAGTTGTATCGCCTGATAAACATGGATGGGACCAATCTCATTTCCACCAATCAGGTAATGGAGTTTATATCGCATCTGACCCGCTCCCGGCCGCGGACCGGCTTCGACAAGAGCTCTCTGGCCCGCCTGGAGCACCTGTTCCGCAACACCGTCGGCAACGAGCAGGAGATTCGCCGCGAGGAGTTCCAGAAGATTGTCACCTCCAAGAATGTGGGTTTAGAGTGGTGTATTCCATAAATACCTTCAGGCTAACAAACTCTCTTTCTCGTGTGTGGATAGCCCTTCTTCACGGAGCGTGTCTTTCAAATCTTTGACAAGGACAACTCCGGCTCCATTTCGCTGCAGGAGTTCATTGATGCCATACATCAGTTCTCGGGACAGTCGGCCGATGATAAGATACGCTTCTTGTTCAAGGTCTACGACGGTAGGGATCCGATGAGGATCCACAGTTAATCGCATCCATATCCATCCTTCGCAGGCGATGGCCTCATTCAGCACAAGGAGCTGCACGATGTGATACGTCACTGCATCAAGGAGAATGGCATGGAGTTCTCCGAAGATCAGATCGAAGACCTCACCAGCGCCATGTTCCAGGATGCGGATCCCCACAACAGCGGCGAGATCACTTACGAGGCACTCAAAAATCAACTTAACAAACACGGTGGTCTCCTGGAGAACCTCAGTAGAACGTAAGCTCTAGAAAAGAAAAAGAGACTCTAAATTGAATGATTCCCATCTGATAGGATCGATCGCTGGCTGGTGCCCGTGGCTGAGGATCGTCCGGCGGGCGCTGGCAGGCTGTGGAACACGATACCTCACCAGCTGACGCTGGCCTACATGAAGAACAACCAGGTTTTTGTCACGTACCTCTTCTTCTACATAGCCGTAAATCTCTGCCTGTTCATCTCACGTGCCATCCAGTACCGGGCCAGCAATGGCTTCGTCATCATAGCCAGAGCCTGCGGTGAGTAGTCGTAGGCCCTTGTAACCTCCGATTCTTACGACCTTCAGCGTCCCATCTTCAAACTCCTTGTAGGACAATGCCTAAACTTCAACTGTGCATGGGTCCTGGTGCTGATGCTGCGGCACTCCCTTACGTATCTCAGGGGACGGGGATTGTCTTCGTATCTGCCGCTGGACCACCATGTCTACCTGCACAAGCTGACGGGGATCACAATTTCGGTTCTCAGCCTGGTGCACACGATCATGCATCTGTTCAACTTCTCCATCATCGTGATCAACGACCCCAACATCAACGCCGGGCACTACACGATCGGGGAGTGGCTACTGACGGATCGCCCGGGCCTGTTTGGACTGATTCCGGGCTGCGCCAATCCCACGGTCGTCGCCCTGCTGGCCATCCTCGTGGTGATGTTCGTGTGCTCACAGCCGTTCGTGCGGCGCAAGGGCAGCTTCGAGGTCTTCTACTGGACGCACCTGCTGTACGTCCCCTTTTGGATACTCACCCTGTTCCACGGGCCCAACTTCTGGAAGTGGTTTCTGCTGCCGGGTCTCGTCTACATCGTGGAGCGGGTGCTGCGCTACGTGTGGATGCGGGTCGAGCACGGCAAAACCTATATCAGCTCCGGCCTGCTACTGCCTTCCAAAGTAATCCATCTGGTCATCAAGCGGCCGTTCAACTTCAACTTCCGCCCCGGCGACTATGTGTTCGTGAACATTCCCGCCATCGCCAACTACGAGTGGCACCCGTTCACCATCAGCTCCGCGCCCGAGCAGGAGGACTACATGTGGCTACACATCCGTACAGTGGGCGAGTGTACCAACCGCCTCTACCGCTACTTCGAGAGCGAGCAGCAGAAGCTGCACAAGAGCGAAGTGGGCCAGCACATGCACGCCATTCCCACGCCCAGCTTCATGCTCCTCAACGAGGCACGAAATCCCGCGCTGAACGGAGACATGGCCACCACCACGTCTACTCCGCAAACAGATTTCCTGGCCCGAAACATGGTGGGACAGGCAAAGCCGCCGGTGCGACCTCCTCGTCAGCATCGCAAGCTCGTGGCCTTCAGTCCCCAAGCACCGGATCCCGCCCAAACCACGGGCGTGAATCGCATCCGGAGCATCAAGAAAAACCTGCAGCGAACCTTCTCCCGGAAAGAGCCAGGTGAGCCGAAGGGTAAGCCCAGTCCGACGGGCATGGTTAACGGATCCTCCATCAGCGACGGTGAGCGCGAGGATCCGGGAGGTTCAGCGTAAAGATCAAGAAGCGCAGCCGACTCAAGGCGTAAGTATATCCGCTGCCGCCAGATCCAGCCAGAATAATCAGTAACCCCATCTTTCTCTTCGAAGTCTTCGTGCCCTCGGCCGTTCGGAGTCGGAGCGTACTTTCGATGACAAACGGGTGCGCCGTGCCCGCAACAACAGCGTGGGCCTGGCGTATCTCAGTCCGCAGAACAAGTCGCTGGCCCAGACCTTCCGGTACATGCGCAACAAGCCCACCATCATCGCCTTCAAGACGCCCAGCATGGAGGAGCACGAGTCGCAGTCCCAGCTGACGATTGCGCCGGAGAACAGCGGTAGTCCGGCCAGCAGGGCGGAACAGGGGCAGCTTGCCAAGGCGGAGTCCAGCGACAGGCTTCATATGACCAGGCTCAGCCTGACAGCGGATGTCGTGTGCAAGCCACTCGAGGTATGTTGCCGTAGCGAAGAGCCGTAGAACTAACAGATCTGCCACCTGAATCTAACAATCATCCACTCCACCAAAAAGGACAGCAACCAAACGTGTACGAGCAGCAGAAAATCCATTCTGCGGCGTCCCACATTCCTATGCACTTTGTCCACATCCCTAACCAACCGAGGCGGCGGAGGTGGAAGAGAAGGCGGTAGCTCCACAACTAACAGCGGTAGCAATGTCACACTCGATGAGGGCGTCATGGAGGTTTGGGTCACACCAACATACACACATACTCAGCCACTCGGCCTGGGGACTAACCCGATCTCATTTGCCAACTTCTCTGTTTCGCCCCGTGTTTGCATACGCTCTTAGATCTTCATTGACAGCCCGTACGGTGCTCCCTCGAGCCACATCTTTGGGGCCCAGCATGCGGTGCTCATCGGCACCGGGATCGGTGTCACACCCTTCGCCTCCATTTTGCAGTCCATCATGCACCGCTACTGGAAGGCGCGGCACAGCTGTCCACGCTGCCAATTTGAGTGGGCTAGTGAGATCCCCAAGTCTGTGATGAATCTGCGGAAGGTGGACTTTTTCTGGATCAACCGCGATCAGCGATCCTTCGAGTGGTTTGTGAATCTTCTCTCCCAGAGAGAGATTGAGATTGAGCAGGCGGAGCTAGGCGGCGCCATGGAACGGTAGGCCCAGAAATATTTTTCTTTCCTAGAGATTTGCTGATGGGTTTGCGTTTTATAGTTTCCTGGACATGCATATGTACATCACAAGTGCCCTGCAGAGGACCGACATGAAAGCGGTGGGTCTTCAGCTAGCACTGGATCTGCTCCACGAGAAGGTAATATCCGTAAAGCATATCAGTTTCTATTCAATCCATTAAAATTCACCTATTTTCTATATCAGGGCAAGCGGGATCTTATCACGGGTTTGAAGACACGCACAAATGCAGGACGCCCCACCTGGGACAAGGTGTTCAAGCAACTGCAGGCACAGCAAAAGGGCAAGGTGACTGTCTTCTACTGCGGTCCCCCGCAGCTGGCCAAGACGCTGCGCTACAAGTGCGATCAGTACGGGTTCTTATTTCGTAAGGAGTGCTTCTGAAGAAGCCATCCCACCTCTCTCTCTCCCTATCCGTCTCTGTGGTTCTCTCTGTCCATTGTGTCCATTGATCTGTCCCTCCATTGCTATCTCATTTGCATAAGCAACGTGTTTTATTTTCGGGTACGGTTCGGTTAGCGAAGCTTAGATGGCTATTTATTCGTCATATGTTGTTGATGTCTTATCTGTTGAATGTGTCCCCCACAGCTTGTAAATATCTGTATCCGCATACATATAGGTATTGTAGTGTATTGACACTCAGACTTAAGCACGCGTTGTCTTCAAGATTCTCTTTTATTCTATCCCCCTTGGATGGTGTGACCGTATATAGATATTAATATAATACCTAACACGCCTCTCCTTAGATGTTTAATATACATGTCATTTACAAATCTATTTTCTTATAACAATTTGATTTGTGTACTTAATCTAATTAGCGTATATAAAATTTATGTGATTTCGTATTTTTCTTTCTTCTTAATCTGTTTAGTATTTGTTTCAGTGTTTAATTTGTACATAATTTGATTTCATAATTCCTTTCTTTATATTATTTTATTGTTAAATACGCTTTACTACCTTCCCTGCCTCACGTGGTCTCAACTCTCTCCTGGTGGGTGTTGGTTGAGAAACTATTTGTTCATTGTTGGTTTTGGAATTGTCATCTACTGAACAATTGCTTTCGACATCAGGTGTTTTCGCATTAGGCGATGTATGATTGTTAGTGCTTTGGTTTCTAATTTGATCCAGGTGACGTTTTATTTCTCTGTTATTGTTCGCCAAAATACAACAATACGAACGCGGGCCCAGTTGTTGTTTTACAGTTGCCTGAGTCCAGCTTGCTTTGTTAGGATTTTTGTAGTCCCTAACCATAACTTTTTGACCCTTTAACACTTCTGGTGTTCGTGTCCCCTTGTGATTTACAACACACTCAGTCTGTTTTTTATTTATTATGCTTTCGACCGTAGGTGGTTTTAACAACGAAAATCTTGTTTTTAGTGTACGACCAAAAAATAATTTAGCAGGAGATTCGCCCGTAGTACAATGAATCGTATTTCGGTAATCGATCAAAAATCTATTTAAAATTGTATTAAAATCTTGTCTTTCATTAGCCTTTATGTTTGCATATAGTGATTTCTTAACAGTCTTTACAAAATTTTCTGCTTGACCATTAGTCGCTGGATGTCCTGGAGCAGTAAAAATGTGATTAACACCATTGTTTTTCATAAACGTTTTAAAATCATCAGAAGTAAACTGTCGTCCATTGTCACTAACTAACACGTCTGGAAAACCATATCGACAAAATACTTCTCTAAGCTTGTTGATAGTAAACAATGAAGTTATTTCCTTCGTTTTGAATACTTCTGCCCATTTTGTATAAGAATCTATAATAACCAATAAATGAAAACCTCTAATTGGTCCTGCAAAGTCTATGTGTACTCGACTCCAAGCCTTTCCTGTGGATTTCCACGGTATTAACAGACTCTTTTCTGGACTTGATTGTAGTTCCTGACAAGGAATACAATCTCGAATTAATTTCTCAATTTCAGAATCCATGCAAGGCCACCACACATAAGAACGTGCTAACATTTTGGTTTTTACTATTCCCAAATGCGATGCATGAAATTCTGCTAAGATAGCTTGTCTCAGTTTGGTTGGAATTACTACTCTGTGTCCCCATAAGATACAATCATATTCCACTGAAAGTTCATTTGTTTTAGAGATGTAGGCAGAAAACTCGCTGCCTTTTAATCTTGTCTTCGAACCAGTGTTAATTGCCTCACAAACTTTTGATAATATTGGGTCACGTCGTGTTTCACGAGCTATTTCTTTGAAGCTAATTTTGAACACCTTTTCGGACTGTATATAGTATATAGATTGCTCATCTAAATTTAGCTGATTGTAAGCATTTGACAGGTCAAGTTTTGAAGGGGGTATCAAGCGCTGCAAAAATGTCGTCTATTCGAGGTAGTGGATACTTTACGTCGACTAAAGACCGGTTTAATGTAACCTTATAGTCACCACAAATTCGTATGTCACCGTTTGGTTTTAAAATCGGTACCAAAGGTGTTGCCCATTCAGAACTAACAACTTGCTCTAAAATTCCATCATCTATGAATTTTCGTAACTGCACTTCAATCTTTTCTTTCCATGCTAATGGTACTGACCTAGGCTTGAAAAATATTGGTTTTGCATCTTCTTTTAATAGTAACGATATCGTATTCGTAGTATATGAACCTAAACGAGGCTCAAAAACTGCAGCAAACTCCGATTTAATCTGTTCTGTAATTACAGAATTTGGTTCATTTACGTACACATTGTTCACCTGCATTAACTCAAAATTAAAAGCTCTCAAAAATGTTCTACCTAGCAAAGGTGGACTCACTGCATTGGTTACAACAACAACAATTTGTTTTTTTAGACCTCGATATTCGATCGTTGCATCGTACTCACCAATAACTTTGATTGAATCTCCATTGTAATCTACATATGGAACTAGACATTTTCTAAGTGGTCTGCTGGTATTTAAGCTTTCGTAAAATGTTTTTGGAACCAATGTGCACGGTGCACCAGTGTCGCAAGCAATTTTCGTTATGTTTCCATCAATTTTTACAGGTAAATAATATACTCCATTAGTTGAGGTTGTATCAACGCTATAGATAGAAAAGTTATAATTATCATTATCAAAATTATTATCAGAATAGGTGTCATGTTTTGTTTGAGATACATAATTTACGGATTTTTTTGATTTATTTTTACAAATGCTCGCCAAGTGACCTATTTTTCCACAGCTGTGACATTTGCATGCCTTATACTTGCAATTGTTTGAGTTATGATTTCGCCAGCCACAGTGTGTGCATGGCTGCTGCTTCTTTTCTCTGCCAGCGTCGCAGTCGTTTTCGCCGTCGCCGTCACCGTCGCTTCTGCCGCCTCTGTAACTCACGTTTCGGTTGCCCTTGAAATGACTTCTGCCGTTGCTCTTTGCTTGATCTCTGTTCTCGCCTCTTTGCCTCTGCCATTGACTAGTCCCGTTCTTTTGATGCATGTAGTTGACGTTGTGTTCTGTCTTCCTTGTGCTGATCTTCGTCTCCATGATCATCGCCTTCTTGAGTGCATCAGCCAGAGTTAGATTTTCGTCTTCTTCACATATTCTTTCATATATAGGGTTGGGAAGGCTCATCACAAATTGGTTTAATACAAACGCTTCCAGATTTGAGCCAAATTTGCATTCCAATGCCAATTGTTTAACTCGAGCATACCACTCCGCTACAGTCTCATCTTCACTTTTTGTGGACATGTGAAATTTTTTTCTTTCTCTGAATATGAGTGTAGGTGGTGTGTAGTGTGTTTTTAAAATTTCACATAATTCTTTGTATGCTTTTGATACGGGTGATACCGGATTGCACAAACTATGTAGTACAGTGTAAGCCGCTGTACCGATCGACTTCAACAAAACTGCCTTTTCTGTGTTTTCCTCTTTCACATTCAATTCGCACAAATGTATGTCGAATTTTTCCTTCCAAATGCAGAACGTTTCTTGGTGTGGCGAAAACTCAGCAATTGTTGCCATTTGATAGAATGTTGGTGCTTCATTTTTCGTCATGTTGCTATTCATATATTATATGCACTTTTAACATGTGTATGTATATTAATACGTTTTATTTTATGCTCGTCGCCAATTATGTAGTGTATTGACACTCAGACTTAAGCACGCGTTGTCTTCAAGATTCGCTTTTATTCTATCCCCCTTGGATGGTGTGACCGTATATAGATATTAATATAATACCTAACAGGTATGTATATCTATATACTCATACAATAAAGTTTGTTACTCGATGTGTCGTCCTCTGATTGCATCCAAGTTCCAGCCAGTACATTATGCGCCCCTTTCCAAGTGGCTCCGAGTTCTAAATTTGATTGACGGCACATTCTTACTAATCTTCAAGAGCAGTTACAACTAAAATTACAATACGGACACTCTAATAAAATACAAATTAAAATGCACATTAGAAAACGTTCCTTTCCTTTGGGCGACTAATTCTGATCACTAAATATCCGACTAGACAGAAGCCTCAGGGGTGATATGTGATATACCACATTCAGTGCTTCAACCAAGTACTGAAGTTGATGCCTGTGGGTCTGGACTTGCGTTCAATGGTTATTGTCTCGTCATCGGTATTGTCCACGTTGTAAAATTCACGCAACTCGGCAATGGCTGTCTCCTCGATCTGTGTGTGGGCCAGTGACTTGTTCCGCATCCTTTCGAAGGACTCCCGCTGTCGTCGCTCATCGGCGAGGATCCTCGAGAAACTTTGCGGCAGCCGCTTGGCCTCGCATCATATTGGCAAAGGAGGTGGGGTCCGAACGGCTGCCTGTTGCTGGTGACTCGCTAAAGGAACTACTCGACGGAGTGGCGGGTGGCAAGCCCCAGGCATTCGGCACAACCACAGGAGTGGTGGGCTCTTGCTCCACCAGAGGCGAACGCCAGCTCTTCAATTCGGAGGTCAGGGATCTGAGATCCAGATTGTAGCTCTTACTCAGCGGCGTACTGGTCTCTTCTGCAGGGGAGGTTGGCGGTGGCGTTTGCTCCTTAATGGGAGCCCTTTCAATGACCTCTAGCTCTGGCCTCGGTGGCTCTTCCAGCTTAAGTGTGTTGTTCACTTTCAGGGCAGTGTCGGTTAGCTTTCGTTTCTGTTCCTTTTTGTCCACCACACGAGACCAGTTCTTGCCCTCGCTTCGAGTGCTTTCCTGCGGTCCGGTAGTCGCCTCAGGGCCAGAGGCAGACTCACTTACGCTTAGCGATCTCATCATGCTGGATATGGCCTGCTGTTCGTAGTAGTGACGGGCGTCTTGCCTCCGCAAGTCCTTCTGCTTAAGCTCAGCTGCCGCTTTTAGCTTTGTTTCCTGAAAAAGAAAAGAGATATTTAGGGGAAGTAACAGTACGGCACACAAACCGGGTCCATTCGATAGTCCAGGTCAATATCGCAGTCAACGACAAAACTAAGCAGCAGTTCATCTTCTATGGCCTCCGAGAAGGGCGTGATCTGGCGGTAGTCGAAGACATTGGAGAACATCTTACGGTAATGGTCGTTAAGGCATTTGAGAGTCGCCTCATCGCACTGTTCGATGCTGCGGTAGCAGAGAACTCTGGCCAGGTTGTGGCAGATGAAGTCCATGCATCCCTTGTGCAGCAGCTTGCAGTTGTACATCGCGGCAAAGTCCAACATCTCGCCGCACTTCCGTATGCTGATCTTGTCTAGAATAAGCGATTCGCAAACGTTCCGCAGCGATTCAATGAAGTACTGATCGCAGAACGTGACCATGTTGTAGAGAAAGGTTTCCGTATAGTTCTGCTTGCAGAATGCCTCTGTATCCAGGCTGTATAGCCAATAGGAACAAATCAATTTGCAGTTGTTACGCAGCGCCCGACGTCACGCTCAGACTAATTTTCTGTCTCTCTCGCACGCACTCTTTGTCGCGTCGTTTAATATTAGCGGCGTCTGCCGGAGGAGAGCCATACTGACTTAGTATCGGGTATAACTGTAGAGTTGCGGTGTCCGCAGTAACTCACAACGTTCCCTCTCGTTTGATTTGTGTCTCTCTCGATGGGCTTACATTTTTTGTGTGTTGTGTTTACTTTCGTGCTTTGTGTTTCGTTTCGTCTGTATTTCGTATTATGGGCTCCCCGAAAGCTGTCCAACCAGTCATCGCCGCGGCGCGATCCCCCAGAGCTCATCCGTTAAATATGCACATTTTTCATCATCATCTTTGGGACTCCTCTTCGAGGGGCGATCATCGGTGACCAAATGCAAACCGGCTGCTCTATCTTCGATGTGCAGACAGTGCTGGGCGCTCATGATCGTGCGATCGAATTTCATTAAAATATTAATAAGCGGATAATTTATGCAAAACATTCATCACCATCACTGCCGCATAGTTGAGTGCGCCGTGGGATCGTATGAACCGAGAATAGTTTGGATTATGCTCATTACGATGCTATACAAGTGGAAATGGCAGTATCTTTCTCTCTCGATCTCAATCCGATTCCAGTGTAAACACTGGAACGAGTATAAATCTTCACGTGCGGGCCATAAACAAATGCTCATAAATTAATTAACACTTGGCTCGAACTGGAGATTTAGATGGGGATGGAGATGCGGATGGGGATAGGGATGGGGGAACTCACTGGCAAACTGGACACATAAATTCATTATTTTACAACTTGTTTCTCGGATCTGCTTACAGGAATTCCAGCAAAAGCTCTTCCAGCTTTTCGATCTCGAACGGCATGGTTATCTTCTACAAGACCGCTGGATCGAGCATATCAAGGGGCGTTTAACGTAAGTTTTTTTTGGGATTTTAGCTTTACTCGCAGTTAGATCTCCCTGTGCCCTGTTTTCTGTCTCCGCCTCCTTCCACGGATCGGTGCTGTGACGGTGCCAAAACAATTAGCTCGCTTGCCAGCAAAAAGGCGAGGAGTAAAAAATGGTAAGCCATGCAGGCTGTCCACTCCACTCGACTCCACACACACGCACTGCGTAGTCTGCCGTACGATGGCATCGCCAATGGCGATGCTATCTGTGTTGTATGTTAGCATATACAACAGCTAACATAGTCCGCATGCCTCGACAGCAACAGCAACAGCTAAAGCTGGCACTGAGACTGAGACTGAGACTAAGACTAGAGCTAAAGCTGCGATTGCGACTGGGAATGGGAATGGAGCTGGGACTAAGACCAAGACCAAGACTGAGACTGCGCCAGAAACTGTCATTGGCTGCCTGTCGTAATGAAGTCATTCAAATACAAATATAGCGCGTGCAGCCCAACAGCGGGAGAGGAGATCGGGAGCAGGCCATGGGGAGATGGGGGCCATGGTATTGGGTATCGTTAATGGTAATACTGAGATCGATCTCTCTGGACTCTGGTTACAGCGACGACCGTCAGATGGACTTTGCCGAGCAGATCGAATCGGTAGCCTATGTGATCTGCGGGGTGAACGGCAGAGGTAGCTTCAAGAACTTCCGCGACATCTGGCATAAGCGCGGAGTAAGTGATAGCCCCCACAGCAGGTGTACAGCCATCGACATTCACTAATCCACCACTAATCCTAGATACTGGACCAGTTGTATCGCCTGATAGACATGGATGGGACCAATCTCATTTCCACCAATCAGGTAATGGAGTTTATATCGCATCTGACCATCTCCCGGCCGCGGACCGGCTTCGACAAGAGCTCTCTGGCCCGCCTGGAGCACCTGTTCCGCAACACCGTCGGCAACGAGCAGGAGATTCGCCGCGAGGAGTTCCAGAAGATTGTCACCTCCAAGAATGTGGGTTTAGAGTGGTGTATTCCATAAATACCTTCAGGCTAACAAACTCTCTTTCTCGTGTGTGGATAGCCCTTCTTCACGGAGCGGGTCTTTCTAATATTTGTCAAGGACAACTCCGGCTCCATTTCGCTGCAGGAGTTCATTGATGCCATACATCAGTTCTCGGGACAGTCGGCCGATGATAAGATACGCTTCTTGTTCAAGGTCTACGACATAGATGGTAAGTTGAGCGATGGTAGGGATCCGATGAGGATCCACAGTTAATCGCATCCATATCCATCCTTCGTAGGCGATGGCCTCATTCAGCACAAGGAGCTGCACGATGTGATACGTCACTGCATCAAGGAGAATGGCATGGAGTTCTCCGAAGATCAGATCGAAGACCTCACCAGCGCCATGTTCGAGGATGCGGATCCCCACAACAGCGGCGAGATCACTTACGAGGCACTCAAAAATCAACTTAACAAACACGGTGGTCTCCTGGAGAACCTCAGTATAACGTAAGCTCTAGAAAAGAAAAAGAGACTCTAAATTGAATGATTCCCATCTGATAGGATCGATCGCTGGCTGGTGCCCGTGGCTGAGGATCGTCCGGCGGGCACTGGCAGGCTGTGGAACACGATACCTCACCAGCTGACGCTGGCCTACATGAAGAACAACCAGGTTTTTGTCACGTACCTCTTCTTTTACATAGCCGTAAATCTCTGCCTGTTCATCTCACGTGCCATCCAGTACCGGGCCAGCAATGGCTTCGTCATCATAGCCAGAGCCTGCGGTGAGTAGTCGTAGGCCCTTGTAACCTCCGATTCTTACGACCTTCAGCGTCCCATCTTCAAACTCCTTGTAGGACAATGCCTAAACTTCAACTGTGCATGGGTCCTGGTGCTGATGCTGCGGCACTCCCTAACGTATCTCAGGGGACGGGGATTGTCTTCGTATCTGCCGCTGGACCACCATGTCTACCTGCACAAGCTGACGGGGATCACAATTTCGGTTCTCAGCCTGGTGCACACGATCATGCATCTGTTCAACTTCTCCATCATCGTGATCAACGACCCCAACATCAACGCCGGGCACTACACGATCGGGGAGTGGCTACTGACGGATCGGCCGGGCCTGTTTAGACTGATTCCGGGCTGCGCCAATCCCACGGGCGTCGCCCTGCTGGCCATCCTCGTGGTGATGTTCGTGTGCTCGCAGCCGTTCGTGCGGCGCAAGGGCAGCTTCGAGGTCTTCTACTGGACGCACCTGTACGTCCCCTTTTGGATACTCACCCTGTTCCACGGGCCCAACTTCTGGAAGTGGTTCCTGCTGCCGGGTCTCGTCTACATCGTGGAGCGGGTGCTGCGCTACGTGTGGATGCGGGGCGAGCACGGCAAAACCTATATCAGCTCCGGCCTGCTACTGCCTTCCAAAGTAATCCATCTGGTCATCAAGCGGCCGTTCAACTTCAACTTCCGCCCCGGCGACTATGTGTTCGTGAACATTCCCGCCATCGCCAACTACGAGTGGCACCCGTTCACCATCAGCTCCGCGCCCGAGCAGAAGGACTACAAGTGGCTACACATCCGTACAGTGGGCGAGTGGACCAACCGCCTCTACCGCTACTTCGAGAGCGAGCAGCAGAAGCTGCACAAGAGCGAAGTGGGCCAGCACATGCACGCCATTCCCACGCCCAGCTTCATGCTCCTCAACGAGGCACGAAATCCCGCGCTGAACGGAGACATGGCCACCACCACGTCTACTCCGCAAACAGATTTCCTGGCCCGAAACATGGTGGGACAGGCAAAGCCGCCGGTGCGACCTCCTCGTCAGCATCGCAAGCTCGTGGCCTTCAGTCCCCAAGCACCGGATCCCGCCCAAACCACGGGCGTGAATCGCATCCGGAGCATCAAGAAAAACCTGCAGCGAACCTTCTCCCGGAAAGAGCCAGGTGAGCCGAAGGGTAAGCCCAGTCCGACGGGCATGGTTAACGGATCCTTCATCAGCGACGGTGAGCGCGAGGATCCGGGAGGTTCAGCGTAAAGATCAAGAAGCGCAGCCGACTCAAGGCGTAAGTATATCCGCTGCCGCCAGATCCAGCCAGAATAATCAGTAACCCCATCTTTCTCTTCGAAGTCTTCGTGCCCTGGGCCGTTCGGAGTCGGAGCGTACTTTCGATGACAAACGGGTGCGCCGTGCCCGCAACAACAGCGTGGGCCTGGCGTATCTCAGTCCGCAGAACAAGTCGCTGGCCCAGACCTTCCGGTACATGCGCAACAAGCCCACCATCATCGCCTTCAAGACGCCCAGCATGGAGGAGCACGAGTCGCAGTCCCAGCTGACGATTGCGCCGGAGAACAGCGGTAGTCCGGCCAGCAGGGCGGAACAGGGGCAGCTTGCCAAGGCGGAGTCCAGCGACAGGCTTCATACGACCAGGCTCAGCCTGACAGCGGATGTCGTGTGCAAGCCACTCGAGGTATGTTGCCGTAGCGAAGAGCCGTAGAACTAACAGATCTGCCACCTGAATCTAACAATCATCCACTCGACCAAAAAGGACAGCAACCAAACGTGTACGAGCAGCAGAAAATCCATTCTGCGGCGTCCCACATTCCTCCGCACTTTGTCCACATCCCTAACCAACCGAGGCGGCGGAGGTGGAGGTGGAGGCGGTAGCTCCACAACTAACAGCGGTAGCAATGTCACACTCGATGAGGGCGTCATGGAGGTTTGGGTCACACCAACATACACACATACTCAGCCACTCGGCCTGGGGACTTACCCGATCTCATTTGCCAACTTCTCTGTTTCGCCCCGTGTTCCCATACGCTCTTAGATCTTCATTGACGGCCCGTACGGTGCTCCCTCGAGCCACATCTTTGGGGCCCAGCATGCGGTGCTCATCGGCACCGGGATCGGTGTCACACCCTTCGCCTCCATTTTGCAGTCCATCATGCACCGCTACTGGAAGGCGCGGCACAGCTGTCCACGCTGCCAATTTGAGTGAGCTAGTGAGATCCCCAAGTCTGTGATGAATCTGCGGAGGGTGGACTTTTTCTGGATCAACCGCGATCAGCGATCCTTCGAGTGGTTTGTGAATCTTCTCTCCCAGCTGGAGATTGAGCAGGCGGAGCTAGGCGGCGCCAAGGAACGGTAGGCCCAGAAATATTTTTCTTTCCTAGAGATTTGCTGATGGGTTTGCGTTTTATAGTTTCCTGGACATGCATATGTACATCACAAGTGCCCTGCAGAGGACCGACATGAAAGGGGTCTTCAGCTAGCACTGGATCTGCTCCACGAGAAGGTAATATCCGTAAAGCATATCAGTTGCTATTCAATCTATTAAAATTCACCTATTTTCTATATCAGGGCAAGCGGGATCTTATCACGGGTTTGAAGACACGCACAAATGCAGGACGCCCCAACTGGGACAAGGTGTTCAAGCAACTGCAGGCACAGCAAAAGGGCAAGGTGACTGTCTTCTACTGCGGTCCCCCGCAGCTGGCCAAGACGCTGCGCTACAAGTGCGATCAGTACGGGTTCTCATTTCGTAAGGAGTGCTTCTGAAGAAGCCATCCCACCTCTCTCTCTCCCTATCCGTCTCTGTGGTTCTCTCTGTCCATTGTGTCCATTGATCTGTCCCTCCATTGCTATCTCATTTGCATAAGCAACGTGTTTTATTTTCGGGTACGGTTCGGTTAGCGAAGCTTAGATGGCTATTTATTCGTCATATGTTGTTGTTGTCTCATCTGTTGAATGTGTCCCCCACAGCTTGTAAATATCTGTATCCGCATACATATAGGTATGTATATCTATATACTCATACAATAAAGTTTGTTACTCGATGTGTCGTCCTCTGATTGCACCCAAGTTCCAGCCAGTACATTATGCGCCCCTTTCCAGGTGGCTCCGAGTTCTACATTTGATTGACGGCACATTCTTACTAATCTTCAAGAGCAGTTACAACTAAAATTACAATACGGACACTCTAATAAAATACAAATTAAAATGCACATTAGAAAACGTTCCTTTCCTTTGGGCGACTAATTCTGATCACTAAATATCCGACTAGACAGAAGCCTCAGGGGTGATATGTGATATACCACATTCAGTGCTTCAACCAAGTACTGAAGTTGATGCCTGTGGGTCTGGACTTGCGTTCAATGGTTATTGTCTCGTCATCGGTATTATCCACGTTGTAAAATTCACGCAACTCGGCAATGGCTGTCTCCTCGATCTGTGTGTGGGCCAGTGACTTGTTCCGCATCCTTTCGAAGGACTCCCGCTGTCGTCGCTCATCGGCGAGGATCCTCGAGAAACTTTGCGGCAGCCGCTTGGCCTCGCATCATATTGGCAAAGGAGGTGGGGTCCGAAAGGCTGCCTGTTGCTGGTGAGTCGCTAAAGGAACTACTCGACGGAGTGGCGGGTGGCAAGCCCCAGGCATTCGGCACAACCACAGGAGTGGTGGGCTCTTGCTCCACCAGAGGCGAACGCCAGCTCTTCAATTCGGAGGACAGCCGTTTCCGTTGCTTCTGCGACAGTTTCTGCGACAGGGGCGTCAGGGAGCTGAGATCCAGATTGTAGCTCTTACTCAGCGGCGTACTGGTCTCTTCTGCAGGGGAGGTTGGCGGTGGCGTTTGTTCCTTAATGGGAGCCCTTTCAATGACCTCTAGCTCTGGCCTCGGTGGCTCTTCCAGCTTAAGTGTGTTGTTCACTTTCAGGGCAGTGTCGGCTAGCTTTCGTTTCTGTTCCTTTTTGTCCACCACACGAGACCAGTTCTTGCCCTCGCTTCGAGTGCTTTCCGGTCCGGTCGGTGCGGTCCGGTAGTCGCCTCAGGGCCAGAGGCAGACTCACTTACGCTCAGCGATCTCATCATGCTGGATATGGCCTGCTGTTCGTAGTAGTGACGGGCGTCTTGCCTCCGCAAGTCCTTCTGCTTAAGCTCAGCTGCCGCTTTTAGCTTTGTTTCCTGAAAAAGAAAAGAGATATTTAGGGGAAGTAACAGTACGGCACACAAACCGGGTCCATTCGATAGTCCAGGTCAATATCGCAGTCAACGACAAAACTAAGCAGCAGTTCATCTTCTATGGCCTCCGAGAAGGGCGTGATCTGGCGGTAGTCGAAGACATTGGAGAACATCTTACGGTAATGGTCGTTAAGGCATTTGAGAGTCGCCTCATCGCACTGTTCGATGCTGCGGTAGCAGAGAACTCTGGCCAGGTTGTGGCAGATGAAGTCCATGCATCCCTTGTGCAGCAGCTTGCAGTTGTACATCGCGGCAAAGTCCAACATCTCGCCGCACTTCCGTATGCTGATCTTGCCTAGAATAAGCGATTCGCAAACGTTCTGCAGCGATTCAATGAAGTACTGATCGCAGAACGTGACCATGTTGTAGAGAAAGGTTTCCGTATAGTTCTGCTTGCAGAATGCCTCTGTATCCAGGCTGTATAGATAGTCCAGGACTGGCTCCATGTACTCAGCGGGCACACCCTCCATGTTGACTGTAGTGCGCTCGGCCCGCGAGGTCGTGAACATCATTTGAAAGTACTCCAAGCGTGACACCAGCATGCATTTATGGGCCTCCAGAACCTTCGAATCCTCGCACACGATTCGCACATCGTAGACCTCTGGATAGTCTGAGCGATGCAGCCGATTGAAACGCTGCCGGGTACTAGGTATGGGAAATTGATTATCTCGTACGTAGCTCTGCAAGTATCTGGCTAGATCGACCAATTGAAACATCTCCAAGTGAGGGATAAACATTTCGCAGGCTCGACTTCGCTCCCGAGGGTTGGCGGGTCCCAGACTCTCCTGGATGCAGTCGATATCTAAAAGAAGGAACACAGCATTTAAAAAAGCTTTCCCATGCAGAATAAATTTCGACTTACCATCCTCTGCTGGCCAGTAACTGGTGTAGATATACTTTAGGATCAGCTCAAACATCTTCCCCGTGAGATTTTCATAATTTAGATAGACATCCTTGTCCAAGTAGATGCGAGTGAGCTCCCTGAGGCCTGGTGCGCGACTATACAGGATAAACTTGTGGGCCGCAAAGCGCTCCCCATCCACATGGAAGACGACATCGTGCACGGCATCCGATTCGCAGGTTTCATGGTAGAGCTTCTTGCTCCCTGCGTGGCAGTGGGGGCTTGCGGAAGTACTTCATAAGAGACTCTTGCAGCACGGCGAACGAGGAGAAGCTCTCGTCGCAAAAGATATCGGTAGCACGATCAATATTGGGAAACGCTGCAGCTCGATGCGGATCACATGCTCTCTTGAAATCTCCGTGCGATTCTGATCGTTGTTGTGCCATATATCCATATTGGGCTTGGATTTCTCTTCCAGCATGACGGCTGGCACGGCTATCTGATTGCACTTGCCGCGATAGACGCAGCCGTCCAAAGATAGTATTAGGACTTGATTGCACTTGTACAGTATCTTTTTAATCTCAGGCAGGCGTATTGGCGAAAAATTACACCTGGAAGGATAATTGTTGTGTGGTTAAAGGTTATTAGGGATCCGGAATAACTCACCTGTAAAATTGCTGTGTATTCTCGTACCACAGGAACACCACATTCGTCTCAGTGAGCATCAATAGCTTTAGGGCTGCTGCAGATCCTTTCGTGGAGCTCTTTAAATGACCGCCTATCACCGCAATGCTTTTGAGATCTTCGTAGCTGAAGAAAAGAACATGTACATCAATAATAATATGGGAATAAATAATAGGTTAAACTGACTTAGGAGTCTTAATGTATCTAATCTTGTCACCATAAAATAACGTAATCATCTTCTCCTCTGTGTAAATTACCGTGGCTGCATTGTTAGCTTCCACAAAGCGGATTGAAGTTCGCGCAGGTAGTTTTATCTGAAATATTACCAAGGGCTTGTATGTTTACGTTCTATATTCATCTAAATATATAGAAAGACTCACCAATGTGGGCGCCATAATAATGACTGTGGTGCGACTTATGCCAAATTGCCCCTGATTGGCACCCCAGACGTATACACACTTGGTGCTGTAGGCAATGGAGTGCTGGTCGCAGGCGATCACATGCAGCAGGTCGATGGCCCCATTGTCACGTAATGCGACAACCTCCCTGAACTGTGTCAGATTCTCGGGCGCATCTCGCACTCCCAGCTGATGGTCGGTGTTGATGCCGCAGGCAAATACCAGCGAACGACGCGTGAGCAGCAGAGAGTGTTATCGGGAGACACTTATGCACATGATGGAATCGTCGTTCAGCTTCGAAGAGACCTTCACACGCTTCGGCGCCGGCAAGCTGTTCTCCACACCAATGCCCAGACGTCCACCCTTGCCATGGCCGACGGCATAGAGATGACCCTTCTTGTCGCAAAAAAGACTGTGATAGGCTCCCAATGCTACTTGCTCTATCCAGATGTTGGACTTCCGAAAGAAATCCACTGCCTGAGGAGCATTGGTGTTCTGCTCGTTGCCAATGCCGAGGTTATAGTTCTTATTGGAGCCCCAGACGAGAACATCGTTCCTGCACGGCGACAGAATTGGTTAGTTTAGGACTGCTTGTATGTAGCTCTGGATGGACTCACTGAGACTCTGTGGTGAAATCTTCGTCGCACTTGCGGCAGATGGCTTGCAGCGGAAACCGTGTGTCATCGTCTAGCAGTTCCAGACTTGCCCCATAGCGCAGCAGAAGCACAGCACAGTCTATGGAGCCATAGTACAAGGCCCTGTGCAAGGGACTACTGCCAGACTCGTAATCGAGTCCGTTAATGTACGCTCCGTGGTTCAAAAGCCACTCCAGAATCTCATATCGCGCCACCGAAGCTGACATGTGCACAGCTGAGCGGCCCTGGGGAAATTTAATAGTGTCAGTGCACACATAGGCGATCACTTAGGGCTCCCCTTACCAGGTCATCTATGATGTTGGCGAAATTTCCGCAGGTCTTGAAGATGAACGCTCCCAGATTTTGATTGTCGATTGAGCGCTTTGTGAGTGCGGCTGTAGTGCTGTTTCCATGTTGGCGACATGTACACTTGGCAGTGCAGTCATATTCCTGGGCCTTGGCTGTTGACATGCAGATATTTCACAATAATTCGCCGCAATAATTCGTTCAAGTAAGTGGAATATGCAGTTGAAATCAGTTTTATCGACCCTCAGAAATATACCAAAATATACGGTTTAATTTTAAAAATATACCATAAATATACTGACGAGTACAAGCTCTATTATACATATTCCTATTCTATTCCATATTCCATATTCTATTTGATATTCCGTGCAATATAACTAACTTAATAGAATCCTCAGTCCTGCCCACATAATTTCATCCGATTAATGAATCATTTTTCTACCTGACTGGCGTATTTTAACCACTTGCATTTATTGGATTTTGTCTGAAAAAAAGTTTTAGCGAAATAGGTCAAAGAAAAAAAGGTTTTAGCGAAATAGGTCACACAAAAAAACGAAAGAGGATATTCGTTAATATTGTTCAATTTTTGAAATCCGTTTAATACTTCTGGCTAACTAAAACCCTTAGTTCTGACCACATAATTTTAGCCCGTTGATGAATAATTTTTTTTCAAGACTGGCTAGTTTTTAGTCCTTGCTTTTATAGTATTTTAGCTAAAACAAGGCTTAAACAACCGTAAATATACTGACGAATTAATGTTCTGTTATACATATTCCTCGATTTTGATATTGCGTCAAATATTACTAGCTAGATAGATCTATCAGACCTTCCCACATAATTGTATGCAAATAATGAACATATTTTCTACTTGGCTGGCTTATTTTAAACACTGGAATTTTTTCCTACTACGCGATTGCTTTGATTGTGTTTTCCGCAACAACAATATAGCGTCTCGTATGATGAAGAAGCCCTTGTAGATCCAAGATATCTTTCATCTGAACTTAAAAAAACACGATATCTTTAACCTGAACTGCGCTAAAGTTATTAATTTTTCATTATTTTCGGCGGTATATTAAAATATCCCCTTGGCTTTCAATGGGTTAACCGTTCTCCGTCAATTTAAACCATATGCCTCGATTTTGATATTCCGTGGAATATTACTCGGTGTCCTGCGCCGCTGTGGCGATTTTCCCACTTTAAATCTCTCCGGCGGCCTTACCCGTTTGGGTGGTACCGGATCAATATCTCCAGCTCTATTGGCCAGGACCTTCTCTGGCTGCCAACTGATATGCCGCGATCCCCTCCTCTTACCACGCCAGGTAAATTTATAACGTTATTATTTATTTTATTACTCTATTTAAATAATAATAATATAATATATTAAACTTTAATTCAATAAAATCCTTTAATTTTAACAGGCCGCACCCTCCGGTGGCGAGGAATACCTGTTGCGTGCCCGTGAACACCGATATGCCCCATCGTTTACCAGCGACTTCACTCTTCTGGTCTTTCGGTTCGAGTGAATGAGTGTGGGCTCGACGACGGCTCACTCATGTACCCTACCGAGTCGTATCCGATATTCCCCCGCCAGATAGAGTCCAATTCGAGACACACCGAGTCCTATTCCAGCCAAACAGACTCGTATCCCAGCAGGACAGAAGCGCACCCCTTGCAAGATCCGAAACTAAGAAGCCATCGTCATCCTTCCATCTGGCTATCGACAACAAGGACTTTGAGGGAGTGGCTACGCGGGCTTCTAGATAGATATCGTTCCTGGTAGGTTTAAGGATCTGGTCTGATGAGCTCGTGAGGTGGCTCAAAGGGGGCCTAGCTGAGGCCACCGGACGGGTCGCAGGTTGCGGATAGCGAACGACCTACCTATATACAGGTCATATAGGTAGGTCAGCTGCGAATAATCGGACATCCCTAGGGAGAGTACCGAAAATAAGCAGCCCCGGACAGCCAGCGGGTGTTCGCGAAGTAGCAACACTGACGATGCGCTTGTGGTGCCGCCTCGTATAAGTAGCTCACACACTCCCCTATCCCTACACACTACCTACCCACATCCCAACCCCCCACATTCAGCTCACACCGGGCCGGACTAAGAGTGTTATTCGACCCGTGCCGAGAGTCAGCCTGGCTGGGGCCCGGTATATAAAACTAGCCCAGTCGTTAACGGAGAGCTCAGGAACTTGGCAGCCCCCTGTTCTAAGTATGCCTTATCCGGGCAACGTGGATCTCTGCCCGGACGGACCGTACCCCTTCTCTGCAGCTCGTGGGAAAAGAATTGAAGAATTTAAAAACAAAAAAAATGAGTCTGGCACTCCCCAAATGCCAACAGGGAGCAATCCCAAACAGGGAAAGGCAGCGGCCCAAAGGCCTGGCCCGACCCGCAAATCAGCAGGGAAAACCTGCGCGGCGGAAGATGCTAGGGAGAGCCCAAAGGGGTCCCATCCCGGTGTCGGGGTGGGTGGTGAATTGGCTCCCAAAACCGATACCTTGGCAGAGTGGCTATGCAATCCTGCGGCTGCTCTGCCTGCTGGTAAAGTGGCGGGTGATGAGTCACCATCTACTAGTGTCCAAGCCAAATCTTTTACATATGCCGATAGAAGGAGTGCTGGCAATATACTCCGTCGGCAGAACGCAAGCCAGATGTCCAGCCCGACGGACAAATGGATAAAGAAGGTTGAGTGGGCCTCGAAGGTGCTGCCGAACTTTGGCAAGGAAGCACCGAAGAAGGAAGCCCCTCAGCCAAAAAGGCAGCGCTCACAAGAGACTCCGGGGCCGACACCGAAGCGCTCCAGAGTGCTGCCGATTGAGGCTGCCAAAGGCGAGCTCAATTTTGGGTTCAGCTCTGTGACCGTAAAGGTCTACAAGTCGGATGCGGCGGCCGAGGCACGTCCTGTCGACAAGCCAGTTGAGCAGGACGCTGCCTCGGAGATCGAAGCACCCGACGATCACACAGAGATAGACCCAGAGGGCTACTCCACCAATGGCACGCTGAGATGCGACTTCGAGGCGATGTGTTGCCACGAGGAAGTCGAGGACGATCCGGATGCCGACATTACAGTGGTGGAGAACACTAAGGATGTCCTTGAGGCTCCTTCAGATCAATCTCCACCACTGTAAAGCAGCATCCGCTGCTCTTATACTCCGCCTCGAAGAGAGCGGAGCAGACGTAGCCCTGATCCAGGAACCTTGGATAGTGGGAGACAAGGTTTGTGGACTAGGGTCGAAGGAGTACAAGATAATTGTAGCTCAACATGAAGGTAGAACCGGCACCTGCATTCTCGCCAGAAAGCACCTTAATATCTTTCTGCTCCATAACTATAGCGATAGCGACAACACGGCGGCAAGCCTAGAGCTGAAAGGGACACATCTAAGGCTGATGTCGTCCTACATGGCCCATGAGGGAAACGATCCTCCCAGCGACCTGGTTCGCAAACTAGCCAGCGACAGCGAGAGGTCGGACATAGACCTATTAATAGGTTGCGATGCCAACGCTCACCACACTCAATGGGGGAGCTCGAACACAAATGTAAGGGGTGAGTCACTTTTCAGCTTCATCCTTAACTCAAATCTATTTATTTGTAATCGGGGCAACGACCCCACCTTCATAATTAAAAATCGACAGGAGGTTATTGACATCACCCTAGTGTCTTCCAACCTGTTAGACATAGTCAAGAGTTGGCAAGTCCTTGATGACCACTCTTTCTCTGACCACAGATACATCGAGACCACACTATCCCTCGAGTGTCCGAAACCTAAGGACTATATTAATCCCAGGAAAGCCAACTGGGAAAAATATAGCTCAGCCCTGGAGGACTTACTCCCCTCCAAAGCACCATCATGCCCTGACACAAAAGACGACCTAGATCGCCTAGTGAACAGGTTCACAGAGGCATGCAACAAAGCCTTCGCGGTAGCGTGCCCTTCTAGCAAACCTAGAGGGAAAAAGAAACCCCCCTGGTGGTCAAAACAAATAGACATCCTACGTAAAAGCTGCAGGACCCTCTTCAACAGGGCCAAAAGCGCGAACGAGGAGAGCCACTGGGCAGACTACAAAATCAGTCTGTCACTATATAAAAAGGAAACAAGGAAAGCAAAAAGGGCCTCTTGGCAAAAATTTTGCTCGGAAATTGAGGAAACGTCAGAGGCTGCAAGGCTTCGCAAGATTCTCTCAAAAACTAACCCCTCGGTAGGGTATCTTAAAAGGAATGACGGCACGTGGACTAACTCCAGTGAGGAGTCCCTGCACATTCTACTAGACACACATTTTCCAGGGTGCACAACCATCGAGACGGCACATCTTCCAGGAGAGGGACCGGTAACCTCGATGGATCACATCCTCACAAAACGTAACATAAGCTGGGCAATAAACAGCTTCAACCCGTTCAAATCGCGAGGCCCAGACCAGGTAATACCGGCCCAACTTCAGAAGGCCGGGGATACGGCCATCAACTGGCTACAAGGTATCTTCAGGAAGATACTGGCTGTGGGTACAATACCGCGAACATGGCTTAAGGCAAAGATAGTCTTCATTCCCAAAGCTGGGAAAGGCTCGCACTCAGCTGCAAAAGACTTTAGACCAATCAGCCTATCGCCCTTCCTCCTCAAAACCTTTGAGAGACTCGTCGGGCTGCAACCGAGGACGCACAGGCGCACAGCATGCCTACCGGAAAGGAAAATCCACGGAAACGGCTCTTCATGAAGTGATCTCAGCGGTAGAGAAATCTCTGCATCACAAAGAGTACTCACTCATAGCCTTTCTCGATATTGAGGGAGCTTTCAACAACGTTGTACCGGGCGCCATTACAGAAGCCCTGACTGACCTGGGGGTGGACCGTCACTTGGTGATGCTCATTGATCAATTGCTCACATGCAGGACGGTGACATCATCGATGGGATCGTCCGCCCAGTCAAGGTATGTCAACAGAGGCACCCCGCAAGGTGGTGTCCTGTCTCCTCTTCTGTGGAACATAGCAGTCAACAAGATTCTATGTGACCTAGAAGGGGGGGGCTGCAATGTCGTGGCCTATGCGGACGACGTTGCGATTATCTTCTCGGGGAAATACCCCCAAACACTGTGCGACTTAATGTCCACAAAGCTAGCGCAACTGTCGGATTGGACAGAATCGCGCGGTCTGGGAGTAAATCCCTCAAAAACGGAACTCGTACTATTCACAAATAAATACAAGGTCCCGCCCCTCAACCCTCCAATACTACAAGGATGCAGGCTCTCCTTTAGCGACAGTGCCAGTTACTTAGGGTTGGTAATTGACAAGAAGCTTAGCTGGAACCTGAATGTCAAAGACAGAGTGAAGAAGGCAATGACTGCACTCTACACATGCAAAAAAGCTATTGGGCTAAGATGGGGTATGATCCCAAGCATAGTCCAATGGATATATCAAGCTATAGTTAGACCAATACTACTCTACGGAGTTACGGTGTGGTGGCCGGCCCTATCAAAAAGGGCGATCACCAAGCAACTGGGCAAAGTCCAGCGGACTGCCGCCCTATGCATCAGCGGAGCTCTTCGCACCACCCCAAATGATGCGCTAAATGCCATCCTATGCCTACAGAGCCTTGACCTCGCAGGAAAGGAACGGGCAGAAGCAGCAGCAATACGTCTAAGAGACTCAGATCAATGGGTGACACAGTGCATAGGTCACTCAGCCATATTAAATAATAGCAGTACCGTCCCCTCAAAAACAGACTACCAAGTTCCAAGAGAGTACACAGACACTCCCTTCGACACAATCATGCCTCACAGAGACGAATGGCTCGAGGGACTCCCAGGCCCAGATGGGGCCATAAACATCTTCACAGATGGATCAAAGCTGGACGACAGAGTCGGAGGGGGAATCTACTCTGAACAGCTAAGCATAAGGCATTCCTTCAGACTCCCAGATCATTGCAGTGTCTTTCAAGCGGAAGTCATAGCAATCAGGGAGGCTCTAGAGTGCCTACAAGCGGCTGCCGTCACGGCATCCAATCCAATATTGTGGATGCAACAGATTTTCGTCCTTTGTGGGGGCGGAAAAGGGTGGGGCGAAATTCTGAGATAAACGTTTTATAGTGAGATCTAACAGAAGTGCGGATACCAAATTTGGTTACTCTAGCCTTAATAGTCTCTGAGATTTGTGGATGCCCCAGTTTTTCGTCCTTTGCGGGGGCGGAAAGGGGTGTGGCGAAATTTGGACACGAAACGGTCAAGGTCCGATATCACAGAAGTGTGGATACCAAATTTGGTTACTCTAGCTCTTATGGGTTCTGAGATCCTTGAACTCATATTTTGCAATTGGCAAAACCGACCATGAAAAATGTGTGTTAGAGAGAGACAGAGCGAGAAAGAATGAAATTGTTTTCTTGATTCTGGCTATAATAATTATACGATCTGGTTCAGACTTTGCACTCTAGAAGATATAGTCATCTTCTACGATTCTGCGTTTTTAGTTTTCTCGTATCGTCGAAATTGTGGATGCCACAGATTTTCGTCCTTTGTGGGGGCGGAAGTGGGCGGGGCGAAGTTTTGAAATATTTTTGTAGCAGTGACATATCACAGAAGTCTGGATCCAAAACCTCGTTGCTCTAGCTCTTATAGTCTTTGAGCACTAGGCGCTGAAGGGGACGGACGGACGGACAGACGGACAGACGGACAGACGGACAGACAGACAGACAGACAGGGCCCAATCGACTCGGCTATTGATGCTGATCAAGAATATATATACTTTATGGGGTCGGAAACGATTCCTTCTGGACGTTACACACATCCACTTTTACCACAAATCTAATATACCCCAATACTCATTTTGAGTATCGGGTATAACGAGGGGGAACGTTGTGAGTTGCTGCGGAGACCGCAACTCTACAGTTATACCCGATACTAAGTCAGTATGGCTCTCCTCCGGCAGACGCCGCTAATATTAAACGACACGACAAGGAGTGCGTGCGAGAGAGACAGAAAATCAGTCTGAGCGTGACGTCGGGCGCTGCGTAGCCACTGCAAATTGATTTGTTCCTATTGGCTATAAAAAGGATCTGATCTGATCCAGATTCAGCAATCTGATAGATATGGTCATTATCTATGATTCTGCGTTTTTAGTTTTCTCGAATGTGCAATATTGTGGATGCAACAGATTTTCGTCCTTTGTGGGGGCGGAAAAGGGTGGGGCGAAATTCTGAGATATACGTTTTATAGTGACATCTAACAGAAGTGCGGGTACCAAATTTGGTTACTCTAGCCTTAATAGTCTCTGAGATTTGTGGATGCCCCAGATTTTCGTCCTTTGCGGGGGCGGAAGGGGGTGTGGCGAAGTTTTGAAATATTTTTGTAGCAGTGACATATCACAGAAGTCTGGATCCAAAACATCGTTGCTCTAGCTCTTATAGTCTTTGAGCACTAGGCGCTGAAGGGGACGGACAGACGGACGGACGGACAGACAGAGTGGCTCAATCGACTCGGCTATTGATGCTGATCAAGAATATATATACTTTATGGGGTCGGAAACGATTCCTTCTGGACGTTACACACATCCACTTTTACCACAAATCTAATATACCCCAATACTCATTTTGAGTATCGGGTATACAAAACGAGGGGGAACGTTGTGAGTTGCTGCGGACACCGCAACTCTACGGTTATACCCGATACTAAGTCAGTTTGGCTCTCCTCCGGCAGACGCCGCTAATATTAAACGACACGACAAAGAGTGCGTGCGAGAGAGACAAAAAATCAGTCTGAGCGTGACGTCGGGCGCTGCGTAGCCACTGCAAATTGATTTGTTCTTATTGGCTATAAAAATGATCTGATCTGATCCAGATTCAGCAATCTGATAGATAGATCTGGTCATTATCTATGATTCTGCGTTTTTAGTTTTCTCAAATGTGCAATATTGTGGATGCAACAGATTTTCGTCCTTTGTGGGGGCGGAAAAGGGTGGGGCGAAATTCTGAGATAAACGTTTTATAGTGAGATCTAACAGAAGTGCGGATACCAAATTTGGTTACTCTAGCCTTAATAGTCTCTGAGATTTGTGGATGCCCCAGTTTTTCGTCCTTTGCGGGGCGGAAAGGGGTGTGGCGAAATTTGGACACGAAACGGTCAAGGTCCGATATCACAGGAGTGTGGATACCAAATTTGGTTGCTCTAGCTCTTATGGGTTCTGAGATCCTTGAACTCATATTTTGCAATTGGCAAAACCGACCATGAAAAATGTGTGTTAGAGAGAGACAGAGCGAGAAAGAATGAAATTGTTTTCTTGATTCTGGCTATAATAATAATACGATCTGGTTCAGACTTTGCACTCTAGAAGATATAGTCATCTTCTACGATTCTGCGTTTTTAGTTTTCTCGTATCGTCGAAATGGTGGATGCCACAGATTTTCGTCCTTTGTGGGGGCGGAAGTGGGCGGGGCGAAGTCTTGAAATATTTTTGTAGCAGTGACATATCACAGAAGTCTGGATCCAAAACATTGTTGCTCTAGCTCTTATAGTCTTTGAGCACTAGGCGCTGAAGGGGACGGACAGACGGACGGACGGACAGACGGACACACGGACAGACAGAGTGGCTCAATCGACTCGGCTATTGATGCTGATCAAGAATATATATACTTTATGGGGTCGGAAACGATTCCTTCTGGACGTTACACACATCCACTTTTACCACAAATCTAATATACCCCAATACTCATTTTGAGTATCGGGTATACAAAACGAGGGGGAACGTTGTGAGTTGCTGCGGACACCGCAACTCTACGGTTATACCCGATACTAAGTCAGTTTGGCTCTCCTCCGGCAGACGCCGCTAATATTAAACGACACGACAAAGAGTGCGTGCGAGAGAGACAAAAAATCAGTCTGAGCGTGACGTCGGGCGCTGCGTAGCCACTGCAAATTGATTTGTTCTTATTGGCTATAAAAATGATCTGATCTGATCCAGATTCAGCAATCTGATAGATAGATCTGGTCATTATCTATGATTCTGCGTTTTTAGTTTTCTCAAATGTGCAATATTGTGGATGCAACAGATTTTCGTCCTTTGTGGGGGCGGAAAAGGGTGGGGCGAAATTCTGAGATAAACGTTTTATAGTGAGATCTAACAGAAGTGCGGATACCAAATTTGGTTACTCTAGCCTTAATAGTCTCTGAGATTTGTGGATGCCCCAGTTTTTCGTCCTTTGCGGGGGCGGAAAGGGGTGTGGCGAAATTTGGACACGAAACGGTCAAGGTCCGATATCACAGGAGTGTGGATACCAAATTTGGTTGCTCTAGCTCTTATGGGTTCTGAGATCCTTGAACTCATATTTTGCAATTGGCAAAACCGACCATGAAAAATGTGTGTTAGAGAGAGACAGAGCGAGAAAGAATGAAATTGTTTTCTTGATTCTGGCTATAATAATAATACGATCTGGTTCAGACTTTGCACTCTAGAAGATATAGTCATCTTCTACGATTCTGCGTTTTTAGTTTTCTCGTATCGTCGAAATGGTGGATGCCACAGATTTTCGTCCTTTGTGGGGGCGGAAGTGGGCGGGGCGAAGTCTTGAAATATTTTTGTAGCAGTGACATATCACAGAAGTCTGGATCCAAAACATCGTTGCTCTAGCTCTTATAGTCTTTGAGCACTAGGCGCTGAAGGGGACGGACAGACGGACGGACGGACAGACGGACACACGGACAGACAGAGTGGCTCAATCGACTCGGCTATTGATGCTGATCAAGAATATATATACTTTATGGGGTCGGAAACGATTCCTTCTGGACGTTACACACATCCACTTTTACCACAAATCTAATATACCCCAATACTCATTTTGAGTATCGGGTATACAAAACGAGGGGGAACGTTGTGAGTTGCTGCGGACACCGCAACTCTACGGTTATACCCGATACTAAGTCAGTTTGGCTCTCCTCCGGCAGACGCCGCTAATATTAAACGACACGACAAAGAGTGCGTGCGAGAGAGACAAAAAATCAGTCTGAGCGTGACGTCGGGCGCTGCGTAGCCACTGCAAATTGATTTGTTCTTATTGGCTATAAAAATGATCTGATCTGATCCAGATTCAGCAATCTGATAGATAGATCTGGTCATTATCTATGATTCTGCGTTTTTAGTTTTCTCAAATGTGCAATATTGTGGATGCAACAGATTTTCGTCCTTTGTGGGGGCGGAAAAGGGTGGGGCGAAATTCTGAGATAAACGTTTTATAGTGAGATCTAACAGAAGTGCGGATACCAAATTTGGTTACTCTAGCCTTAATAGTCTCTGAGATTTGTGGATGCCCCAGTTTTTCGTCCTTTGCGGGGGCGGAAAGGGGTGTGGCGAAATTTGGACACGAAACGGTCAAGGTCCGATATCACAGGAGTGTGGATACCAAATTTGGTTGCTCTAGCTCTTATGGGTTCTGAGATCCTTGAACTCATATTTTGCAATTGGCAAAACCGACCATGAAAAATGTGTGTTAGAGAGAGACAGAGCGAGAAAGAATGAAATTGTTTTCTTGATTCTGGCTATAATAATAATACGATCTGGTTCAGACTTTGCACTCTAGAAGATATAGTCATCTTCTACGATTCTGCGTTTTTAGTTTTCTCGTATCGTCGAAATTGTGGATGCCACAGATTTTCGTCCTTTGTGGGGGCGGAAGTGGGCGGGGCGAAGTTTTGAAATATTTTTGTAGCAGTGACATATCACAGAAGTCTGGATCCAAAACATCGTTGCTCTAGCTCTTATAGTCTTTGAGCACTAGGCGCTGAAGGGGACGGACGGACGGACAGACGGACAGACGGACAGACGGACAGACAGACAGACAGACAGGGCCCAATCGACTCGGCTATTGATGCTGATCAAGAATATATATACTTTATGGGGTCGGAAACGATTCCTTCTGGACGTTACACACATCCACTTTTACCACAAATCTAATATACCCCAATACTCATTTTGAGTATCGGGTATAACGAGGGGGAACGTTGTGAGTTGCTGCGGAGACCGCATCTCTACAGTTATACCCGATACTAAGTCAGTATGGCTCTCCTCCGGCAGACGCCGCTAATATTAAACGACACGACAAGGAGTGCGTGCGAGAGAGACAGAAAATCAGTCTGAGCGTGACGTCGGGCGCTGCGTAGCCACTGCAAATTGATTTGTTCCTATTGGCTATAAAAAGGATCTGATCTGATCCAGATTCAGCAATCTGATAGATATGGTCATTATCTATGATTCTGCGTTTTTAGTTTTCTCGAATGTGCAATATTGTGGATGCAACAGATTTTCGTCCTTTGTGGGCGCGGAAAAGGGTGGGGCGAAATTCTGAGATTAACGTTTTATAGTGACATCTAACAGAAGTGCGGGTACCAAATTTGGTTACTCTAGCCTTAATAGTCTCTGAGATTTGTGGATGCCCCAGATTTTCGTCCTTTGCGGGGGCGGAAGGGGGTGTGGCGAAGTTTTGAAATATTTTTGTAGCAGTGACATATCACAGAAGTCTGGATCCAAAACATCGTTGCTCTAGCTCTTATAGTCTTTGAGCACTAGGCGCTGAAGGGGACGGACAGACGGACGGACGGACAGACGGACACACGGACAGACAGAGTGGCTCAATCGACTCGGCTATTGATGCTGATCAAGAATATATATACTTTATGGGGTCGGAAACGATTCCTTCTGGACGTTACACACATCCACTTTTACCACAAATCTAATATACCCCAATACTCATTTTGAGTATCGGGTATACAAAACGAGGGGGAACGTTGTGAGTTGCTGCGGACACCGCAACTCTACGGTTATACCCGATACTAAGTCAGTTTGGCTCTCCTCCGGCAGACGCCGCTAATATTAAACGACACGACAAAGAGTGCGTGCGAGAGAGACAAAAAATCAGTCTGAGCGTGACGTCGGGCGCTGCGTAGCCACTGCAAATTGATTTGTTCTTATTGGCTATAAAAATGATCTGATCTGATCCAGATTCAGCAATCTGATAGATAGATCTGGTCATTATCTATGATTCTGCGTTTTTAGTTTTCTCAAATGTGCAATATTGTGGATGCAACAGATTTTCGTCCTTTGTGGGGGCGGAAAAGGGTGGGGCGAAATTCTGAGATAAACGTTTTATAGTGAGATCTAACAGAAGTGCGGATACCAAATTTGGTTACTCTAGCCTTAATAGTCTCTGAGATTTGTGGATGCCCCAGTTTTTCGTCCTTTGCGGGGGCGGAAAGGGGTGTGGCGAAATTTGGCCACGAAACGGTCAAGGTCCGATATCACAGGAGTGTGGATACCAAATTTGGTTGCACTAGCTCTTATGGGTTCTGAGATCCTTGAACTCATATTTTGCAATTGGCAAAACCGACCATGAAAAATGTGTGTTAGAGAGAGACAGAGCGAGAAAGAATGAAATTGTTTTCTTGATTCTGGCTATAATAATAATACGATCTGGTTCAGACTTTGCACTCTAGAAGATATAGTCATCTTCTACGATTCTGCGTTTTTAGTTTTCTCGTATCGTCGAAATGGTGGATGCCACAGATTTTCGTCCTTTGTGGGGGCGGAAGTGGGCGGGGCGAAGTCTTGAAATATTTTTGTAGCAGTGACATATCACAGAAGTCTGGATCCAAAACATCGTTGCTCTAGCTCTTATAGTCTTTGAGCACTAGGCGCTGAAGGGGACGGACAGACGGACGGACGGACAGACGGACACACGGACAGACAGAGTGGCTCAATCGACTCGGCTATTGATGCTGATCAAGAATATATATACTTTATGGGGTCGGAAACGATTCCTTCTGGACGTTACACACATCCACTTTTACCACAAATCTAATATACCCCAATACTCATTTTGAGTATCGGGTATACAAAACGAGGGGGAACGTTGTGAGTTGCTGAGGACACCGCAACTCTACGGTTATACCCGATACTAAGTCAGTTTGGCTCTCCTCCGGCAGACGCCGCTAATATTAAACGACACGACAAAGAGTGCGTGCGAGAGAGACAAAAAATCAGTCTGAGCGTGACGTCGGGCGCTGCGTAGCCACTGCAAATTGATTTGTTCTTATTGGCTATAAAAATGATCTGATCTGATCCAGATTCAGCAATCTGATAGATAGATCTGGTCATTATATATGATTCTGCGTTTTTAGTTTTCTCAAATGTGCAATATTGTGGATGCAACAGATTTTCGTCCTTTGTGGGGGCGGAAAAGGGTGGGGCGAAATTCTGAGATAAACGTTTTATAGTGAGATCTAACAGAAGTGCGGATACCAAATTTGGTTACTCTAGCCTTAATAGTCTCTGAGATTTGTGGATGCCCCAGTTTTTCGTCCTTTGCGGGGGCGGAAAGGGGTGTGGCGAAATTTGGACACGAAACGGTCAAGGTCCGATATCACAGGAGTGTGGATACCAAATTTGGTTGCTCTAGCTCTTATGGGTTCTGAGATCCTTGAACTCATATTTTGCAATTGGCAAAACCGACCATGAAAAATGTGTGTTAGAGAGAGACAGAGCGAGAAAGAATGAAATTGTTTTCTTGATTCTGGCTATAATAATAATACGATCCGGTTCAGACTTTGCACTCTAGAAGATATAGTCATCTTCTACGATTCTGCGTTTTTAGTTTTCTCGTATCGTCGAAATGGTGGATGCCACAGATTTTCGTCCTTTGTGGGGGCGGAAGTGGGCGGGGCGAAGTCTTGAAATATTTTTGTAGCAGTGACATATCACAGAAGTCTGGATCCAAAACATCGTTGCTCTAGCTCTTATAGTCTTTGAGCACTAGGCGCTGAAGGGGACGGACAGACGGACGGACGGACAGACGGACACACGGACAGACAGAGTGGCTCAATCGACTCGGCTATTGATGCTGATCAAGAATATATATACTTTATGGGGTCGGAAACGATTCCTTCTGGACGTTACACACATCCACTTTTACCACAAATCTAATATACCCCAATACTCATTTTGAGTATCGGGTATACAAAACGAGGGGGAACGTTGTGAGTTGCTGCGGACACCGCAACTCTACGGTTATACCCGATACTAAGTCAGTTTGGCTCTCCTCCGGCAGACGCCGCTAATATTAAACGACACGACAAAGAGTGCGTGCGAGAGAGACAAAAAATCAGTCTGAGCGTGACGTCGGGCGCTGCGTAGCCACTGCAAATTGATTTGTTCTTATTGGCTATAAAAATGATCTGATCTGATCCAGATTCAGCAATCTGATAGATAGATCTGGTCATTATCTATGATTCTGCGTTTTTAGTTTTCTCAAATGTGCAATATTGTGGATGCAACAGATTTTCGTCCTTTGTGGGGGCGGAAAAGGGTGGGGCGAAATTCTGAGATAAACGTTTTATAGTGAGATCTAACAGAAGTGCGGATACCAAATTTGGTTACTCTAGCCTTAATAGTCTCTGAGATTTGTGGATGCCCCAGTTTTTCGTCCTTTGCGGGGGCGGAAAGGGGTGTGGCGAAATTTGGACACGAAACGGTCAAGGTCCGATATCACAGGAGTGTGGATACCAAATTTGGTTGCTCTAGCTCTTATGGGTTCTGAGATCCTTGAACTCATATTTTGCAATTGGCAAAACCGACCATGAAAAATGTGTGTTAGAGAGAGACAGAGCGAGAAAGAATGAAATTGTTTTCTTGATTCTGGCTATAATAATAATACGATCTGGTTCAGACTTTGCACTCTAGAAGATATAGTCATCTTCTACGATTCTGCGTTTTTAGTTTTCTCGTATCGTCGAAATGGTGGATGCCACAGATTTTCGTCCTTTGTGGGGGCGGAAGTGGGCGGGGCGAAGTCTTGAAATATTTTTGCAGCAGTGACATATCACAGAAGTCTGGATCCAAAACATCGTTGCTCTAGCTCTTATAGTCTTTGAGCACTAGGCGCTGAAGGGGACGGACAGACGGACGGACGGACAGACGGACACACGGACAGACAGAGTGGCTCAATCGACTCGGCTATTGATGCTGATCAAGAATATATATACTTTATGGGGTCGGAAACGATTCCTTCTGGACGTTACACACATCCACTTTTACCACAAATCTAATATACCCCAATACTCATTTTGAGTATCGGGTATACAAAACGAGGGGGAACGTTGTGAGTTGCTGCGGACACCGCAACTCTACGGTTATACCCGATACTAAGTCAGTTTGGCTCTCCTCCGGCAGACGCCGCTAATATTAAACGACACGACAAAGAGTGCGTGCGAGAGAGACAAAAAATCAGTCTGAGCGTGACGTCGGGCGCTGCGTAGCCACTGCAAATTGATTTGTTCTTATTGGCTATAAAAATGATCTGATCTGATCCAGATTCAGCAATCTGATAGATAGATCTGGTCATTATCTATGATTCTGCGTTTTTAGTTTTCTCAAATGTGCAATATTGTGGATGCAACAGATTTTCGTCCTTTGTGGGGGCGGAAAAGGGTGGGGCGAAATTCTGAGATAAACGTTTTATAGTGAGATCTAACAGAAGTGCGGATACCAAATTTGGTTACTCTAGCCTTAATAGTCTCTGAGATTTGTGGATGCCCCAGTTTTTCGTCCTTTGCGGGGCGGAAAGGGGTGTGGCGAAATTTGGACACGAAACGGTCAAGGTCCGATATCACAGGAGTGTGGATACCAAATTTGGTTGCTCTAGCTCTTATGGGTTCTGAGATCCTTGAACTCATATTTTGCAATTGGCAAAACCGACCATGAAAAATGTGTGTTAGAGAGAGACAGAGCGAGAAAGAATGAAATTGTTTTCTTGATTCTGGCTATAATAATTATACGATCTGGTTCAGACTTTGCACTCTAGAAGATATAGTCATCTTCTACGATTCTGCGTTTTTAGTTTTCTCGTATCGTCGAAATTGTGGATGCCACAGATTTTCGTCCTTTGTGGGGGCGGAATTGGGCGGGGCGAAGTTTTGAAATATTTTTGTAGCAGTGACATATCACAGAAGTCTGGATCCAAAACATCGTTGCTCTAGCTCTTATAGTCTTTGAGCACTAGGCGCTGAAGGGGACGGACGGACGGACAGACGGACAGACGGACAGACAGACAGACAGACAGGGCCCAATCGACTCGGCTATTGATGCTGATCAAGAATATATATACTTTATGGGGTCGGAAACGATTCCTTCTGGACGTTACACACATCCACTTTTACCACAAATCTAATATACCCCAATACTCATTTTGAGTATCGGGTATAACGAGGGGGAACGTTGTGAGTTGCTGCGGAGACCGCATCTCTACAGTTATACCCGATACTAAGTCAGTATGGCTCTCCTCCGGCAGACGCCGCTAATATTAAACGACACGACAAGGAGTGCGTGCGAGAGAGACAGAAAATCAGTCTGAGCGTGACGTCGGGCGCTGCGTAGCCACTGCAAATTGATTTGTTCCTATTGGCTATAAAAAGGATCTGATCTGATCCAGATTCAGCAATCTGATAGATATGGTCATTATCTATGATTCTGCGTTTTTAGTTTTCTCGAATGTGCAATATTGTGGATGCAACAGATTTTTGTCCTTTGTGGGGGCGGAAAAGGGTGGGGCGAAATTCTGAGATATACGTTTTATAGTGACATCTAACAGAAGTGCGGGTACCAAATTTGGTTACTCTAGCCTTAATAGTCTCTGAGATTTGTGGATGCCCCAGATTTTCGTCCTTTGCGGGGGCGGAAGGGGGTGTGGCGAAGTTTTGAAATATTTTTGTAGCAGTGACATATCACAGAAGTCTGGATCCAAAACATCGTTGCTCTAGCTCTTATAGTCTTTGAGCACTAGGCGCTGAAGGGGACGGACAGACGGACGGACGGACAGACAGAGTGGCTCAATCGACTCGGCTATTGATGCTGATCAAGAATATATATACTTTATGGGGTCGGAAACGATTCCTTCTGGACGTTACACACATCCACTTTTACCACAAATCTAATATACCCCAATACTCATTTTGAGTATCGGGTATACAAAACGAGGGGGAACGTTGTGAGTTGCTGCGGACACCGCAACTCTACGGTTATACCCGATACTAAGTCAGTTTGGCTCTCCTCCGGCAGACGCCGCTAATATTAAACGACACGACAAAGAGTGCGTGCGAGAGAGACAAAAAATCAGTCTGAGCGTGACGTCGGGCGCTGCGTAGCCACTGCAAATTGATTTGTTCTTATTGGCTATAAAAATGATCTGATCTGATCCAGATTCAGCAATCTGATAGATAGATCTGGTCATTATCTATGATTCTGCGTTTTTAGTTTTCTCAAATGTGCAATATTGTGGATGCAACAGATTTTCGTCCTTTGTGGGGGCGGAAAAGGGTGGGGCGAAATTCTGAGATAAACGTTTTATAGTGAGATCTAACAGAAGTGCGGATACCAAATTTGGTTACTCTAGCCTTAATAGTCTCTGAGATTTGTGGATGCCCCAGTTTTTCGTCCTTTGCGGGGGCGGAAAGGGGTGTGGCGAAATTTGGACACGAAACGGTCAAGGTCCGATATCACAGGAGTGTGGATACCAAATTTGGTTGCTCTAGCTCTTATGGGTTCTGAGATCCTTGAACTCATATTTTGCAATTGGCAAAACCGACCATGAAAAATGTGTGTTAGAGAGAGACAGAGCGAGAAAGAATGAAATTGTTTTCTTGATTCTGGCTATAATAATAATACGATCTGGTTCAGACTTTGCACTCTAGAAGATATAGTCATCTTCTACGATTCTGCGTTTTTAGTTTTCTCGTATCGTCGAAATGGTGGATGCCACAGATTTTCGTCCTTTGTGGGGGCGGAAGTGGGCGGGGCGAAGTCTTGAAATATTTTTGTAGCAGTGACATATCACAGAAGTCTGGATCCAAAACATCGTTGCTCTAGCTCTTATAGTCTTTGAGCACTAGGCGCTGAAGGGGACGGACAGACGGACGGACGGACAGACGGACACACGGACAGACAGAGTGGCTCAATCGACTCGGCTATTGATGCTGATCAAGAATATATATACTTTATGGGGTCGGAAACGATTCCTTCTGGACGTTACACACATCCACTTTTACCACAAATCTAATATACCCCAATACTCATTTTGAGTATCGGGTATACAAAACGAGGGGGAACGTTGTGAGTTGCTGCGGACACCGCAACTCTACGGTTATACCCGATACTAAGTCAGTTTGGCTCTCCTCCGGCAGACGCCGCTAATATTAAACGACACGACAAAGAGTGCGTGCGAGAGAGACAAAAAATCAGTCTGAGCGTGACGTCGGGCGCTGCGTAGCCACTGCAAATTGATTTGTTCTTATTGGCTATAAAAATGATCTGATCTGATCCAGATTCAGCAATCTGATAGATAGATCTGGTCATTATCTATGATTCTGCGTTTTTAGTTTTCTCAAATGTGCAATATTGTGGATGCAACAGATTTTCGTCCTTTGTGGGGGCGGAAAAGGGTGGGGCGAAATTCTGAGATAAACGTTTTATAGTGAGATCTAACAGAAGTGCGGATACCAAATTTGGTTACTCTAGCCTTAATAGTCTCTGAGATTTGTGGATGCCCCAGTTTTTCGTCCTTTGCGGGGGCGGAAAGGGGTGTGGCGAAATTTGGACACGAAACGGTCAAGGTCCGATATCACAGGAGTGTGGATACCAAATTTGGTTGCTCTAGCTCTTATGGGTTCTGAGATCCTTGAACTCATATTTTGCAATTGGCAAAACCGACCATGAAAAATGTGTGTTAGAGAGAGACAGAGCGAGAAAGAATGAAATTGTTTTCTTGATTCTGGCTATAATAATTATACGATCTGGTTCAGACTTTGCACTCTAGAAGATATAGTCATCTTCTACGATTCTGCGTTTTTAGTTTTCTCGTATCGTCGAAATTGTGGATGCCACAGATTTTCGTCCTTTGTGGGGGCGGAAGTGGGCGGGGCGAAGTTTTGAAATATTTTTGTAGCAGTGACATATCACAGAAGTCTGGATCCAAAACATCGTTGCTCTAGCTCTTATAGTCTTTGAGCACTAGGCGCTGAAGGGGACGGACGGACGGACAGACGGACAGACGGACAGACGGACAGACAGACAGACAGACAGGGCCCAATCGACTCGGCTATTGATGCTGATCAAGAATATATATACTTTATGGGGTCGGAAACGATTCCTTCTGGACGTTACACACATCCACTTTTACCACAAATCTAATATACCCCAATACTCATTTTGAGTATCGGGTATAACGAGGGGGAACGTTGTGAGTTGCTGCGGAGACCGCATCTCTACAGTTATACCCGATACTAAGTCAGTATGGCTCTCCTCCGGCAGACGCCGCTAATATTAAACGACACGACAAGGAGTGCGTGCGAGAGAGACAGAAAATCAGTCTGAGCGTGACGTCGGGCGCTGCGTAGCCACTGCAAATTGATTTGTTCCTATTGGCTATAAAAAGGATCTGATCTGATCCAGATTCAGCAATCTGATAGATATGGTCATTATCTATGATTCTGCGTTTTTAGTTTTCTCGAATGTGCAATATTGTGGATGCAACAGATTTTCGTCCTTTGTGGGCGCGGAAAAGGGTGGGGCGAAATTCTGAGATTAACGTTTTATAGTGACATCTAACAGAAGTGCGGGTACCAAATTTGGTTACTCTAGCCTTAATAGTCTCTGAGATTTGTGGATGCCCCAGATTTTCGTCCTTTGCGGGGGCGGAAGGGGGTGTGGCGAAGTTTTGAAATATTTTTGTAGCAGTGACATATCACAGAAGTCTGGATCCAAAACATCGTTGCTCTAGCTCTTATAGTCTTTGAGCACTAGGCGCTGAAGGGGACGGACAGACGGACGGACGGACAGACGGACACACGGACAGACAGAGTGGCTCAATCGACTCGGCTATTGATGCTGATCAAGAATATATATACTTTATGGGGTCGGAAACGATTCCTTCTGGACGTTACACACATCCACTTTTACCACAAATCTAATATACCCCAATACTCATTTTGAGTATCGGGTATACAAAACGAGGGGGAACGTTGTGAGTTGCTGCGGACACCGCAACTCTACGGTTATACCCGATACTAAGTCAGTTTGGCTCTCCTCCGGCAGACGCCGCTAATATTAAACGACACGACAAAGAGTGCGTGCGAGAGAGACAAAAAATCAGTCTGAGCGTGACGTCGGGCGCTGCGTAGCCACTGCAAATTGATTTGTTCTTATTGGCTATAAAAATGATCTGATCTGATCCAGATTCAGCAATCTGATAGATAGATCTGGTCATTATCTATGATTCTGCGTTTTTAGTTTTCTCAAATGTGCAATATTGTGGATGCAACAGATTTTCGTCCTTTGTGGGGGCGGAAAAGGGTGGGGCGAAATTCTGAGATAAACGTTTTATACTGAGATCTAACAGAAGTGCGGATACCAAATTTGGTTACTCTAGCCTTAATAGTCTCTGAGATTTGTGGATGCCCCAGTTTTTCGTCCTTTGCGGGGCGGAAAGGGGTGTGGCGAAATTTGGCCACGAAACGGTCAAGGTCCGATATCACAGGAGTGTGGATACCAAATTTGGTTGCACTAGCTCTTATGGGTTCTGAGATCCTTGAACTCATATTTTGCAATTGGCAAAACCGACCATGAAAAATGTGTGTTAGAGAGAGACAGAGCGAGAAAGAATGAAATTGTTTTCTTGATTCTGGCTATAATAATAATACGATCTGGTTCAGACTTTGCACTCTAGAAGATATAGTCATCTTCTACGATTCTGCGTTTTTAGTTTTCTCGTATCGTCGAAATGGTGGATGCCACAGATTTTCGTCCTTTGTGGGGGCGGAAGTGGGCGGGGCGAAGTCTTGAAATATTTTTGTAGCAGTGACATATCACAGAAGTCTGGATCCAAAACATCGTTGCTCTAGCTCTTATAGTCTTTGAGCACTAGGCGCTGAAGGGGACGGACAGACGGACGGACGGACAGACGGACACACGGACAGACAGAGTGGCTCAATCGACTCGGCTATTGATGCTGATCAAGAATATATATACTTTATGGGGTCGGAAACGATTCCTTCTGGACGTTACACACATCCACTTTTACCACAAATCTAATATACCCCAATACTCATTTTGAGTATCGGGTATACAAAACGAGGGGGAACGTTGTGAGTTGCTGCGGACACCGCAACTCTACGGTTATACCCGATACTAAGTCAGTTTGGCTCTCCTCCGGCAGACGCCGCTAATATTAAACGACACGACAAAGAGTGCGTGCGAGAGAGACAAAAAATCAGTCTGAGCGTGACGTCGGGCGCTGCGTAGCCACTGCAAATTGATTTGTTCTTATTGGCTATAAAAATGATCTGATCTGATCCAGATTCAGCAATCTGATAGATAGATCTGGTCATTATATATGATTCTGCGTTTTTAGTTTTCTCAAATGTGCAATATTGTGGATGCAACAGATTTTCGTCCTTTGTGGGGGCGGAAAAGGGTGGGGCGAAATTCTGAGATAAACGTTTTATAGTGAGATCTAACAGAAGTGCGGATACCAAATTTGGTTACTCTAGCCTTAATAGTCTCTGAGATTTGTGGATGCCCCAGTTTTTCGTCCTTTGCGGGGGCGGAAAGGGGTGTGGCGAAATTTGGACACGAAACGGTCAAGGTCCGATATCACAGGAGTGTGGATACCAAATTTGGTTGCTCTAGCTCTTATGGGTTCTGAGATCCTTGAACTCATATTTTGCAATTGGCAAAACCGACCATGAAAAATGTGTGTTAGAGAGAGACAGAGCGAGAAAGAATGAAATTGTTTTCTTGATTCTGGCTATAATAATAATACGATCTGGTTCAGACTTTGCACTCTAGAAGATATAGTCATCTTCTACGATTCTGCGTTTTTAGTTTTCTCGTATCGTCGAAATGGTGGATGCCACAGATTTTCGTCCTTTGTGGGGGCGGAAGTGGGCGGGGCGAAGTCTTGAAATATTTTTGTAGCAGTGACATATCACAGAAGTCTGGATCCAAAACATCGTTGCTCTAGCTCTTATAGTCTTTGAGCACTAGGCGCTGAAGGGGACGGACAGACGGACGGACGGACAGACGGACACACGGACAGACAGAGTGGCTCAATCGACTCGGCTATTGATGCTGATCAAGAATATATATACTTTATGGGGTCGGAAACGATTCCTTCTGGACGTTACACACATCCACTTTTACCACAAATCTAATATACCCCAATACTCATTTTGAGTATCGGGTATACAAAACGAGGGGAACGTTGTGAGTTGCTGCGGACACCGCAACTCTACGGTTATACCCGATACTAAGTCAGTTTGGCTCTCCTCCGGCAGACGCCGCTAATATTAAACGACACGACAAAGAGTGCGTGCGAGAGAGACAAAAAATCAGTCTGAGCGTGACGTCGGGCGCTGCGTAGCCACTGCAAATTGATTTGTTCTTATTGGCTATAAAAATGATCTGATCTGATCCAGATTCAGCAATCTGATAGATAGATCTGGTCATTATCTATGATTCTGCGTTTTTAGTTTTCTCAAATGTGCAATATTGTGGATGCAACAGATTTTCGTCCTTTGTGGGGGCGGAAAAGGGTGGGGCGAAATTCTGAGATAAACGTTTTATAGTGAGATCTAACAGAAGTGCGGATACCAAATTTGGTTACTCTAGCCTTAATAGTCTCTGAGATTTGTGGATGCCCCAGTTTTTCGTCCTTTGCGGGGGCGGAAAGGGGTGTGGCGAAATTTGGACACGAAACGGTCAAGGTCCGATATCACAGGAGTGTGGATACCAAATTTGGTTGCTCTAGCTCTTATGGGTTCTGAGATCCTTGAACTCATATTTTGCAATTGGCAAAACCGACCATGAAAAATGTGTGTTAGAGAGAGACAGAGCGAGAAAGAATGAAATTGTTTTCTTGATTCTGGCTATAATAATTATACGATCTGGTTCAGACTTTGCACTCTAGAAGATATAGTCATCTTCTACGATTCTGCGTTTTTAGTTTTCTCGTATCGTCGAAATTGTGGATGCCACAGATTTTCGTCCTTTGTGGGGGCGGAAGTGGGCGGGGCGAAGTTTTGAAATATTTTTGTAGCAGTGACATATCACAGAAGTCTGGATCCAAAACATCGTTGCTCTAGCTCTTATAGTCTTTGAGCACTAGGCGCTGAAGGGGACGGACAGACGGACGGACGGACAGACGGACACACGGACAGACAGAGTGGCTCAATCGACTCGGCTATTGATGCTGATCAAGAATATATATACTTTATGGGGTCGGAAACGATTCCTTCTGGACGTTACACACATCCACTTTTACCACAAATCTAATATACCCCAATACTCATTTTGAGTATCGGGTATAACGAGGGGGAACGTTGTGAGTTGCTGCGGAGACCGCATCTCTACAGTTATACCCGATACTAAGTCAGTATGGCTCTCCTCCGGCAGACGCCGCTAATATTAAACGACACGACAAGGAGTGCGTGCGAGAGAGACAGAAAATCAGTCTGAGCGTGACGTCGGGCGCTGCGTAGCCACTGCAAATTGATTTGTTCCTATTGGCTATAAAAAGGATCTGATCTGATCCAGATTCAGCAATCTGATAGATATGGTCATTATCTATGATTCTGCGTTTTTAGTTTTCTCGAATGTGCAATATTGTGGATGCAACAGATTTTCGTCCTTTGTGGGCGCGGAAAAGGGTGGGGCGAAATTCTGAGATTAACGTTTTATAGTGACATCTAACAGAAGTGCGGGTACCAAATTTGGTTACTCTAGCCTTAATAGTCTCTGAGATTTGTGGATGCCCCAGATTTTCGTCCTTTGCGGGGGCGGAAGGGGGTGTGGCGAAAGTTTTTGAAATATTTTTGTAGCAGTGACATATCACAGAAGTCTGGATCCAAAACATCGTTGCTCTAGCTCTTATAGTCTTTGAGCACTAGGCGCTGAAGGGGACGGACAGACGGACGGACGGACAGACGGACACACGGACAGACAGAGTGGCTCAATCGACTCGGCTATTGATGCTGATCAAGAATATATATACTTTATGGGGTCGGAAACGATTCCTTCTGGACGTTACACACATCCACTTTTACCACAAATCTAATATACCCCAATACTCATTTTGAGTATCGGGTATACAAAACGAGGGGGAACGTTGTGAGTTGCTGCGGACACCGCAACTCTACGGTTATACCCGATACTAAGTCAGTTTGGCTCTCCTCCGGCAGACGCCGCTAATATTAAACGACACGACAAAGAGTGCGTGCGAGAGAGACAAAAAATCAGTCTGAGCGTGACGTCGGGCGCTGCGTAGCCACTGCAAATTGATTTGTTCTTATTGGCTATAAAAATGATCTGATCTGATCCAGATTCAGCAATCTGATAGATAGATCTGGTCATTATCTATGATTCTGCGTTTTTAGTTTTCTCAAATGTGCAATATTGTGGATGCAACAGATTTTCGTCCTTTGTGGGGGCGGAAAAGGGTGGGGCGAAATTCTGAGATAAACGTTTTATACTGAGATCTAACAGAAGTGCGGATACCAAATTTGGTTACTCTAGCCTTAATAGTCTCTGAGATTTGTGGATGCCCCAGTTTTTCGTCCTTTGCGGGGGCGGAAAGGGGTGTGGCGAAATTTGGCCACGAAACGGTCAAGGTCCGATATCACAGGAGTGTGGATACCAAATTTGGTTGCACTAGCTCTTATGGGTTCTGAGATCCTTGAACTCATATTTTGCAATTGGCAAAACCGACCATGAAAAATGTGTGTTAGAGAGAGACAGAGCGAGAAAGAATGAAATTGTTTTCTTGATTCTGGCTATAATAATAATACGATCTGGTTCAGACTTTGCACTCTAGAAGATATAGTCATCTTCTACGATTCTGCGTTTTTAGTTTTCTCGTATCGTCGAAATGGTGGATGCCACAGATTTTCGTCCTTTGTGGGGGCGGAAGTGGGCGGGGCGAAGTCTTGAAATATTTTTGTAGCAGTGACATATCACAGAAGTCTGGATCCAAAACATCGTTGCTCTAGCTCTTATAGTCTTTGAGCACTAGGCGCTGAAGGGGACGGACAGACGGACGGACGGACAGACGGACACACGGACAGACAGAGTGGCTCAATCGACTCGGCTATTGATGCTGATCAAGAATATATATACTTTATGGGGTCGGAAACGATTCCTTCTGGACGTTACACACATCCACTTTTACCACAAATCTAATATACCCCAATACTCATTTTGAGTATCGGGTATACAAAACGAGGGGGAACGTTGTGAGTTGCTGCGGACACCGCAACTCTACGGTTATCCCCGATACTAAGTCAGTTTGGCTCTCCTCCGGCAGACGCCGCTAATATTAAACGACACGACAAAGAGTGCGTGCGAGAGAGACAAAAAATCAGTCTGAGCGTGACGTCGGGCGCTGCGTAGCCACTGCAAATTGATTTGTTCTTATTGGCTATAAAAATGATCTGATCTGATCCAGATTCAGCAATCTGATAGATAGATCTGGTCATTATATATGATTCTGCGTTTTTAGTTTTCTCAAATGTGCAATATTGTGGATGCAACAGATTTTCGTCCTTTGTGGGGGCGGAAAAGGGTGGGGCGAAATTCTGAGATAAACGTTTTATAGTGAGATCTAACAGAAGTGCGGATACCAAATTTGGTTACTCTAGCCTTAATAGTCTCTGAGATTTGTGGATGCCCCAGTTTTTCGTCCTTTGCGGGGGCGGAAAGGGGTGTGGCGAAATTTGGACACGAAACGGTCAAGGTCCGATATCACAGGAGTGTGGATACCAAATTTGGTTGCTCTAGCTCTTATGGGTTCTGAGATCCTTGAACTCATATTTTGCAATTGGCAAAACCGACCATGAAAAATGTGTGTTAGAGAGAGACAGAGCGAGAAAGAATGAAATTGTTTTCTTGATTCTGGCTATAATAATAATACGATCTGGTTCAGACTTTGCACTCTAGAAGATATAGTCATCTTCTACGATTCTGCGTTTTTAGTTTTCTCATATCGTCGAAATGGTGGATGCCACAGATTTTCGTCCTTTGTGGGGGCGGAAGTGGGCGGGGCGAAGTCTTGAAATATTTTTGTAGCAGTGACATATCACAGAAGTCTGGATCCAAAACATCGTTGCTCTAGCTCTTATAGTCTTTGAGCACTAGGCGCTGAAGGGGACGGACAGACGGACGGACGGACAGACGGACACACGGACAGACAGAGTGGCTCAATCGACTCGGCTATTGATGCTGATCAAGAATATATATACTTTATGGGGTCGGAAACGATTCCTTCTGGACGTTACACACATCCACTTTTACCACAAATCTAATATACCCCAATACTCATTTTGAGTATCGGGTATACAAAACGAGGGGGAACGTTGTGAGTTGCTGCGGACACCGCAACTCTACGGTTATACCCGATACTAAGTCAGTTTGGCTCTCCTCCGGCAGACGCCGCTAATATTAAACGACACGACAAAGAGTGCGTGCGAGAGAGACAAAAAATCAGTCTGAGCGTGACGTCGGGCGCTGCGTAGCCACTGCAAATTGATTTGTTCTTATTGGCTATAAAAATGATCTGATCTGATCCAGATTCAGCAATCTGATAGATAGATCTGGTCATTATCTATGATTCTGCGTTTTTAGTTTTCTCAAATGTGCAATATTGTGGATGCAACAGATTTTCGTCCTTTGTGGGGCGGAAAAGGGTGGGGCGAAATTCTGAGATAAACGTTTTATAGTGAGATCTAACAGAAGTGCGGATACCAAATTTGGTTACTCTAGCCTTAATAGTCTCTGAGATTTGTGGATGCCCCAGTTTTTCGTCCTTTGCGGGGGCGGAAAGGGGTGTGGCGAAATTTGGACACGAAACGGTCAAGGTCCGATATCACAGGAGTGTGGATACCAAATTTGGTTGCTCTAGCTCTTATGGGTTCTGAGATCCTTGAACTCATATTTTGCAATTGGCAAAACCGACCATGAAAAATGTGTGTTAGAGAGAGACAGAGCGAGAAAGAATGAAATTGTTTTCTTGATTCTGGCTATAATAATTATACGATCTGGTTCAGACTTTGCACTCTAGAAGATATAGTCATCTTCTACGATTCTGCGTTTTTAGTTTTCTCGTATCGTCGAAATTGTGGATGCCACAGATTTTCGTACTTTGTGGGGGCGGAAGTGGGCGGGGCGAAGTTTTGAAATATTTTTGTAGCAGTGACATATCACAGAAGTCTGGATGCAAAACATCGTTGCTCTAGCTCTTATAGTCTTTGAGCACTAGGCGCTGAAGGGGACGGACGGACGGACAGACGGACAGACGGACAGACGGACAGACAGACAGACAGACAGGGCCCAATCGACTCGGCTATTGATGCTGATCAAGAATATATATACTTTATGGGGTCGGAAACGATTCCTTCTGGACGTTACACACATCCACTTTTACCACAAATCTAATATACCCCAATACTCATTTTGAGTATCGGGTATAACGAGGGGGAACGTTGTGAGCTGCTGCGGAGACCGCATCTCTACAGTTATACCCGATACTAAGTCAGTATGGCTCTCCTCCGGCAGACGCCGCTAATATTAAACGACACGACAAGGAGTGCGTGCGAGAGAGACAGAAAATCAGTCTGAGCGTGACGTCGGGCGCTGCGTAGCCACTGCAAATTGATTTGTTCCTATTGGCTATAAAAAGGATCTGATCTGATCCAGATTCAGCAATCTGATAGATATGGTCATTATCTATGATTCTGCGTTTTTAGTTTTCTCGAATGTGCAATATTGTGGATGCAACAGATTTTCGTCCTTTGTGGGCGCGGAAAAGGGTGGGGCGAAATTCTGAGATTAACGTTTTATAGTGACATCTAACAGAAGTGCGGGTACCAAATTTTTTTACTCTAGCCTTAATAGTCTCTGAGATTTGTGGATGCCCCAGATTTTCGTCCTTTGCGGGGGCGGAAGGGGGTGTGGCGAAGTTTTGAAATATTTTTGTAGCAGTGACATATCACAGAAGTCTGGATCCAAAACATCGTTGCTCTAGCTCTTATAGTCTTTGAGCACTAGGCGCTGAAGGGGACGGACAGACGGACGGACGGACAGACGGACACACGGACAGACAGAGTGGCTCAATCGACTCGGCTATTGATGCTGATCAAGAATATATATACTTTATGGGGTCGGAAACGATTCCTTCTGGACGTTACACACATCCACTTTTACCACAAATCTAATATACCCCAATACTCATTTTGAGTATCGGGTATACAAAACGAGGGGGAACGTTGTGAGTTGCTGCGGACACCGCAACTCTACGGTTATACCCGATACTAAGTCAGTTTGGCTCTCCTCCGGCAGACGCCGCTAATATTAAACGACACGACAAAGAGTGCGTGCGAGAGAGACAAAAAATCAGTCTGAGCGTGACGTCGGGCGCTGCGTAGCCACTGCAAATTGATTTGTTCTTATTGGCTATAAAAATGATCTGATCTGATCCAGATTCAGCAATCTGATAGATAGATCTGGTCATTATCTATGATTCTGCGTTTTTAGTTTTCTCAAATGTGCAATATTGTGGATGCAACAGATTTTCGTCCTTTGTGGGGGCGGAAAAGGGTGGGGCGAAATTCTGAGATAAACGTTTTATAGTGAGATCTAACAGAAGTGCGGATACCAAATTTGGTTACTCTAGCCTTAATAGTCTCTGAGATTTGTGGATGCCCCAGTTTTTCGTCCTTTGCGGGGGCGGAAAGGGGTGTGGCGAAATTTGGACACGAAACGGTCAAGGTCCGATATCACAGGAGTGTGGATACCAAATTTGGTTGCTCTAGCTCTTATGGGTTCTGAGATCCTTGAACTCATATTTTGCAATTGGCAAAACCGACCATGAAAAATGTGTGTTAGAGAGAGACAGAGCGAGAAAGAATGAAATTGTTTTCTTGATTCTGGCTATAATAATAATACGATCTGGTTCAGACTTTGCACTCTAGAAGATATAGTCATCTTCTACGATTCTGCGTTTTTAGTTTTCTCGTATCGTCGAAATGGGGGATGCCACAGATTTTCGTCCTTTGTGGGGGCGGAAGTGGGCGGGGCGAAGTCTTGAAATATTTTTGTAGCAGTGACATATCACAGAAGTCTGGATCCAAAACATCGTTGCTCTAGCTCTTATAGTCTTTGAGCACTAGGCGCTGAAGGGGACGGACAGACGGACGGACGGACAGACGGACACACGGACAGACAGAGTGGCTCAATCGACTCGGCTATTGATGCTGATCAAGAATATATATACTTTATGGGGTCGGAAACGATTCCTTCTGGACGTTACACACATCCACTTTTACCACAAATCTAATATACCCCAATACTCATTTTGAGTATCGGGTATACAAAACGAGGGGGAACGTTGTGAGTTGCTGCGGACACCGCAACTCTACGGTTATACCCGATACTAAGTCAGTTTGGCTCTCCTCCGGCAGACGCCGCTAATATTAAACGACACGACAAAGAGTGCGTGCGAGAGAGACAAAAAATCAGTCTGAGCGTGACGTCGGGCGCTGCGTAGCCACTGCAAATTGATTTGTTCTTATTGGCTATAAAAATGATCTGATCTGATCCAGATTCAGCAATCTGATAGATAGATCTGGTCATTATCTATGATTCTGCGTTTTTAGTTTTCTCAAATGTGCAATATTGTGGATGCAACAGATTTTCGTCCTTTGTGGGGGCGGAAAAGGGTGGGCGAAATTCTGAGATAAACGTTTTATAGTGAGATCTAACAGAAGTGCGGATACCAAATTTGGTTACTCTAGCCTTAATAGTCTCTGAGATTTGTGGATGCCCCAGTTTTTCGTCCTTTGCGGGGGCGGAAAGGGGTGTGGCGAAATTTGGACACGAAACGGTCAAGGTCCGATATCACAGGAGTGTGGATACCAAATTTGGTTGCTCTAGCTCTTATGGGTTCTGAGATCCTTGAACTCATATTTTGCAATTGGCAAAACCGACCATGAAAAATGTGTGTTAGAGAGAGACAGAGCGAGAAAGAATGAAATTGTTTTCTTGATTCTGGCTATAATAATTATACGATCTGGTTCAGACTTTGCACTCTAGAAGATATAGTCATCTTCTACGATTCTGCGTTTTTAGTTTTCTCGTATCGTCGAAATTGTGGATGCCACAGATTTTCGTCCTTTGTGGGGGCGGAAGTGGGCGGGGCGAAGTTTTGAAATATTTTTGTAGCAGTGACATATCACAGAAGTCTGGATCCAAAACATCGTTGCTCTAGCTCTTATAGTCTTTGAGCACTAGGCGCTGAAGGGGACGGACGGACGGACAGACGGACAGACGGACAGACAGACAGACAGACAGGGCCCAATCGACTCGGCTATTGATGCTGATCAAGAATATATATACTTTATGGGGTCGGAAACGATTCCTTCTGGACGTTACACACATCCACTTTTACCACAAATCTAATATACCCAATACTCATTTTGAGTATCGGGTGTAACGAGGGGGAACGTTGTGAGTTGCTGCGGAGACCGCATCTCTACAGTTATACCCGATACTAAGTCAGTATGGCTCTCCTCCGGCAGACGCCGCTAATATTAAACGACACGACAAGGAGTGCGTGCGAGAGAGACAGAAAATCAGTCTGAGCGTGACGTCGGGCGCTGCGTAGCCACTGCAAATTGATTTGTTCCTATTGGCTATAAAAAGGATCTGATCTGATCCAGATTCAGCAATCTGATAGATATGGTCATTATCTATGATTCTGCGTTTTTAGTTTTCTCGAATGTGCAATATTGTGGATGCAACAGATTTTCGTCCTTTGTGGGGGCGGAAAAGGGTGGGGCGAAATTCTGAGATAAACGTTTTATAGTGAGATCTAACAGAAGTGCGGGTACCAAATTTGGTTACTCTAGCCTTAATAGTCTCTGAGATTTGTTGATGCCCCAGATTTTCGTCCTTTGCGGGGGCGGAAGGGGGTGTGGCGAAATTTGGACACGAAACGGTCAAGGTCCGATATCAAGGGTGTGGATACCAAATTTGGTTGCTCTGGCTCTTATAGGTTCTGAGATCCATGAACTCATATTTTTCAATTGACAAAACCGACCATGAAACCTGTGTGTTAGAGAGAGACAGAGCGAGAAAAAATGAAATTGTTTTCTTGATTCTGGCTATAATAAATATACGATCTGGTTCAGACTTTGCACTCTAGAAGATATAGTCATCTTCTACGATTCTGCGTTTTTAGTTTTATCGTATCGTCGAAATTGTGGATGCCACAGATTTTCGTCCTTTGTGGGGGCGGAAGTGGGCGGGGCGAAGTTTTGAAATATTTTTGTAGCAGTGACATATCACAGAAGTCTGGATCCAAAACATCGTTGCTCTAGCTCTTATAGTCTTTGAGCACTAGGCGCTGAAGGGGACGGACGGACGGACAGACGGACAGACAGACAGGGCTCAATCGACTCGGCTATTGATGCTGATCAAGAATATATATACTTTATGGGGTCGGAAACGATTCCTTCTGGACGTTACACACATCCACTTTTACCACAGATCTAATATACCCCAATACTCATTTTGAGTATCGGGTATAAAAAAAACGAGGGGGAACGTTGTGAGTTGCTGCGGACACCGCAACTCTACAGTTATACCCGATACTTAGTCAGTATGGCTCTCCTCCGGCAGACGCCGCTAATATTGAACGACACGACAAAGCGTGCGTGCGAGAGAGACAGAAAATCAGTCTGAGCGTGACGTCGGGCGCTGCGTAGCCACTGCAAATTGATTTGTTCCTATTGGCTATAAAAATGACCTGATCTGATCCAGATTCAGCAATCTGATAGATATGATCATTATCTATGATTCTGCGTTTTTAGTTTTCTCGTGTCCTCAATATTGTGGATGCAACAGATTTTCGTTCTTTGTGGTGGCGGAAGGGGGTGGGGCGAAATTTTGAGATATACGTTTTATATTGAGATCTAACAGGAGTGCGGATACCAAATTTGGTTACTCTAGCCTTAATAGTCTCTGAGATTTGTGAATATCCCCAGATTTTCGTCCTTTGCGGGGCGGAAGGGGGTGTGGCGAAATTTTTGAAACAAACTCGTCTCGGTCCGATATATTAGGAGTGTGGATACCAAATTTGGTTGCTCTAGCTTTTGTAGTCTCTGAGATCTAGGCGCTATTGTTTTACTCTAAGCAAAGCCGCCTATGCTACGTGTGTGTTAGAGAGAGACAGGGCGAGAAAAAATGAAATTGTTTTCTTGATGCTGGCTATAATAATTATACGATCTGGTTCAGACTTTGCACTCTAGAAGATATAGTCATCTTCTACGATTCTGCGTTTTTAGTTTTATCGTATCGTCGAAATTGTGGATGCCACAGATTTTCGTCCTTTGTGGGGGCGGAAGTGGGCGGGGCGAAGTTTTGAAATATTTTTGTAGCAGTGACATATCACAGAAGTCTGGATCCAAAACATCGTTGCTCTAGCTCTTATAGTCTTTGAGCACTAGGCGCTGAAGGGGACGGACGGACGGACGGACAGACGGACAGACAGACAGGGCTCAATCGACTCGGCTATTGATGCTGATCAAGAATATATATACTTTATGGGGTCGGAAACGATTCCTTCTGGACGTTACACACATCCACTTTTACCACAAATCTAATATACCCCAATACTCATTTTGAGTATCGGGTATAACGAGGGGGAACGTTGTGAGTTGCTGCGGAGACCGCATCTCTACAGTTATACCCGATACTAAGTCAGTATGGCTCTCCTCCGGCAGACGCCGCTAATATTAAACGACACGACAAGGAGTGCGTGCGAGAGAGACAGAAAATCAGTCTGAGCGTGACGTCGGGCGCTGCGTAGCCACTGCAAATTGATTTGTTCCTATTGGCTATAAAAAGGATCTGATCTGATCCAGATTCAGCAATCTGATAGATATGGTCATTATCTATGATTCTGCGTTTTTAGTTTTCTCGAATGTGCAATATTGTGGATGCAACAGATTTTCGTCCTTTGTGGGGGCGGAAAAGGGTGGGGCGAAATTCTGAGATATACGTTTTATAGTGACATCTAACAGAAGTGCGGTACCAAATTTGGTTACTCTAGCCTTAATAGTCTCTGAGATTTGTGGATGGGGGGGGGGGATGCCGCCAGATTTTCGTCCTTTTGCGGGGGGCGAGAAGAGGAGGTGTGGCGAAATTTTAAATAAGAAATATTTTTGTCAGCAGTGACATATCACAGAAGTCTGGATCCAAAACATCGTTGCTCTAGCTCTTATAGTCTTTGAGCACTAGGCGCTGAAGGGGACGGACAGACGGACGGACGGACAGACGGACACACGGACAGACAGACATGGCTCAATCGACTCGGCTATTGATGCTGATCAAGAATATATATACTTTATGGGGTCGGAAACGATTCCTTCTGGACGTTACACACATCCACTTTTACCACAAATCTAATATACCCCAATACTCATTTTGAGTAGCGGGTATACAAAACGAGGGGGAACGTTGTGAGTTGCTGCGGACACCGCAACTCTCCGGTTATACCCGATACTAAGTCAGTTTGGCTCTCCTCCGGCAGACGCCGCTAATATTAAACGACACGACAAAGAGTGCGTGCGAGAGAGACAAAAAATCAGTCTGAGCGTGACGTCGGGCGCTGCGTAGCCACTGCAAATTGATTTGTTCTTATTGGCTATAAAAATGATCTGATCTGATCCAGATTCAGCAATCTGATAGATAGATCTGGTCATTATCTATGATTCTGCGTTTTTTAGTTTTCTCAAATGTGCAATATTGTGGATGCAACAGATTTTCGTCCTTTGTGGGGGCGGAAAAGGGTGGGGCGAAATTCTGAGATAAACGTTTTATAGTGAGATCTAACAGAAGTGCGGATACCAAATTTGGTTACTCTAGCCTTAATAGTCTCTGAGATTTGTGGATGCCCCAGTTTTTCGTCCTTTGCGGGGGCGGAAAGGGGTGTGGCGAAATTTGGACACGAAACGGTCAAGGTCCGATATCACAGGAGTGTGGATACCAAATTTGGTTGCTCTAGCTCTTATGGGTTCTGAGATCCTTGAACTCATATTTTGCAATTGGCAAAACCGACCATGAAAAATGTGTGTTAGAGAGAGACAGAGCGAGAAAAGAATGAAATTGTTTTCTTGATTCTGGCTATAATAATAATACGATCTGGTTCAGACTTTGCACTCTAGAAGATATAGTCATCTTCTACGATTCTGCGTTTTTAGTTTTCTCGTATCGTCGAAATGGTGGATGCCACAGATTTTCGTCCTTTGTGGGGGCGGAAGTGGCGGGGCGAAGTCTTGAAATATTTTTGTAGCAGTGACATATCACAGAAGTCTGGATCCAAAACATCGTTGCTCTAGCTCTTATAGTCTTTGAGCACTAGGCGCTGAAGGGGACGGACGGACGGACAGACGGACAGACGGACAGACGGACAGACAGACAGACAGACAGGGCCCAATCGACTCGGCTATTGATGCTGATCAAGAATATATATACTTTATGGGGTCGGAAACGATTCCTTCTGGACGTTACACACATCCACTTTTACCACAAATCTAATATACCCCAATACTCATTTTGAGTATCGGGTATAACGAGGGGGAACGTTGTGAGTTGCTGCGGAGACCGCAACTCTACAGTTATACCCGATACTAAGTCAATATGGCTCTCCTCCGGCAGACGCCGCTAATATTAAACGACACGACAAGGAGTGCGTGCGAGAGAGACAGAAAATCAGTCTGAGCGTGACGTCGGGCGCTGCGTAGCCACTGCAAATTGATTTGTTCCTATTGGCTATAAAAATGATCTGATCTGATCCAGATTCAGCAATCTGATAGATATGGTCATTATCTATGATTCTGCGTTTTTAGTTTTCTCGAATGTGCAATATTGTGGATGCAACAGATTTTCGTCCTTTGTGGGGCGGAAAAGGGTGGGCGAAATTCTGAGATAAACGTTTTATAGTGAGATCTAACAGAAGTGCGGATACCAAATTTGGTTACTCTAGCCTTAATAGTCTCTGAGATTTGTGGATGCCCCAGATTTTCGTCCTTTGCGGGGGCGGAAGGGGGTGTGGCGAAATTTGGACACGAAACGGTCAAGGTCCGATATCAAGGAGTGTGGATACCAAATTTGGTTGCTCTGCTCTTATAGGTTCTGAGATCCTTGAACTCATATTTTTCAATTGGCAAAACCGACCATGAAACCTGTGTGTTAGAGAGAGACAGAGCGAGAAAAAATGAAATTATTTTCTTGATTCTGGCTATAATAAATATACGATCTGGTTCAGACTTTGCACTCTAGAAGATATAGTCATCTTCTACGATTCTGCGTTTTTAGTTTTATCGTATCGTCGAAATTGTGGATGCCACAGATTTTCGTCCTTTGTGGGGCGGAAGTGGGCGGGGCGAAGTTTTGAAATATTTTTGTAGCAGTGACATATCACAGAAGTCTGGATCCAAAACATCGTTGCTCTAGCTCTTATAGTCTTTGAGCACTAGGCGCTGAAGGGGACGGAACGGACGGACAGACGGACAGACAGACAGGGCTCAATCGACTCGGCTATTGATGCTGATCAAGAATATATATACTTTATGGGGTCGGAAACGATTCCTTCTGGACGTTACACACATCCACTTTTACCACAAATCTAATATACCCCAATACTCATTTTGAGTATCGGGTATAAAAAAAACGAGGGGGAACGTTGTGAGTTGCTGCGGACACCGCAACTCTACAGTTATACCCGATACTAGTCAGTATGGCTCTCCTCCGGCAGACGCCGCTAATATTGAAACGACACGACAAAGCTGCGTGCGAGAGAGACAGAAAATCAGTCTGAGCGTGACGTCGGGCGCTGCGTAGCCACTGCAAATTGATTTGTTCCTATTGGCTATAAAAATGATCTGATCTGATCCAGATTCAGCAATCTGATAGATATGATCATTATCTATGATTCTGCGTTTTTAGTTTTCTCGTGTCCTCAATATTGTGGATGCAACAGATTTTCGTCTCTTTGTGGTGGCGGAAGGGGGTGGGGCGAAATTTTGAGATATACGTTTTATAGTGAGATCTAACAGGAGTGCGGATACCAAATTTGGTTACTCTAGCCTTAATAGTCTCTGAAATTTGTGAATATCCCCAGATTTTCGTCCTTTGCGGGGCGGAAGGGGTGTGGCGAAATTTTGAAACAAACTCGTCTCGGTCCGATATATTAGGAGTGTGGATACCAAATTTGTTGCTCTAGCTTTTGTAGTCTCTGAGATCTAGGCGCTATGTTTTACTCTAAGCAAAGCCGCCTATGCTACGTGTGTGTTAGAGAGAGACAGGGCGAGAAAAAATGAAATTGTTTTCTTGATTCTGGCTATAATAATTATACGATCTGGTTCAGACTTTGCACTCTAGAAGATATAGTCATCTTCACGATTCTGCGTTTTTGTTTTCTCGTATCTTCGAAAATTGTGGATGCCACAGATTTTCGTCCTTTGTGGGGGCGGAAGTGGGCGGGGCGAAGTTTTGAAATATTTTTGTAGCAGTGACATATCACAGAAGTCTGGATCCAAAACATCGTTGCTCTAGCTCTTATAGTCTTTGAGCACTAGGCGCTGAAGGGGCGGGACGGAGACGGGAGGACGGACGGACGAGACGGACAGACGGACAGACAGACAGAGGCCAATCGACGACTCGGCTATTGATGCTGATCAAGAATATATATACTTTATGGGGTCGGAAACGATTCCTTCTGGACGTTACACACATCCACTTTTACCACAAATCTAATATACCCAATACTCATTTTGAGTATCGGGTATAAAAAACGAGGGGAACGTTGTGAGTTGCTGCGGACACCGCAACTCTACAGTTATACCCGATACTAAGTCAGTATGGCTCTCCTCCGGCAGACGCCGCTAATATTAAACGACACGACAAGCAGTGCGTGCGAGAGAGACAGAAAATCAGTCTGAGCGTGACGTCGGGCGCTGCGTAGCCACTGCAAATTGATTTGTTCCTATTGGCTATAAAAATGATCTGATCTGATCCAGATTCAGCAATCTGATAGATATGATCATTATCTATGATTCTGCGTTTTTTAGTTTTCTCGTGTCCTCAATATTGTGGATGCAACAGATTTTCGTCCTTTGTGGTGGCGGAAGGGGTGGGGCGAAATTTTGAGATATACGTTTTATAGTGAGATCTAACAGGAGTGCGGATACCAAATTTGGTTACTCTAGCCTTAATAGTCTCTGAGATTTTTGAATATCCCCAGATTTTCGTCCTTTGCGGGGGCGGAAGGGGGTGTGGCGAAATTTTGAAACAAACTCGTCTCGGTCCGATATATTAGGAGTGTGGATACCAAATTTGGTTGCTCTAGCTTTTGTAGTCTCTGAGATCTAGGCGCTATTGTTTTACTCTAAGCAAAGCCGCCTATGCTACGTGTGTGTTAGAGAGAGACAGGGCGAGAAAAATGAAATTGTTTTCTTGATGCTGGCTATAATAATAATACGATCTGGTTCAGACTTTGCACTCTAGAAGATATAGTCATCTTCTACGATTCTGCGTTTTTAGTTTTCTCGTATCGTCAAATGGTGGATGCCACAGATTTTCGTCCTTTGTGGGGCGGAAGTGGGCGGGGCAAGTTTTGAAATATTTTTGTAGCAGTGACATATCACAGAAGTCTGGATCCAAAACATCGTTGCTCTAGCTCTTATAGTCTTTGAGCACTAGGCGCTGAAGGGGACGGACAGACGGACGGACGGACAGACGGACACACGGACAGACAGAGTGGCTCAATCGACTCGGCTATTGATGCTGATCAAGAATATATATACTTTATGGGGTCGGAAACGATTTCTTCTGGACGTTACACACATCCACTTTTACCACAAATCTAATATACCCCAATTACTCATTTTGAGTATCGGTATACAAACGAGGGGAACGTTGTGAGTTGCTGCGGACACCGCAACTCTACGTTATACCCGATACTAAGTCAGTATGGCTCTCCTCCGGCAGACGCCGCTAATATTAAACGACACGACAAAGAGTGCGTGCGAGAGAGACAAAAATCAGTCTGAGCGTGACGTCGGGCGCTGCGTAGCCACTGCAAATTGATTTGTTCTTATTGGCTATAAAAATGATCTGATCTGATCCAGATTCAGCAATCTGATAGATAGATCTGTCATTATCTATGATTCTGCGTTTTTAGTTTCTCAAATGTGCAATATTGTGGATGCAACAGATTTTCGTCTTTTGTGGTGGCGGAAAGGGTGGGGCGAAATTTCTGAGATAACGTTTTATAGTGAGATCTAACAGAAGTGCGGATACCAAATTTGGTTACTCTAGCCTTAATAGTCTCTGAGATTTGTGAATGCCCCAGATTTTTCGTCTTTTGCGGGGCGGAAAGGGGTGTGGCGAAATTTGGACACGAAACTGGTCTCGGTCGATATCAAGGAGTGTGGATACCAAATTTGGTTGCTCTAGCTCTTATGGTTCTGAGATCTTGACTCATATTTTGCTCTGCAAAACCGACCATGCAAATGTGTTGTTAGAGAGAGACAGAGCGAGAAAGAAATGAAATTGTTTTCTTGATTCTGGCTATAATAATTATTACGATCTGGTTCAGACTTTGCACTCTAGAAGATATAGTCATCTTCTACGATTCTGCGTTTTTAGTTTTCTCGTATCGTCGAAATCTGTGGATGCCACAAGATTTTCGTCCTTTGTGGGGGCGGAAGTGGGCGGGGCGAAGTTTTGAAATATTTTTGTAGCAGTGACATATCACAGAAGTCTGGATCCAAACATCGTTGCTCTAGCTCTTATAGTCTTTGAGCACTAGGCGCTGAAGGGACGGACGGACGGACAGACGGACAGACGGACAGACAGACAGACGACAGGGCCCAATCGACTCGGCTATTGATGCTGATCAAGAATATATATACTTTATGGGGTCGGAAACGATTCCTTCTGGACGTTACACACATCCACTTTTACCAAAATCTAATATACCCCAATACTCATTTTGAGTATCGGGTATAACGAGGGGGAACGTTGTGAGTTGCTGCGGAGACCGCACTCTACAGTTATACCCGATACTAAGTCAGTATGGCTCTCCTCCGGCAGACGCCGCTAATATTAAACGACACGACAAGGAGTGCGTGCGAGAGAGACAGAAAATCAGTCTGAGCGTGACGTCGGGCGCTGCGTAGCCACTGCAAATTGATTTGTTCCTATTGGCTATAAAAAGGATCTGATCTGATCCAGATTCAGCAATCTGATAGATATGGTCATTATCTATGATTCTGCGTTTTTAGTTTTCTCGAATGTGCAATATTGTGGATGCAACAGATTTTCGTCCTTTGTGGGGGCGGAAAAGGGTGGGGCGAAATTCTGAGATATACGTTTTATAGTGAGATCTAACAGAAGTGCGGGTACCAAATTTGGTTACTCTAGCCTTAATAGTCTCTGAGATTTGTGGATGCCCCAGATTTTTCGTCCTTTGCGGGGGCGGAAGGGGTGTGGCGAAATTTGACACGAAACGGTCAAGGTCCGATATCAAGGGTGTGGATACCAAATTTGGTTGCTCTGGCTCTTTATAGGTTCTGAGATCCTTGAACTCATATTTTTCAATTGACAAACCGACCATGAAACCTGTGTGTGTTAGAGAGAGACAGAGCGAGAAAAATGAAATTGTTTTCTTGATTCTGGCTATAATAATTATACGATCTGGTTCAGACTTTGCACTCTAGAAGATATAGTCATCTTCACGATTCTGCGTTTTTAGTTTTCTCGTATCGTCGAAATGTGGATGCCACAGATTTTCGTCCTTTGTGGGGCGGAAGTGGGCGGGGCGAAGTTTTGAAATATTTTTGTAGCAGTGACATATTCACAGAAGTCTGGATCCAAAACATCGTTGCTCTAGCTCTTATAGTCTTTGAGCACTAGGCGCTGAAGGGACGGACGGACGGACAGACGGACAGACAGACAGGGCTCAATCGACTCGGCTATTGATGCTGATCAAGAATATATATACTTTATGGGGTCGGAAACGATTCCTTCTGGACGTTACACACATCCACTTTTACCACAAATCTAATATACCCCAATACTCATTTTGAGTATCGGGTATAAAAAACGAGGGGAAACGTTGTGAGTTGCTGCGGAACCGCAACTCTACAGTTATACCCGATACTTAGTCAGTATGGCTCTCCTCCGGCAGACGCCGCTAATATTGAACGACACGACAAAGAGTGCGTGCGAGAGAGACAGAAAATCAGTCTGAGCGTGACGTCGGGCGCTGCGTAGCCACTGCAAATTGATTTGTTCCTATTGGCTATAAAAATGATCTGATCTGATCCAGATTCAGCAATCTGATAGATATGGTCATTATCTATGATTCTGCGTTTTTAGTTTTCTCGAATGTGCAATATTGTGGATGCAACAGATTTTCGTCTTTGTGGGGCGGAAAAGGGTGGGGCGAAATTCTGAGATATAACGTTTTATAGTGAGATCTAACAGAAGTGCGGATACCAAATTTGGTTACTCTAGCCTTAATAGTCTCTGAGATTTGTGATGCCCAGATTTTCGTCCTTTGCGGGGCGGAAGGGGGTGTGGCGAAATTTGGACACGAAAACGGTCAAGTCCGATATCAAGGGGTGTGGATACCAAATTTGGTTGCTCTGGCTTTTATAGGTTCTGAGATCCTTGAACTCATATTTTTTCAATTGACAAAAGCCGCCATGAAACCTGTGTGTTAGAGAGAGACAGAGCGAGAAAAAATGAAATTGTTTTTCTTGATTCTGGCTATAATAATTATACGATCTGGTTCAGACTTTGCACTCTAGAAGATATAGTCATCTTCTACGATTCTGCGTTTTTAGTTTTCTCGTATCGTCGAAATGGTGGATGCCACAGATTTTCGTCCTTTGTGGGGCGGAAGTGGGCGGGGCGAAGTTTTGAAATATTTTTTGTAGCAGTGACATATCACAGAAGTCTGGATCCAAAACATCGTTGCTCTAGCTCTTATAGTCTTTGAGCACTAGGCGCTGAAGGGGACGGACGACGGACGGACGGACAGACGGACACACGACAGACAGAGTGGCTCAATCGACTCGGCTATTGATGCTGATCAAGAATATATATACTTTATGGGGTCGGAAACGATTCCTTCTGGACGTTACACACATCCACTTTTACCACAAATCTAATATACCCCAATACTCATTTTGAGTATCGGGTATCAACGAGGGGAACGTTGTGAGTTGCTGCGGACACCGCAACTCTACGGTTATACCCGATACTAAGTCAGTATGGCTCTCCTCCGGCAGACGCCGCTAATATTAAACGACACGACAAAGAGTGCGTGCGAGAGAGACAAAAAATCAGTCTGAGCGTGACGTCGGGCGCTGCGTAGCCACTGCAAATTGATTTGTTCTTATTGGCTATAAAAATGATCTGATCTGATCCAGATTCAGCAATCTGATAGATAGATCTGGTCATTATCTATGATTCTGCGTTTTTTAGTTTTCTCAAATGTGCAATATTGTGGATGCAACAGATTTTCGTCCTTTGTGGGGCGGAAAAGGGTGGGGCGAAATTCTGAGATAAACGTTTTATAGTGAGATCTAACAGAAGTGCGGATACCAAATTTGGTTACTCTAGCCTTAATAGTCTCTGAGATTTGTGGATGCCCCAGTTTTTCGTCCTTTGCGGGGCGGAAAGGGGTGTGGCGAAATTTGGACACGAAACGGTCAAGGTCGATATCACAGGAGTGTGGATACCAAATTTGGTTGCTCTAGCTCTTATGGTTTGAGATCTTGAGCTCATTTTTTGCAATTGGCAAAACCGACATGAAAAATGTGTGTTAGAGAGAGACAGAGCGAGAAAGAATGAAATTGTTTTCTTGATTCTGGCTATAATAATTTTACGATCTGGTTCAGACTTTGCACTCTAGAAGATATAGTCATCTTCTACGATTCTGCGTTTTTAGTTTTCTCGTATCGTCGAAATTGTGGATGCCACAGATTTTCGTCCTTTGTGGGGGCGGAAGTGGCGGGGCGAAGTTTTGAAATATTTTTGTAGCAGTGACATATCACAGAAGTCTGGATCCAAAACATCGTTGCTCTAGCTCTTATAGTCTTGAGCACTAGGCGCTGAAGGGGACGGACAGACGGACGGACGGACAGACGGACACACGGACAGACAGAGTGGCTCAATCGACTCGGCTATTTCTGCTGATCAAGAATATATATACTTTATGGGGTCGGAAACGATTCCTTCTGGACGTTACACACATCCACTTTTACCACAAATCTAATATACCCCAATACTCATTTTGAGTATCGGTATAACGAGGGGGAACGTTGTGAGTTTGCTGCGGAGACCGCATCTCTACAGTTATACCCGATACTAAGTCAGTATGGCTCTCCTCCGGCAGACGCCGCTAATATTAAACGACACGACAAGGAGTGCGTGCGAGAGAGACAGAAAATCAGTCTGAGCGTGACGTCGGGCGCTGCGTAGCCACTGCAAATTGATTTGTTCCTATTGGCTATAAAAAGGATCTGATCTGATCCAGATTCAGCAATCTGATAGATATGGTCATTATCTATGATTCTGCGTTTTTAGTTTTCTCGAATGTGCAATATTGTGGATGCAACAGATTTTCGTCCTTTGTTGGGGCGGAAAAGGGTGGGGCGAAATTCTGAGATATACGTTTTATAGTGACATGTAACAGAAGTGCGGGTACCAAATTTGGTTACTCTAGCCTTAATAGTCTCTGAGATTTGTGGATGCCCAGATTTTCGTCCTTTGCGGGGCGGAAGGGGTGTGGCGAAATTTGGACACGAAACGGTCAAGGTCCGATATCAAGGGTGTGGATACCAAATTTGGTTGCTCTGGCTTTATAGGTTCTGAGATCCTTGAACTCATATTTTTCATTGACAAAACCGACCATGAAACTGTGTGTTAGAGAAGAGACAGAGCGATTTCTTGATTCTGGCTATAATAAATATACGATCTGGTTCAGACTTTGCACTCTAGAAGATATAGTCATCTTCTACGATTCTGCGTTTTTTAGTTTTCTCGTATCGTCGAAATTGTGGATGCCACAGATTTTTCGTCCTTTGTGGGGGGGAAGTGGGCGGGGCGAAGTTTTGAAATATTTTTGTAGCATGACATATCACAGAAGTCTGGATCCAAAACATCGTTGCTCTAGCTCTTATAGTCTTTGAGCACTAGGCGCTGAAGGGGACGGACGGACGGACAGACGGACAGACAGACAGGGCTCAATCGACTCGGCTATTGATGCTGATCAAGAATATATATACTTTATGGGTCGGAAACGATTCCTTCTGGACGTTACACACATCCACTTTTACCACAAATCTAATATACCCCAATACTCATTTGAGTATCGGGTATAAAAACGAGGGGAACGTTGTGAGTTGCTGCGGACACAGCAACTCTACAGTTATACCCGATACTTAGTCAGTATAGCTCTCCTCCGGCAGACGCCGCTAATATGAACGACACGACAAAGCGTGCGTGCGAGAGAGACAGAAAATCAGTCTGAGCGTGACGTCGGGCGCTGCGTAGCCACTGCAAATTGATTTGTTCCTATTGGCTATAAAAATGATCTGATCTGATCCAGATTCAGCAATCTGATAGATATGATCATTATCTATGATTCTGCGTTTTTAGTTTTCTCGTGTCCTCAATATTGTGGATGCAACAGATTTTCGTTCTTTGTGTGGCGGAAGGGGTGGGGCGAAAATTTGAGATATACGTTTATATGAGATCTAACAGGAGTGCGGATACCAAATTTGGTTACTCTAGCCTTAATAGTCTCTGAGATTTGTGAATATCCCCAGATTTCGTCTTTGCGGGGGCGGAAGGGGGTGTGCGAAATTTTGAAACAAACTCGTCTCGGTCCGATATATTAGAGTGTGGATACCAAATTTGGTTGCTCTAGCTTTGTAGTCTCTGAGATCTAGGCCTATTGTTTACTCTAAGCAAAGCCGCCTATGCTACGTGTGTGTTAGAGAAAGACAGGGCGAGAAAAAATGAAATTGTTTTCTTGATGCTGGCTATAATAATAATACGATCTGGTTCAGACTTTGCACTCTAGAAGATATAGTCATCTTCTACGATTCTGCGTTTTTAGTTTTCTCGTATCGTCGAAATGGTGGATGCCACAGATTTCGTCCTTTGTGGGGCGGAAGTGGCGGGCGAAGTTTTGAAATATTTTTGTAGCAGTGACATATCACAGAAGTCTGGATCCAAAACATCGTTGCTCTAGCTCTTATAGTCTTTGAGCACTAGGCGCTGAAGGGGACGGACAGACGGACGACGGACACACGGACAGACAGAGTGGCTCAATCGACTCGGCTATTGATGCTGATCAAGAATATATATACTTTATGGGGTCGGAAACGATTCCTTCTGACGTTACACACATCCACTTTTACCACAAATCTAATATACCCCAATACTCATTTTGAGTATCGGTATACAAAACGAGGGAACGTTGTAAGTTGCTGTACACCGCAAACTCTACGTTATACCCGATACTAAGTCAGTATGGCTCTCCTCCGGCAGACGCCGCTAATATTAAACAACACGACAAAGAGTGCGTGCGAGAGAGACAAAAAAAACGGTCTGAGCGTGACGTAGGGCGCTGCGTAGCCACTGCAAATTGATTTGTTCTATTGGCTATAAAAATGATCTGATCTGATCCAGATTCAGCAATCTGATAGATAGATCTGGTCATTATCTATGATTCTGCGTTTTTAGTTTTCTCAAATGTGCCAATATTGTGGATGCAACAGATTTTCGTCCTTTGTGGGGCGGAAAAGGGTGGGGCGAAATTCTGAGATAACGTTTTATAGTGAGATCTAACAGGAGTGCGGATACCAAATTTGGTTACTCTAGCCTTAATAGTCTCTGAGATTTGTGGATGCCCCATTTTTCTCCTTTGCGGGGCGGAAAGGGTGTGGCGAAATTTTGACACGAAACGTCAAGGTCCGATATCACAGGAGTGTGGATACCAAATTTGGTTGCTCTAGCTCTTATGTTCTGAGATCTTGAACTCATATTTGCAATCTAAGCAAAACCGACCATGAAAAATGTGTGTTAGAGAGAGACAGAGCGAGAAAAAATGAAATGTTTTCTGATTCTGGCTATAATAATTATACGATCTGGTTCAGACTTTGCACTCTAGAAGATATAGTCATTTTCTACGATTCTGCGTTTTTAGTTTTCTCGTATCGTCGCAATTGTGGATGCCACAGATTTTCGTCCTTTGTGGCGAAGTGGGCGGGCGAAGTTTTGAAAATATTTTTTAGCAGTGACATATCACAGAAGTCTGGATCCAAAACATCGTTGCTCTAGCTCTTATAGTCTTTGAGCACTAGCGCTGAAGGACGACGGACGGACGGACAGACGGACAGACAGACAGGGCTCAATCGACTCGGCTATTGATGCTGATCAAGAATATATATACTTTATGGGGTCGGAAACGATTCCTTCTGGACGTACACACATCCACTTTTACCACAAATCTAATATACCCCAATACTCATTTTGAGTATCGGGTATATCGAGGGAACGTTGTGAGTTGCTGCGGAGACCGCAACTCTACAGTTATACCCGATACTAAGTCAGTATGGCTCTCCTCCGGCAGACGCCGCTAATATTAAACGACACGACAAGGAGTGCGTGCGAGAGAGACAGAAAATCAGTCTGAGCGTGACGTCGGGCGCTGCGTAGCCACTGCAAATTGATTTGTTCCTATTGACTATAAAAATGATCTGATCTGATCCAGATTCAGCAATCTGATATATATGATCATTATCTATGATTCTGCGTTTTTAGTTTTCTCGAATGTACAATATTGTGGATGCAACAGATTTTCGTCCTTTGTGTGGCGGAAGGGGTGGGCGAAATTTTGAGATATACGTTTATAGTGAGATCTAACAGGAGTGCGGATACCAAATTTGGTTACTCTAGCCTTAATAGTCTCTGAGATTTTTGAATATCCCAGATTTTCGTCCTTTGCGGGCGGAAGGGGTGTGGCGAAATTTTGAAACAAACTCGTCTCGGTCCGATATATTAGGAGTGTGGATACCAAATTTGGTTGCTCTAGCTTTTATAGTCTCTGAGATCTAGGCGCTAATGTTTTACTCTAAGCAAAGCCGGCTATGCTACGTGTGTGTTAGAGAGAGACAGGGAGAGAAAAAATGAAATTGTTTTCTTGATTCTGGCTATAATAATTATACGATCTGGTTCAGATTTTGCACTGTAAAAGATATGGTCATCCTCACCGATTCTGCGTTTTTGGTTTTATCGTATCTTTAAAAATGTGGATGCCACAGATTTTCGTTCTTTGTGGGGCGGAAGTGGGCGGGGCAAAGTTTTGAAATATTTTTGTAGCAGTGACATTTCACAGATGTCTGGATCCAAAACATCCTTGCTCTAGCTCTTATAGTCTTTGAGCACTAGGCGCTGAAGGGGACAACGGACGGACGGACAGACGGACAGACAGACAGGGCTCAATCGACTCGGCAATTGATGCTGATCAAGAAATATATATACTTTATGGGGTCGGAAACGATTCCTTCTGACGTTACACACATCCAATTTTACCACAAATCTAATATACCCCAATACTCATTTTGAGTATCGGGTATAACGAGGGGGAACGTTGTGAGTTGCTGCGGACGACCGCAACTCTACAGTTATACCGATACTAAGTCAGTATGGCTCTCCTCCGGCAGACGCCGCTAATATTGAACGACACGACAAAGAGTGCGTGCGAGAGAGACAGAAAATCAGTCTGAGCGTGACGTCGGGCGCTGCGTAGCCACTGCAAATTGATTTGTTCCTATTGGCTATAAAAATGATCTGATCTGATCCAGATTCAGCAATCTGATATATATGATCATTATCTATGATTCTGCGTTTTTAGTTTTCTCGTGTCCTCAATATTGTGGATGCAACAGATTTTCGTCCTTTGTGGTGGCGAAAGGGGGTGGGGCGAAATTTTGAGATATACGTTTTATAGTGAGATCTAACAGGAGTGCGGATACCAAATTTGGTTACTCTAGCCTTAATAGTTCTCTGAGATTTTGAATATCCCCAGATTTTCGTCCTTTGCGGGGGCGAAGGGGTGTGGCGAAATTTGAAACAAACTCGTCTCGTCGATATATTAGGAGTGTGGATACCAAATTTGTTGCTCTAGCTTTTGTAGTCTCTGAGATCTAGCGCTATTGTTTTACTCTAAGCAAAGCCGCCTATGCTACGTGTGTGTTAGAGAGAGACAGGGCGAGAAAAAATGAAATTGTTTTCTTGATGCTGGCTATAATAATAATACGATGCCAATTCAGATTTCCGCAAGTTTAAAAGATATGGTCATTCTCTACAATTCTACGTTTTTGGTTTTCTCATATCTTTAAAATTGTGGATGCCACAGATTTTCGTCCTTTGTGGGGCGAAGTGGGCGGGCAAAGTTTTGAAATATTTTTTTGTAGCAGTGACATTTCACAGAAGTCTGGATCCAAAACATCGTTGCTCTAGCTCTTATAGTCTTTGAGCACTAGGCGCTGAAGGGACGGACGGACGGACGGACGACGACGGACGGACGGACGACAGACGGACAGACAGACAGGCTCAACCGACTCGGCTATTGATGCTGATCAAAGAATATATATTTTATGGGTCGGAAACGATTCCTTCTGGACGTTACACACATCCACTTTTACCACAAATCTAATATACCCCAATACTCATTTGAGTATCGGTATAACGAGGGGAACGTTGTGAGTTGCTGCGGAGACCGCAACTCTACAGTTATACCCGATACTAAGTCAGTATGGCTCTCCTCCGCAGACGCCGCTAATATTAAACGACACGACAAGGAGTGCGTGCGAGAGAAGACAGAAAATCAGTCTGAGCGTGACGTCGGGCGCTGCGTAGCCACTGCAAATTGATTTGTTCCTATTGGCTATAAAAATGATCTGATCTGATCCAGATTCAGCAATTTGATAGATATGATCATTATCTATTATTCTGCGTTTTTAGTTTTCTCGTATCCTCAATATTGTGGATGCAACAGATTTTCGTCTTTTGTGTGGCGGAAGGGTGGGGCGAAATTTTGAGATATACGTTTTATAGTGAGATCTAACAGGAGTGCGGATACCAAATTTGGTTACTCTACCCTTAATAGTCTCTGAGATTTGTGAATATCCCAGATTTTCATCTTTTCGAGGGCGGAAGGGGTGTGGCAAATTTTGAAACAAACTCGTCTCGGTCCGAATATATTGGAGTGTGGATACCAAATTTGGTTGCTCTAGCTTTTATAGTCTCTGAGATCTAGCGCTAATGTTTTACTCTAAGCAAAGCCGCTATGCTTACGTGTGTGTTAGAGAGAGACAGGGCGAGAAAAAATGAAATTGTTTCTTGATTCTGGCTATAATAATTATACGATCTGGTTCAGATTTGCACTGTAAAAGATATGGTCATCCTCAACGATTCTGCGTTTTTGGTTTTATCGTATCTTTAAAAATATGGATGCCACAGATTTTCGTCCTTTGTGGGGGCGGAAGTGGGCGGGCAAAGTTTTGAAATATTTTTTGTAGCAGTGACATTCACAGATGTCTGGATCCAAAACATCGTTGCTCTAGCTCTTATAGTCTTTGAGCACTAGACGCTGAAGGACGGACGGACGACGGACGGACGGACGGACAGACAGACAGATCCCAATCGACTCGGCTATTGATGCTGATCAAGAATATATATACTTTATTGGGGTCGGAAACGATTCCTTCTGGACGTTACACACATCCACTTTTACCAAAAATCTAATATACCCCAATACTCATTTTAAGTATCGGGTATAACGAGGGGAACGTTGTGAGTTGCTGCCGACACCGCAACTCTACGGTTATACCCGATACTAAGTCAGTATGGCTCTCCTCCGGCAGACGCCGCAAATATTAAACGACACGACAAGGAGTGCGTGCGAGAGAGACAGAAAATCAGTCTGAGCGTGACGTCGGGCGCTGCGTAGCCACTGCAAATTGATTTGTTCCTATTGGCTATAAAAATGATCTGATCTGATCCAGATTCAGCAATCTGATAAGATATAATCATTATCTATGATTCTGCGTTTTTTGTTTTCTCGTGTCCTCAATATTGTGGATGCAACAGATTTTCGTCCTTTGTGGTGGCGGAAGGGGTGGGGCGAAATTTGAGATATACGTTTTATAGTGAGATCTAACAGGAGTGCGGATACCAAATTTGGTTACTCTAGCCTTAATAGTCTCTGAGATTTGTGAATATCCCCAGATTTTCGTCCTTTGCGGGGCGGAAGGGGTGTGGCGAAATTTGGAAACAAACTCGTCTCGGTCCGATATATTAGGAGTGTGGATACCAAATTTGGTTGCTCTAGCTTTTGTACTCTCTGAGATCTAGGCGCTATTGTTTTACTCTAAGCAAAGCCGCCTATGCTAACGTGTGTGTTAGAGAGAGACAGGGCGAGAAAAAATGAAATTGTTTTCTTGATTCTGGCTATAATAATTATACGATCTAGTTCAGATTTTGCAGTCTAAAGATATGGTCATCCTCACCGATTCTGCGTTTTTGGTTTTATCGTATCTTTTAAAAATGTGGATGCCACAGATTTTCGTTCTTTGTGGGGCGGAATGGGCGGGGCAAAGTTTTGAAATATTTTTGTAGCAGTGACATTCACAGATGTCTGGATCCAAAACATCCTTGCTCTAGCTCTTATAGTCTTTGAGCACTAGGCGCTGAAGGGGACGGACGGACGGACAGACGGACAGACAGACAGGGCTCAATCGACTCGGCTATTGATGCTGATCAAGAATATATATACTTTATGGGTCGGAAACGATTCCTTCTGGACGTTACACACATCCACTTTTACCACAAATCTAATATACCACAATACTCATTTTGAGTATCGGGTATAACGAGGGGAACGTTGTGAGTTGCTGCGGAGACCGCAACTCTACAGTTATACCCGATACTAAGTCAATATGGCTCCCCTCCGGCAGACGCCGCTAATATTAAACGACACGACAAAGAGTGCGTGCGAGAGAGACAGAAAATCAGTCTGAGCGTGACGTCGGGCGCTGCGTAGCCACTGCAAAATGATTTGTTCCTATTGGCTATAAAAATGATCTGATGTGATCCAGATTCAGCAATCTGATAGATATGGTTATTATCTATGATGCTGCGTTTTTAGTTTTCTCGAATGTGCAATATTGTGTATGCAACAGATTTTCGTCTTTGTGGGCGCGGAAAAGGTGGGGCGAAATTCTGAGATATACGTTTTATAGTGAGATCTAACAGAAGTGCGGAAACCAAATTTGGTTACTCTAGCCTTAATAGTCTCTGAGATTTGTGGATGCCCAGATTTTTCGTCCTTTGCGGGGGCGGAAGGGGTGTGGCGAAATTTGGACACGAAACGGTCAAGGTCCGATATCACAGGAGTGTGGATACCAAATTTGGTTGCTCTGGCTTTTATAGGTTTTGAGATCCTTGAACTCATATTTTGCAATTGACAAAACCGACCATGAAACCTGTGTGGTTAGAGAGAGACAGAGCGAGAAAGAATGAAATTGTTTTCTTGATTCTGGCTATAATCATTATACGATCTGGTTCAGATTTTGCACTGTAGAAGATATGGTCATCCTCACCGATTCTGCGTTTTTGGTTTTATCGTATCTTTAAAAATGTGGATGCCACAGATTTTCGTCTTTGTGGAGGCGGAAGATGGCGGGGCGAAGTTTTGAAATATTTTTGTAGCACTGACATATCACAGAAGTCTGGATCCAAAACATCGTTGCTCTAGCTCTTATAGTCTTTGAGCACTAGGCGCTGAAGGGGACGAGGACGGACGGACGGAGACGGAGACGGACGGACGACGGACGGACAGACGGACAGACAGACAGGGCTCAATCGACTCGGCTATTGATGCTGATCAAGAATATATATACTTTATGGGTCGGAAACGATTCCTTCTGGACGTTACACACATCCACTTTTACCACAAATCTAATATACCCCAATACTCATTTTGAGTATCGGGTATAACGAGGGGGAACGTTGTGAGTTGCTGCGGAGACCGCAACTCTACAGTTATACCCGATACTAAGTCATATGGCTCTCCTCCGGCAGACGCCGCTAATATTAAACGACACGACAAGGAGTGCGTGCGAGAGAGACAGAAAATCAGTCTGAGCGTGACGTCGGGCGCTGCGTAGCCACTGCAAAATGATTTGTTCCTATTGGCTATAAAAATGATCTGATCTGATCCAGATTCAGCAATCTGATAGATAGATCTGGTCATTATCTATGATTCTGCGTTTTTAGTTTTCTCAAATGTGCAATATTGTGGATGCAACAGATTTTCGTCCTTTGTGGGCGCGGAAAAGGGTGGGGCGAAATTCTGAGATAACGTTTTATAGTGAGATCTAACAGAAGTGCGGATACCAAATTTGGTTACTCTAGCCTTAATAGTCTCTGAGATTTTGTGATGCCCCAGTTTTTCGTCCTTTGCGGGGCGGAAGGGGTGTGGCGAAATTTGACACGAAACTGTCAAGGTCCGATATCACAGGAGTGTGGATACCAAATTTGGTTGCTCTAGCTCTTATGAGTTCTGAGATCCTTGAACTCATATTTTCAATTGAGCAAAACCGACCATGCTAAAATGTGTGTTAGAGAGAGACAGAGCGAGAAAGAATGAAATTGTTTTCTTGATTCTGGCTATAATAATTATACGATCTGGTTCAGACTTTGCAATCTAGAAGATATAGTCATCTTCTACGATTCTGCGTTTTTAGTTTTCTCGTATCGTCGAAATTGTGGATGCCACAGATTTTCGTCCTTTGTGGGGGCGGAAGTGGGCGGGGCGAAGTTTTGAAATATTTTTGTAGCACTGACATATCACAGAAGTCTGGATCCAAAACATCGTTGCTCTAGCTCTTATAGTCTTTGAGCACTAGGCGCTGAAGGGGACGGACGGACGGACAGACGGACAGACAGACAGGGCTCAATCGACTCGGCTATTGATGCTGATCAAGAATATATATACTTTATGGGTCGGAAACGATTCCTTCTGGACGTTACACACATCCACTTTTACCACAAATCTAATATACCCCAATACTCATTTTGAGTATCGGGTATAAAAAAAAACGAGGGGGAACGTTGTGAGTTGCTGCGGACACCGCAACTCTACAGTTATACCCGATACTTAGTCAGTATAGGCTCTCCTCCGGCAGACGCCGCTAATATTGAACGACACGACAAAGCGTGCGTGCGAGAGAGACAGAAAAATCAGTCTGAGCGTGACGTCGGGCGCTGCGTAGCCACTGCAAATTGATTTGTTCCTATTGGCTATAAAAATGATCTGATCTGATCCAGATTCAGCAATTTGATAGATATGATCATTATCTATTATTCTGCGTTTTAAGTTTTCTCGTATCCTCAATATTGTGGATGCAACAGATTTTCGTCTTTTGTGGTGGCGGAAGGGGGTGGGGCGAAATTTTGAGATATACGTTTTATAGTGAGATCTAACAGGAGTGCGGATACCAAAATTTGGTTACTCTACCCTTAATAGTCTCTGAGATTTGTGAATATCCCCAGATTTTCATCTTTTCGAGAGCGGAAGGGGTGTGGCAAAATTTTGAAACAAACTCGTCTCGGTCCAATATATTAGGAGTGTGGATACCAAATTTGGTTGCTCTAGCTTTTATAGTCTCTGAGATCTAGGCGCTAATGTTTTACTCTAAGCAAAGCCGGCTATGCTACGTGTGTGTTAGAGAGAGACAGGGCGAGAAAAAATGAAATTGTTTTCTTGATTCTGGCTATAATAATTATACGATCTGGTTCAGATTTTGCACTGTAAAAGATATGGTCATCCTCTACCGATTCTGCGTTTTTGGTTTTATCGTATCTTTAAAAATGATGGATGCCACAGATTTTCGTCCTTTGTGGGGGCGGAAGTGGGCGGGGCAAAGTTTTGAAATATTTTTGTAGCAGTGACATTCACAGATGTCTGGATCCAAAACATCGTTGCTCTAGCTCTTATAGTCTTTGAGCACTAGAGCGCTGAACGGACGGACGGACGACGGACGGACGGACGGACAGACGGACAGACGGACAGACAGACAGACAGAGCCCAATCGACTCGGCTATTGATGCTGATCAAGAATATATATACTTTATGGGGTCGGAAACGATTCCTTCTGGACGTTACACACAATCCACTTTTACCACAAATCTAATATACCCCAATACTCATTTTAAGTATCGGGTATAACGAGGGGAACGTTGTGAGTTGCTGCCGACACCGCAACTCTACGGTTATACCCGATACTAAGTCAGTATGGCTCTCCTCCGGCAGACGCCGCAAATATTAAACGACACGACAAGGAGTGCGTGCGAGAGAGACAGAAAATCAGTCTGAGCGTGACGTCGGGCGCTGCGTAGCCACTGCAAATTGATTTGTTCCTATTGGCTATAAAAATGATCTGATCTGATCCAGATTCAGCAATCTGATAGATATATCATTATCTATGATTCTGCGTTTTTTGTTTTCTCGTGTCCTCAATATTGTGGATGCAACAGATTTTCGTCCTTTGTGGTGGCGAAGGGGGTGGGGCGAAATTTTGAGATATAAGTTTTATAGTGAGATCTAACAGGAGTGCGGATACCAAATTTGGTTACTCTAGCCTTAATAGTCTCTGAGATTTTTGAATATCCCCAGATTTTCGTCCTTTGCGGGGGCGGAAGGGGTGTGGCGAAATGTGGAAACAAACTCGTCTCGGTCCGATATATTAGGAGTGTGGATACCAAATTTGGTTGCTCTAGCTTTTGTAGTCTCTGAGATCTAGGCGCTATTGTTTTACTCTAAGCAAAGCCGCCTATGCTACGTGTGTGTTAGAGAGAGACAGGGCGAGAAAAAATGAAATTGTTTTCTTGATTCTGGCTATAATAATTATACGATCTAGTTCAGATTTTGCAGTCTAAAAGATATGGTCATTCTCTACGATTCTGCGTTTTTGGTTTTCTCGTATCTTTAAAATTGTGGATGCCACAGATTTTCGTCCTTTGTGGGGCGGAAGTGGCGGGGCGAAGTTTTGAAATATTTTTGAGCAGTGACATATCACAGAAGTCTGGATCCAAAACATCGTTGCTCTAGCTCTCATAGTCTTTGAGCACTAGGCGCTGAAGGGGACGGACAGACGGACGGACGGACAGACGGACAGACGGACAGACAGACAGACAGACAGGGCCCAATCGACTCGGCTATTGATGCTGATCAAGAATATATATACTTTATGGGTCGGAAACGATTCCTTCTGGACGTTACACACATCCACTTTTACCACAAATCTAATATACCCCAATACTCATTTTGAGTATCGGGTATAACGAGGGGAACGTTGTGAGTTGCTGCGGAGACCGCAACTCTACAGTTATACCCGATACTAAGTCAGTATGGCTCTCCTCCGGCAGACGCCGCTAATATTAAACGACACGACAAGGAGTGCGTGCGAGAGAGACAGAAAATCAGTCTGAGCGTGACGTCGGGCGCTGCGTAGCCACTGCAAATTGATTTGTTCCTATTGGCTATAAAAATGATCTGATCTGATCCAGATTCAGCAATCTGATAGATATGATCATTATCTATGATTCTGCGTTTTTAGTTTTCTCGTATCCTCAATATTGTGGATGCAACAGATTTTCGTCTTTTGTGGTGGCGGAAGGGGTGGGGCGAAATTTTGAGATATACGTTTTATAGTGAGATCTAACAGGAGTGCGGATACCAAATTTGGTTACTCTACCCTTAATAGTCTCTGAGATTTGTGAATATCCCCAGATTTTCATCCTTTGCGGGGGCGGAAGGGGGTGTGGCGAAATTTTGAAACAAACTTGTCTCGGTCCGATATATTAGGAGTGTGGATACCAAATTTGGTTGCTCTAGCTTTTATAGTCTCTGAGATCTAGGCGCTAATGTTTTACTCTAAGCAAAGCCGGCTATGCTATGTGTGTGTTAGAGAGAGACAGGGCGAGAAAAAATGAAATTGTTTTCTTGATTCTGGCTATAATAATTATACGATTTGGTTCAGATTTTGCACTGTAAAAGATATGGTCATCCTCACCGACTCTGCGTTTTTGGTTTTATCGTATCTTTAAAAATGTGGGTGCCGCAGATTTTCGTCCTTTGTGGAGGCGGAAGTGGGCGGGCGAAGTTTTGAAATATTTTTGTAGCACTGACATATCACAGAAGTCTGGATCCAAAACATCGTTGCTCTAGCTCTTATAGTCTTTGAGCACTAGACGGACGGACGGACGACGGACGGACGACGGACGGACAGACGACAGACGGACAGACAGACAGACAGACAGACAGAGCCCAATCGACTCGGCTATTGATGCTGATCAAGAATATATATACTTTATGGGGTCGGAAACGATTCCTTCTGGACGTTACACACATCCACTTTTACCACAAATCTAATATACCCCAATACTCATTTTAAGTATCGGTATAACGAGGGGGAACGTTGTGAGTTGCTGCGGAGACCGCAACTCTACAGTTATACCCGATACTAAGTCAGTATGGCTCTCCTCCGGCAGACGCCGCTAATATTAAACGACACGACAAGGAGTGCGTGCGAGAGAGACAGAAAATCAGTCTGAGCGTGACGTCGGGCGCTGCGTAGCCACTGCAAATTGACTTGTTCCTATTGGCTATAAAAATGATCTGATCTGATCCAGATTCAGCAATCTGATAGATATGATCATTATCTATGATTCTGCGTTTTTAGTTTTCTCGTATCCTCAATATTGTGGATGCAACAGATTTTCGTCTTTTGTGGTGGCGGAAGGGGGTGGGGCGAAATTTTGAGATATTCGTTTTATAGTGAGATCTAACAGGAGTGCGGATACCAAATTTGGTTACTCTACCCTTAATAGTCTCTGAGATTTGTGAATATCCCCAGATTTTCATCTTTTTCGAGGGCGGAAGGGGGTGTGGCAAAATTTTGAAACAAACTCGTCTCGGTCCAATATATTTGGAGTGTGGATACCAAATTTGGTTGCTCTAGCTTTTATAGTCTCTGAGATCTAGGCGCTAATGTTTTACTCTAAGCAAAGCCGGCTATGCTACGTGTGTGTTAGAGAGAGACAGGGCGAGAAAAAATGAAATTGTTTTCTTGATTCTGGCTATAATAATTATACGATCTGGTTCAGATTTTGCACTGTAAAAGATATGGTCATCCTCACCGATTCTGCGTTTTTGGTTTTATCGTATCTTTAAAAATATGGATGCCACAGATTTTCGTCCTTTGTGGGGGCGGAAGTGGGCGGGCAAAGTTTTGAAATATTTTTGTAGCAGTGACATTTCACAGATGTCTGGATCCAAAACATCGTTGCTCTAGCTCTTATAGTCTTTGAGCACTAGACGGACGGACGGACGGACGGACGGACGGACGGACGGACAGACGGACAGACGGACAGACAGACAGACAGAGCCCAATCGACTCGGCTATTGATGCTGATCAAGAATATATATACTTTATGGGGTCGGAAACGATTCCTTCTGGACGTTACACACATCCACTTTTACCACAAATCTAATATACCCCAATACTCATTTTAAGTATCGGGTATAACGAGGGGGAACGTTGTGAGTTGCTGCCGACACCGCAACTCTACGGTTATACCCGATACTAAGTCAGTATGGCTCTCCTCCGGCAGACGCCGCAAATATTAAACGACACGACAAGGAGTGCGTGCGAGAGAGACAGAAAATCAGTCTGAGCGTGACGTCGGGCGCTGCGTAGCCACTGCAAATTGATTTGTTCCTATTGGCTATAAAAATGATCTGATCTGATCCAGATTCAGCAATCTGATAGATATAATCATTATCTATGATTCTGCGTTTTTTGTTTTCTCGTGTCCTCAATATTGTGGATGCAACAGATTTTCGTCCTTTGTGGTGGCGGAAGGGGTGGGGCGAAATTTTGAGATATACGTTTTATAGTGAGATCTAACAGGAGTGCGGATACCAAATTTGGTTACTCTAGCCTTAATAGTCTCTGAGATTTTTGAATATCCCCAGATTTTCGTCCTTTGCGGGGGCGGAAGGGGGTGTGGCGAAATGTGGAAACAAACTCGTCTCGGTCCGATATATTAGGAGTGTGGATACCAAATTTGGTTGCTCTAGCTTTTGTAGTCTCTGAGATCTAGGCGCTATTGTTTTACTCTAAGCAAAGCCGCCTATGCTACGTGTGTGTTAGAGAGAGACAGGGCGAGAAAAAATGAAATTGTTTTCTTGATTCTGGCTATAATAATTATACGATCTAGTTCAGATTTTGCAGTCTAAAAGATATGGTAATTCTCTACGATTCTGCGTTTTTGGTTTTCTGGTATCTTTAAAATTGTGGATGCCACAGATTTTCGTCCTTTGTGGGGCGGAAGTGGCGGGGCGAAGTTTTGAAATATTTTTGGAGCAGTGACATATCACAGAAGTCTGGATCCAAAACATCGTTGCTCTAGCTCTTATAGTCTTTGAGCACTAGGCGCTGAAGGGACGGACAGACGGACGGACGGACAGACGGACAGACGGACAGACAGACAGACAGACAGGGCCCAATCGAATCGGCTATTGATGCTGATCAAGAATAAATATACTTTATGGGTCGGAAACGATTCCTTCTGGACGTTACACACATCCACTTTTACCACAAATCTAATATACCCCAATACTCATTTTGAGTATCGGGTATAACGAGGGGGAACGTTGTGAGTTGCTGCGGAGACCGCAACTCTACAGTTATACCCGATACTAAGTCAGTATGGCTCTCCTCCGGCAGACGCCGCTAATATTAAACGACACGACAAGGAGTGCGTGCGAGAGAGACAGAAAATCAGTCTGAGCGTGACGTCGGGCGCTGCGTAGCCACTGCAAATTGATTTGTTCCTATTGGCTATAAAAATGATCTGATCTGATCCAGATTCAGCAATCTGATAGATATGATCATTATCTATGATTCTGCGTTTTTAGTTTTCTCGTATCCTCAATATTGTGGATGCAACAGATTTTCGTCTTTTGTGGTGGCGGAAGGGGTGGGGCGAAATTTTGAGATATACGTTTTATAGTGAGATCTAACAGGAGTGCGGATACCAAATTTGGTTACTCTACCCTTAATAGTCTCTGAGATTTGTGAATATCCCCAGATTTTCATCCTTTGCGGGGGCGGAAGGGGTGTGGCGAAATTTTGAAACAAACTCGTCTCGGTCCGATATATTAGGAGTGTGGATACCAAATTTGGTTGCTCTAGCTTTTATAGTCTCTGGGATCTAGGCGCTAATGTTTTACTCTAAGCAAAGCCGGCTATGCTATGTGTGTGTTAGAGAGAGACAGGGCGAGAAAAAATGAAATTGTTTTCTTGATTCTGGCTATAATAATTATACGATCTGGTTCAGATTTTGCACTGTAAAAGATATGGTCATCCTCACCGACTCTGCGTTTTTGGTTTTATCGTATCTTTAAAAATGTGGATGCCACAGATTTTCGTCCTTTGTGGAGGCGGAAGTGGGCGGGGCGAAGTTTTGAAATATTTTTGTAGCACTGACATATCACAGAAGTCTGGATCCAAAACATCGTTGCTCTAGCTCTTATAGTCTTTGAGCACTAGGCGCTGAAGGGGACGGACGGACGGACAGACGGACAGACAGACAGGGCTCAATCGACTCGGCTATTGATGCTGATCAAGAATATATATACTTTATGGGGTCGGAAACGATTCCTTCTGGACGTTACACACATCCACTTTTACCACAAATCTAATATACCCCAATACTCATTTTGAGTATCGGTATAACGAGGGGGAACGTTGTGAGTTGCTGCGGAGACCGCAACTCTACAGTTATACCCGATACTAAGTCAATATGGCTCTCCTCCGGCAGACGCCGCTAATATTAAACGACACGACAAGGAGTGAGTGCGAGAGAGACAGAAAATCAGTCTGAGCGTGACGTCGGGCGCTGCGTAGCCACTGCAAAATGATTTGTTCCTATTGGCTATAAAAATGATCTGACCTGATCCAGATTCAGCAATCTGATAGATATGGTTATTATCTATGATTCTGCGTTTTTAGTTTTCTCGAATGTGCAATATTGTGGATGCAACAGATTTTCGTCCTTTGTGGGCGCGGAAAAGGGTGGGGCGAAATTCTGAGATATACGTTTTATAGTGAGATCTAACAGAAGTGCGGATACCAAATTTGGTTACTCTAGCCTTAATAGTCTCTGAGATTTGTGGATGCCCCAGATTTTCGTCCTTTGCGGGGGCGGAAGGGGTGTGGCGAAATTTGGACCCGAAACGGTCAAGGTCCGATATCACAGGAGTGTGGATACCAAATTTGGTTGCTCTGGCTCTTATAGGTTTTGAGATCCTTGAACTCATATTTTGCAATTGACAAAACCGACCATGAAACCTGTGTGTTAGAGAGAGACAGAGCGAGAAAGAATGAAATTGTTTTCTTGATTCTGGCTATAATCATTATTCGATCTGGTTCAGATTTTGCACTGTAGAAGATATGGTCATCCTCACCGATTCTGCGTTTTTGGTTTTATCGTATCTTTAAAAATGTGGATGCCACAGATTTTCGTCTTTTGTGGAGGCGGAAGAGGGCGGGGCGAAGTTTTGAAATATTTTTGTAGCACTGACATATCACAGAAGTCTGGATCCAAAACATCGTTGCTCTAGCTCTTATAGTCTTTGAGCACTAGGCGCTGAAGGGGACGGACGGACGGACGGACGGACGGACGGAAGGACGGACGGACGGACGGACGGACGGACAGACGGACAGACAGACAGGGCTCAATCGACTCGGCTATTGATGCTGATCAAGAATATATATACTTTATGGGGTCGGAAACGATTCCTTCTGGACGTTACACACATCCACTTTTAACACAACTCTAATATACCCCAATACTCATTTTGAGTATCGGGTATAACGAGGGGAACGTTGTGAGTTGCTGCGGAGACCGCAACTCTACAGTTATACCCGATACTAAGTCAATATGGCTCTCCTCCGGCAGACGCCGCTAATATTAAACGACACGACAATGAGTGCGTGCGAGAGAGACAGAAAATCAGTCTGAGCGTGACGTCGGGCGCTGCGTAGCCACTGCAAAATGATTTGTTCCTATTGGCTATAAAAATGATCTGATCTGATCCAGATTCAGCAATCTGATAGATATGGTTATTATCTATGATTCTGCGTTTTTAGTTTTCTCGAATGTGCAATATTGTGGATGCAACAGATTTTCGTCCTTTGTGGGCGCGGAAAAGGGTGGGGCGAAATTCTGAGATAAACGTTTTATAGTGAGATCTAACAGAAGTGCGGATACCAAATTTGGTTACTCTAGCCTTAATAGTCTCTGAGATTTGTGGATGCCCCAGTTTTTCGTCCTTTGCGGGGGCGGAAGGGGGTGTGGCGAAATTTGGACACGAAACGGTCAAGGTCCGATATCACAGGAGTGTGGATACCAAATTTGGTTGCTCTAGGTCTTATGGGTTCTGAGATCCTTGAACTCATATTTTGCAATTGGCAAAACCGACCATGAAAAATGTGTGTTAGAGAGAGACAGAGAGAGAAAGAATGAAATTGTTTTCTTGATTCTGGCTATAATAATTATACGATCTGGTTCAGACTTTGCACTCTAGAAGATATAGTCATCTTCTACGATTCTGCGTTTTTAGTTTTCTCGTATCGTCGAAATTGTGGATGCCACAGATTTTCGTCCTTTGTGGGGCGGAAGTGGGCGGGGCGAAGTTTTGAAATATTTTTGTAGCAGTGACATATCACAGAAGTCTGGATCCAAAACATCGTTGCTCTAGCTCTTATAGTCTTTGAGCACTAGGCGCTGAAGGGGACGGACGGACGGACAGACGGACAGACAGACAGGGCTCAATCGACTCGGCTATTGATGCTGATCAAGAATATATATACTTTATGGGGTCGGAAACGATTCCTTCTGGACGTTACACACATCCACTTTTACCACAAATCTAATATACCCCAATACTCATTTTGAGTATCGGGTATAAAAAAAACGAGGGGGAACGTTGTGAGTTGCTGCGGACACCGCAACTCTACAGTTATACCCGATACTTAGTCAGTATAGCTCTCCTCCGGCAGACGCCGCTAATATTGAACGACACGACAAAGCGTGCGTGCGAGAGAGACAGAAAATCAGTCTGAGCGTGACGTCGGGCGCTGCGTAGCCACTGCAAATTGATTTGTTCCTATTGGCTATAAAAATGATCTGATCTGATCCAGATTCAGCAATCTGATAGATATGATCATTATCTATGATTCTGCGTTTTTAGTTTTCTCGTGTCCTCAATATTGTGGATGCAACAGATTTTCGTTCTTTGTGGTGGCGGAAGGGGTGGGCGAAATTTTGAGATATACGTTTTATATTGAGATCTAACAGGAGTGCGGATACCAAATTTGGTAACTCTAGCCTTAATACTCTCTGAGATTTGTGAATATCCCCAGATTTTCGTCCTTTGCGGGGCGGAAGGGGTGTGGCGAAATTTTGAAACAAACTCGTCTCGGTCCGATATATTAGGAGTGTGGATACCAAATTTGGTTGCTCTAGCTTTTGTAGTCTCTGAGATCTAGGCGCTATTGTTTTACTCTAAGCAAAGCCGCCTATGCTACGTGTGTGTTAGAGAGAGACAGGGCGAGAAAAAATGAAATTGTTTTCTTGATGCTGGCTATAATAATAATACGATCTGGTTCAGACTTTGCACTCTAGAAGATATAGTCATCTTCTACGATTCTGCGTTTTTAGTTTTCTCGTATCGTCGAAATGGTGGATGCCACAGATTTTCGTCCTTTGTGGGGGCGGAAGTGGGCGGGGCGAAGTTTTGAAATATTTTTGTAGCAGTGACATATCACAGAAGTCTGGATCCAAAACATCGTTGCTCTAGCTCTTATAGTCTTTGAGCACTAGGCGCTGAAGGGGACGGACAGACGGACGGACGGACACACGGACAGACAGAGTGGCTCAATCGACTCGGCTATTGATGCTGATCAAGAATATATATACTTTATGGGGTCGGAAACGATTCCTTCTGGACGTTACACACATCCACTTTTACCACAAATCTAATATACCCCAATACTCATTTTGAGTATCGGGTATACAAAACGAGGGGGAACGTTGTTAGTTGCTGTGGACACCGCAACTCTACGGTTATACCCGATACTAAGTCAGTATGGCTCTCCTCCGGCAGACGCCGCTAATATTAAACGACACGACAAAGAGTGCGTGCGAGAGAGACAAAAAATCAGTCTGAGCGTGACGTCGGGCGCTGCGTAGCCACTGCAAATTGATTTGTTCTTATTGGCTATAAAAATGATCTGATCTGATCCAGATTCAGCAATCTGATAGATAGATCTGGTCATTATCTATGATTCTGCGTTTTTAGTTTTCTCAAATGTGCAATATTGTGGATGCAACAGATTTTCGTCCTTTGTGGGGGCGGAAAAGGGTGGGGCGAAATTCTGAGATAAACGTTTTATAGTGAGATCTAACAGAAGTGCGGATACCAAATTTGGTTACTCTAGCCTTAATAGTCTCTGAGATTTGTGGATGCCCCAGTTTTTCGTCCTTTGCGGGGGCGGAAAGGGGTGTGGCGAAATTTGGACACGAAACGGTCAAGGTCCGATATCACAGGAGTGTGGATACCAAATTTGGTTGCTCTAGCTCTTATGGGTTCTGAGATCCTTGAACTCATATTTTGCAATTGGCAAAACCGACCATGAAAAATGTGTGTTCGAGAGAGACAGAGCGAGAAAGAATGAAATTGTTTTCTTGATTCTGGCTATAATAATTATACGATCTGGTGTAAAGTAGTGATCCTAGGCTGGGGTCAGTCTCAGTCTGCCCAGGGTCACCTACAGTTTATTTGTAAGTTGCTGAGACGTTGAGACTGGGGGGGGGAGGCGGGTCGTTGGCGCAGGGATCGCCGAGCCGCCGTCAACGACGGGGCCTTCGGGAGAAATTAGGGAGGGGGGGGGAAAGCGGCGTTGGGCCGGGCGGCGCGAAACTCACCCGAGACGCTGCACTCCCCGACTTCAGCAGGGTAAAACCCCTGTTGCCAAGGTCGAAGTGGGCCGCGGGTCCGGGGAGGTGAAGGAAAAGGATGAGGGGGGCGCCTCTGTCGAAACGCGTACCACTTCTCACTCCAGCAGGGTAAAACCCTGTTGCCAGAGTCAGAGCGGGAGCGTAGTGACCGAGAACAGTCAGGAAAACGGGTGGGGAGGGGCTGGAGAGATGACCGCAGTCGGTGGTCCGACCAGAGAAAATAAAAGGAAGCCAACGCGTTCTTAATTCTATGATCGAAGTTTTATTGGATTGGTTCCCTCGCACTCCCTCCTACTCCTACTACTACCTTGGCCAGCGGCCAGCTCACCCGCGGATCCGGCGCCTGTGTTCCCGCAGCTCCTCCATGCTTTTCTCTCCTCTCTGGCGCGCGGCCGTTCAACACTTTTTTTTTCTCTTCACTTCGATGTCCGCGACGTTCCGTCTTCGCTCACTTCCCAGAATCCACTCCTTCTCTCGCTACGGTCGCTCGACGTTCTCGCCACGCCTCGCGCTCGTTTTCGGGCCAACGGGACTTTTCCGAAAGAGCTCCGCTCTGCTGCCGGCTGAGCATGGCTCCCTCTCCTCGCCGTCTTCTTTGCGGTTGTTCCGTGTGAGCTGGCCGTTTGGCGGATTTCGGCTATGCAAAACATAACTAGCTTATTTACTACTATAGCATATGGTTGTGAGTAATCCAATTATTAATATTATTATTATTATTCTTGTTACTATGTGAGGGTCCCAGTATGGGTCCTCACACCCTCTCCTTACTTCGGGGGGCCCGTGAGCGAATAGTCACTTTGCTCGTCTTGCTGATGTGGACCTGGAAGAAGGTGTTGTCCGCCTCTGCCAAGAATCGGACATCTTTACGCCGCGGGTTGACGAGTTGTGCCAGGAGCCGGGCTTTCAGGGTGTCTGGCAGCCGGCCGTCGGGCGTACGTACTCTCCAATCCGCCTCCCCAGTCACCCAACGAACGGCTGGGTTGGGGTCGACGTTTCTGGTATCTCCGGACGGCCGCCCTCGGGATGTAGGATGGCGTCCAGATCGCAGGCGTCCGGTAGCTCTGCGTCTTCGGTGGCGATGTCTTCGGGACGCAGGATGGCGTCAAAGTTGCTGACGGCCGGTAGTCCTGCATCTTCGGTGGCGATGTCTTCGGGACGCAGGATGGCGTCAAAGTTGCTGACGGCCGGTAGTCCTGCATCTTCGGGGGCGATGTCCAACCCGTCTATCCGTTCGAGAAGGTTGAGCGTATCAAGGGCCCCGAAGAGTGCCGGAAGCGGTGGCTCTTCCCAGCGGAGCACCTCTTTTTCGAACTCCGTCGGCTCGAATTGCTGGCGGTATCCGCGTGCGGTGGCACCTGGCAGCCCGTCAGGGATAGTGATGGCCTCTGCCCCCTCGTCGGGGCTCGGACCCGGAGCGGTGTAGTCGGCTGCTTCTCCTACGGTGGCGTGTCCAGGGCCCTGCGCGTGGTCTTCGGCGACCTGGTCGGGGTTGACCTGGCTGGGGCCCTGAGCATGGGTGAACGTGGCTCTGGCGGCGTTGCCAGGGCTTGGGTCCCTGTACGTCTGGGCCACGTCTCCTGTAATATTGACGTGATCGGGGTCTGAATCGTGCCCCTCGATGATCTGGTCGATGCGGGGCCAGCTTACGACGTCGCCGCATAAATTTTCCCAGCTGAGGACCTCTGGGTGGACTTGGAATTCTCGTGGAGTGGGGCGAAGAATCAGTTCCTCGATGATCTCCCAGTCGACTGGGGGCTCCGGCCTGGCTTTTGTCGTAGTTCTCCGACGGCGGGGGTCTCTCGCATTCGATGAGCTGTGAATAGGCATGGACTTGTTGACTACAGGCAAGAAATACTTTGATACTCTATGAGTGCGGCGGAGCGGTTATAGACTTAATGAGAATCTCCAAAATGTCGGCCTTGGTTGGTCCCTTCGGTACAATCACGGTTGCGGTTTGCCCTTGAAGGAACAGCCACGCCCGCTTCGTTTGGTGCGTCGTTCTTCGAAGGATGTCCGGGTCCCGGAAGCGGATGTGTCCAGGAGAAGCGGCCACGCACGCCTCGTTCGGTGCGTCGTTCCTCGCAGGATATCCGGGTTCCTGAAGCGGATGGGTCCAGGAGGAGCAGCCACGCACGCCTCGTTCGGTGCGTCGTTCCTCGCAAGATATCCGGGTTCCCGAAGCGGATGTGTCCAGGAGGAGCAGCCACGCACGCCTCGTTCGGTGCGTCGTTCCTCGCAAGATATCCGGGTTCCTGATTGGTTTCGTCTCTGTGTATCCGGGGTGTCAGCATCGTCGTGGCGGTTTGAGTAGATCTGCGTTGTAATCAAGATTGTTGTATATTGGTTCGGTCAGGGTCGTCTTCACTGTCCGTCCTGATCTGGTCGGTCTTTTCGTCATCTTCGTCGATGGTCGGGTAGAACGCCTTCAGGTCGTTCAAACTGGCTGATCGCTGCTTACGTCCGTTTAGAACCTGTAATCGGACGAGATTCGGAGAGAGAAACTTGGTCACCCGGTATGGTCCCTCGAATTTCGTGGCCAACTTGGAGGCGAAGCCTTCGGCTGCTTTGGACAGAGTGTGGCGACGTAACATCACTTGGGATCCAATAGCCGGTTTCCATTCCCTACGGCGGAGGTTGTAATGTCGTTTTTGCTCTTCTGATGCTTTGTCGCAGTTTGTTTTTGCGATTTCGAACACCTCTCTCATCTGTCGTGCCCTGGTCTCCGGGTCGGCGATGCTAGTTCCCGTTCCTGGCGTAACCTCGTCGTACAAGGCGCCTGGCAGTCTTGGCTCGCGACCTTGGATCAAAAACGCGGGGCTGAATCGCGTCGAATCGGACACGCTTGAGTTGATCGCGAGCGTGATTTCTGGCAAGAGCTCGTCCCAAGTGTTCTGTTTTCCGTCGATGTATTGCGCCACCATCGTTTTAATTGTTCTGTTCGAGCGTTCTGTTGGATTTTGTTGGGGAGTGTACGGGGCAGTATGCTGAAGTTCCATCCCTAGCCTTTTGCAGAATCCTTTGAACGATCGGCTGGTAAACTGTGCCCCATTGTCGCAAACGAAGGTACGAGGGGTACCAAAGCGGCTTAGGATTCTTTCTCGGAATGATCTTTCCAGGTGTGGCGTAGTTGCCTTGCGTAGAGGCACCAGTTCGACCCACTTACTAAATGCGTCGAAGAAAACCAGGAGGACGGTGTTTCCATGTTTGGAGCGGGGCAACGGCCCAACAAAGTCGGCGCATAACACGCTGAAGGGTTCGTCAACTTGTCTGGTGAACATTTTCCCCGCCGGTTTGAACTGGCTCACCTTGTATTTTTGGCACACTACGCATTGGCGAACGTATCTGGCGACTTCTCGGAACAGGCCTGGCCAGTAGTACTTTTGGGCGACTCGTGTGCTTGTTTTTCGGATTCCTAGATGTCCGGCCGTCGGGTGGTCATGGCATTCTTTTAGTACGCGTCGTCTATGTTCTGCAGCGACGCAGAGTTTCCATGGGGTGGAGTCTTCCTCTTCGGGCACGGTGTGCAGGCGCCGATACAGTTGTCCACTCTCGCTTCGGTAGTCTTCATATTTGCCCGGCTGCTGCCTGATTCTCGCCAACATTTTCCTGATCCACTTGCACTGTGACTCCTCCTCCAGAGCTTGATGTAGTAACTCCAATGGTTGGCGGGAAAGTGCATCTGCTACCACGTTCTGCTTCCCTCGGCGATAGCGAATATCGAATTGATATTGCTGCAGCTCCAAAGCCCAACGTGCTATCCGTCCAGTGGGGTTGTCGATCGAGTTGATCCATTTGAGGGCGAGATGGTCCGTGATCACGTCAAATCGGTATCCTTCCAAGTAACAGCGCAGCTTGCGGATTGACCACACTATTGCCAAGCATTCCTTCTCAGTAACGGAGTAGTTCTCCTCGGCTTTGGACAAGCGTCGACTCGCGTAGGCTATTACTCGTTCCTCGTCCCTTATCTTTTGTGTAAGGACGGCTCCTAATCCTTGTTCGCTAGCGTCGGTTTGCAATGAGAATTTTTCAGAAAAATCAGGGCAGGCGAGGACCGGCGCTTCGGTTAACCTGATCTTCAACTCCTCGAAGGCTTTCTCCTGTTCTTCGACCATTTCCATTGCCGATCTTTCCTTAACAACGCCGTCATGGGTTCTACTATTTCGGAAAAGTTGGGTACAAACCGCCGGGTACCAGGAGGCCATACCGATGCATCGGCGAAGTTCCTTGACACCTGCCGGAGGTTTCAGGTTGCGCACTGCGGCGACCTTGTCAGGATCCGTGTGTATGCCGTTCCCGCTGATGACGTGTCCTAAATACTTCAGTCTGCGTTTGAAGAAGCTGCATTTGTCCTTGTTGAGTCGAAGATTAGCCTTGCGCAGCCGCTGTAGAACTGTCCCAAGATGCCGCATGTGGTCCTCCACGGTGTGCCCGATGACGATAATGTCATCAAGATAGGCGAATGCGTGTGGTTCCATGTCGGGGCCAATCACGCTATCCAGTGCTCGCTGGAAGGTCGCGCCGGCGGAGTGAAGGCCAAAAGGCATCACTTTCCAGTGAAACAACCCGCGGCCCGGCACGGTGAACGCCGTGCACTCGCGGCTGGTTGGGGCAAGCGGAATTTGCCAGTAGCCGCTCTTCAGGTCCAGGGTCGATATGTACCTGGCATCTCTCAGCTGTTCCAATATGTGGTGAATCCTGGGGAGGGATACGCGTCGGGGATTGATCGCGCGTTCAACTGTCGGAAGTCTATGCACATCCTGATGTCACCTGTTTCTTGCCACGAGGACAATTGGGGCGCTATGTGGACTCTTCGAAGGTTCAATCTGCCCTTCCTTAAGCAGTTCGTCGACCTGTTTATTAATGACGGCTTGCATAGCGGGGTTTTTTGGATAATAACGTTGTTTTATAGGCTTGTTGTCGCGCATCACGATGGTGTGTTCTGCAATGGGGGACACTCCGCTGAGGCCGTCGAATTGTTTCAGTTCCTGTTGCAACCATTCGGTGATCCGGGGTTCCAGGGGTTCGTCGTCTTCGGGCTCGAATCCAGGGGCCAAACGTCGGGCATTGGGATATACTCACGGTGGCCACTGTTGCTCCCTGTGTCCGTTCCCTGGTGCGCCTACGGCGGGGCCCGTTGTCGCCGATGCCGGCTCGAATCGCACTCGTTTCTTGGATCGCTGCTGTACCTCGTGTACCCGGAAGGGGTTTTTCAGCATGGCTCTGTGGTCGAGGCCGGGGAGCGCCGATGTCCATCCGGGTTGGTATCCTGCCGGGGTCGAGACCTCGCCCGAATTCCTAGAATTCCTTGAAGAAACGGCCACGCACGTCTCGTTTGGTACGTCGTCCCTCGCAAATTTTCCCCACCTCACATCATGGATCCCAGGGGATCGGCCACGCGCTCCTCGTTCGGCACGTCGTTCCTCGTCGGTTCTTGATGCTGGGCGACCCGTCTCGGCTGAGATTCGTAGGTTGATCCAGGCGGGCTGGGGATCCTATGTCTTGAGTCCTGGTATCATGGCTGTGTTTAAATTGCAGGCGCAAGGGGACTCCTCCACACTGCAGGGTCGCGTCTATTCCGCATAGGAAATCCATCCCGAGGAGGACTCATCCAGCACGTCTTTCATTACTAGCACCGGCATCTTTACTTGTTGATCTCCTAGTCGTATGTCTGCCATCAGCGCCTGAGTCAATTCCCGGAGGGACCCATCCGCCAATCTGATCGTCGTTCGCACCATCGCTATACTCTGTCCGTTGTCCAGCTCCAGGGCTTTGCGTTCGCTAACGAAGCTCCGTGTGGCGCCTGTGTCCAGAGTAGCGAGTAGGTCCTCTCCTTCCATGGTTACTTGCGCGCGAATTCGTCCTCTCTCCAGCCGCAGGGTTCCCTTTACTGCCTCGGGGTGGGATTGGCGGTCTTCGCCCGGTCCCCTGCCGAGTGAAGCGCCTGTCCGTTTCCCGACGAATTCCTGCGACAGCATTCGATGGTGCGTAGCCCGCGACGGCCGCAGTCCCAGCAGTACAAGACTTGGGGCTGTTTACACTCCCTGGAAAAGTGTCCGGACCCGCCGCAGTTCCTACAAGCATGCTGCACGTCGATTATGGGGTCGGCGTCTTGGAGGATGGTTCCATTCCTGACATCCGGCTGCTGCGAGTCCGTCGACCAATCCCTCACCTGGGTTCTATCGTGCCGGAGATCCTGTGTCCTCGCGGCCGCGTGATTCCTTGGTCCTCGTTGACCAGCCGTTGGCCCTAAAGTTTCCCGCGATGGGTGTCTCGTGCTTGTTTCGCGTAGCCCGTGAGCTCCGACGGTCCCTTGTTACGCGTCACCTCGAAGTTCACAACCAGTTGCGTTAATTCGGAGAGAGAATCAAAATCTTTTCGTCTCGTAAACAACTGGTATTCCGGGAGCATGTTATCGTATATCCTTTCCAATTCCTGAGCCTCGGTGTATCCCGCGCGCTGCATCATTAGTCGAATGTCCACGAGGTACGTTTTAAACGCTTCTTTTGGTCGTTGAAAATGGGTTCGGATCTCGTCTTCTAGCCGTTGAAAGTACCGGGGAGGCAAAAAAAACTCTGAAAACTCTTTGCGAAAGGTCTCCATGGTTCTCCACTAAGGCGGCTCGTTTCGAACCAACTCTCGGCCCGACCGGTCAACAACACGAGGATTCCTTGTGATAAGTGGCGTAGATCTATCTTATAAGTGGCTGCCCTCTCTTGCACGTGCTCCAGGAAACTTAACGGATCGCCGGACCCCATCAAACACGATTCCCCAGCGGACCATTTTCTCGGTGATCGCAGCGTTAAAATGCTCTTCGTTCCAGGTGGACCCCTTCGTTGGTGGGTCCTTGCTACCGTGCAGGTTTCTCTGCGCGGCACCGACGTCGATGCCATGGAGTAGGCTCTCTGCCGGCACAGCGGATCCCGACGCCACGATACTACGGCTACTGGCGGGTACGACATCATACGCAGCCGGGGGATGGGGTTGTAGGTTAAGAGGCGCGAGTGTAGAAGGGCGGGGAGAAAGTGGTTTAACCTCTGGAGTCACGGCGACTCCGTACTGGGCCTCCAATTCCTCCAACCGAGAACGCGCCGTACTTGGTAAATCGGCCGAGTTTGCGAAGGTCGCGAGTCGACGTCTCAACACTCTTCGACAGTTCCAGCGCTGTCTAACCCAAGCTCCGCGGTAATCATCTCCAACTCGTTCTTGCGCCTGACGAAATCCACTTGACTCCCATGTTGAGTTGGTCCGGGTCACTGTTGCTGCACGTGGTCTACGATCAAATGTCTGGAGCGTCGCCCGAGGAGTCGAAAAACGTAGCTAAGGACGCGGCGAAAGACGGGGCTCTGAATCCTTAACGGCGAGGACGCGTGCGAGGCTATTCGGTAGTGAATTAACCGGTGGGCCGTCTTGGTCGTGGGCCTGGACACGGGGCTGGCAATTAACACGCGCTTGTTCAGGGGTACTTCAGTCGTTGTTTCTGCAGGATTGTTCCGGTTAGAATCCGTTTGGTTCGTGTTCAGTTCGGGGGAGCGCGAGGTGGACAGAAGACGCGGGGATCGCTGTCTTTCGCACGTTGTATGCTGCGGGATAGGGACC